>NC_091689.1:15272424-15575454 GCF_041296265.1 Equus caballus | reverse complement strand
ACTTTACTGTAAAGGACAACTGGTATGTGAACCAATGGATTTGAAAAGATTTTCAAAAATGCAATCAATATCTTTTGATGCTTTTAAAAAGATCTGGGAGTAGATTATCAGGTTATAAGCATTACCAAAACAGAATAAATCCTGTATTTCATGCCAACAAAACTTAAAAGCACACTAGGAAGCACATAATTTCAGAGCCTGGTTTAGATTTGGTTATGGTTATGAACTATTTACCCATCCAAACAAAAGAAAAAAAAAAACTACTAAAAACAGCAAAGGAGTCAGTTTGGAGCTTACTGCAAGAGCTCTTTAAAAATCAAAATTATTTTAAAGCAATTGTATATAAAATTTAACACCTCCACAATCAAGTACTCTTTACTCACAGTGAGCAGTACTGGGTTGCTTTGTGAGAATCCCACTGATAAATGCCTTCCTACTTACTGCACAGCTGTGCTCACTTTCCCTAGAGAACAGCTCTTCCATGTTGTAGGGATCAAGATGAATTTTCTACTAGATCAGAACCATTCCTACTGCTGTGTGGTGAGTACTAAAATGAAGCAGGATAGGAAGTGATAGGAGACAAATATGTCTTTGACTTCAACACAGCCTGACAAACTAGAGCATCCTAAGTCTACCGTTATTTTCACCATTTGAAATCTGATTTAAAATATATCTTAACAGGAACATTAAGCTTGATATTACTGCGATATTGGGGGTAAAAATCAGCTTAAGACAAAGGCATATATTTGTTATGCCTCCTAATATGACCAAATTGCATATTGCGAAAACAAAGAATTTAGATGCTGTCTGAAGCAATAAAGAACTCAGCGATCTTTAAAATATTATCACCCTGTAGTTCAAGGTCATGATGGTTGATTTTTCAATTCAGGTTTTATTTTTTAAAATTAATCAGTTTTTATCTAGCTTTTCTGAGATCTAACTGACAAATTCAAGGTTTTTAAACGTCATCCAAAACCATCCTATGTCGATTACCCATTTAAAAACTTTTATTCACTCCTGAGTCTGAGAAATCTGGCTTTTAGATTCAGATAACTTCCTGGAATTTAGGTCACAGGTCTGCTGTGTCTAGTTGTAGGCATAACATTCCCCTCTAATGTGCTTATACTCCAAGTTACATTTGATTGTTCATAGAATCCTGGACAAACGAATGTTCTCTAGGCCTCTGTCTAGTGGTTCTCTCCATCTGTTGAGAGCTGCTCTCTCCTTCAAGAATCTGCTCAGATACCTTACTATTGTCCCCTATACTGATCTGTTTTAAAATAATTGTTCAGAAACACGGATCTGTGAATTGCTGTGGGACTTTTATAGGAAGAGGTAAAAGTAGAGTTAACAACGTGGGCTGAACATCTTTCCCTCCCCAAACATGTCCACTGTCCAAATTTTAAAATAATGAACTATGGAGAGAACAGTTGAGAGTGATCGAGGGCTATGGGAAGGAAACGTGGAATACGAATCAGCAGCGAATAGACCATGACTGTGCTCAGAGAGCCATGACACAGCAGCTGCACAAAGAACGTGAGTGCACATCTCTGAATCTCCCATGGATGAATGTGCATACATATATACAATTAAGGCGCTTCCTCTTTTTCCTCTTCTCTCCCTTTTGTTCCACTTTGCTCATCACAGTCCCAGCTCCTCTCTCCACAGGAGGGGAAAAGAAAGGGCACTAAACAAACCATCACCAAATTGTGATCAAACTCACATTCATCAGCTTCTCAGTTTTCTGAGCTATCACAAGACCCTTTTAAGTATTCACTGAGTGCCTGGGAGGCCTCCTGCATTTGCTTTAGGACGTGCTATATGGCTGGGTCACTTATTACACCTCAGGTCAGCCATGTTCTTTGACTTCACATCCTCAGGGTTGTTATGTCAATTGAACTGGACCATCATATGGCACTGATAATCACCTACCACATCCTGACAATTGGATTATAGATCTAGAGCCTTCTGTTAGACATCCATGGCTTTTGTGTTATCCTTCATGAAAGCTTCTAAGGCAGCTGCATTCCAAGTGTAATCCTTGACGAGGCTGGTTCTAGCTGGATATATTTCTCCCAGTCTTTAAGCTCTAGCTGTACATTTTGTACACGGCTGCTGTAGAATCTGGCATCCTGTGGATGCCATTTGATGGCTTCTATATAAAGCTTGCATGGCCTGGACATAGTTCCTTTTCTGGAAACATTCATTGCCTTTGTTCTTCTCTTCCAAAACCAGGTTAGGGTTCATTTAGGCCAACTGACTTGCTTCCTCTAGATCTTCTCTGACTGTTGACAATTCTTGGGTACATTTGGGGTTCAGTGATCTTCCAAAGATTTACTGCAAAAATGGATGGCATTCTCGCACTTCTCTTCTTTGAAGTAGGAGCTGTCAATTCAGGCAAAAGCTCTTACAATCTGTCTTTAGTACAATCTGTCTTCTCTTCCACTTCAAGAGCCTTCTTACAAAGCTCTTGGTATTTATTGTACTCAATCTTTTCAAAGAATACCACTGCTTGATTGACAGGATATGTCGGTGGAGTCTAAATATTTGACGGGGTCACGTTGCTTCAAGTCTCTGTCAAGTCTTATTAGTATCATTTTCTAACTCTTTTTCTTAGTTTTTCCTTTTTGTTCTCTGGAAGATCTCTCACTGGCTCCCATTTGGAGCCCTTTTTCAGAGGAGGAGGCAGTATCAGTGTCACAGCCTCTTTCCTTGTCATTCCCATTGCCTAATCCACTCTAGTATCACTGAGAGTTGTCACGATTTGGGCGTCTTGCAGTTTCATGCCCAGACAGATGGTTTATTGTTCAGTTGCTTTACTAGTTCCCTGTAGTTAGAATCACCAAGCAATGGTCTGGATTGAAAGCGTTCATCAATTTTCTCTCTACCAGTCAAGCCTGCAGATTTTAGAAACCCTCTTTGAGCTAGGGGATCATCTGCTTCATGTTATAACCTTCTTCACAGGTTCACTTGGATTCTTCAAGCCCGTTTAAGAATTCGAGTGACGTTTCTGCAAATTATTCCTTGCATCAGTCAGGCTTTTAGACAACAATTTTGTAGTTTTCCTCATAAGCCACCTTCTGGTAGTCTCCTTTCTTGCCATAGGCTAGTGGTCCTCAATGGCGGGTGATTTTGCCCTCTAGGGGCACATTTGGTAATATCTGGAGATATTTTTTTCTTTCTTTTTATTGTGATAAAATACATATAGCATAAAATTCACCATTTTAAAGTATTCATCAGTGGTATTTAGTACATTCACAATACTGTGCAACTATCACCATTATCTAGTTCCAGAACATTTTTATCATCCCAAAAGGAAATCCCATAATGATTAAGCAGTCACTCCCAATTCCTCTCTGCCCTAATCTCCTGGCAACCACTGATCTGCTTTCTGTCTCTGTAGATTTGCCTATTCTGGATATTTCATGTATGTGGAATCTATAATATACGGCCTTTTCTGTACGGCTTCTTTGACTTAGCACAGTGTTTTCAAGGTTCATCCATGTTGGAGCATGTATAAATACTTCATTCCTTATTATGGCTGAATAATGATCCACTATATGGATATACCCCATTTTGCTTATCTATTCATCAGTTGGTGGACATAATAGCAGCCACCCCTTGGCTATTAGAGACATTTTTGATTTTCATGACCTGGAAGGTGCTACTGGTATCTAGTAGAAAGAGATCAAGAATGCTGTTAAACATTCTACAGTACAAAAGGACAGCCCTCACCACAGCAAAGAAATATCCAGTCCAAAATGTCGATAGTGCTGAGGCTGAAAAACCTTGGCATGTGCTGTAAAATGACTACTACAGAATAAATGATTCAGAGGACTGCACTTGATAGATTCTGAGTAGCATCTGAATGAGTCACCAGTGTTATCAGCACTGAGGGTCTCATCGCCCTTCTATTTCAATCCATTTTCTAGAAGCTACAACTCTGGTCCCCCCCACTTCCCCACTCATTGGTTAACAGCCTCTTGAGGGCTGCCTGACCCTTCTATGGACTTGAAGTACAGAACCTCATCTTTGCTTTCCTTTCAATAGGCAGCTGGTACTAATCTCAGAAACTCTTCTCTTGCACCTCAGGATTTGTCTCTTGCCACAAGGTTTTAACTTTCATAGCAATATTTATACATATTGAGCTTTTAACATGAATTAGAACATGTGCTCGACACATTACATGCATTATTACATTTAATTCTCACAATAATCTTATGTACTTGGCATTATTTTTATCGCTATTTTAGAGAGGATCCTAGGAATTGTTGAATAACTTGCTCAAAGCTATGTGTTTACTAAGTAGCAAAGGAGGCCTTCAAAATTAGGTCTACTTCTCAGCCTGTTTTTCATCCCAGTGCTTTACACTTTGGGCATTTATCACTTTTTTTTTTCTTTTTTTGAGGAAGATTAGCCCTAAGGTAACTGCTGCCAATCCTCCTCTTTTTGCTGAGGAAGACTGGCCCTGAGCTAACACCCATGCCCATCTTCCTCTACTTTATATGTGGGACGCCTACCACAGTATGGCTGCTAAGTGATGCCATGTCCATACTTGGGATCTGAACCAGCAAACCCCAGGCTGCCAAAGCAGAATGTGCACACTTAACCGCTGCGCCACCATGTAACTAAGTATCACAATTACTGCAGGAGTGAACCCTATATAGGCTTAAAATCTAGGTCTACTGAGGGCAATGCTGGTAAACTCTTTTTCTTCACTCAGTTTTAAAGTAATACCCAGGAAAGTGCTTGACTTGTTTTCAGTTATTTGCACAAAACAGGCATAAGTATCTAAAATAGCAGGAGCACAAAGACCAAAAGAAAAACAAAACTCAAAGAATATCAAAGAGGGGGTGTCCCTCCTGGCAGATCCTCATTCCAAGGCAATATTATTCCCAGCTGTAATTCTCACTGGGAACTTTGGGGAGCTGGGAAACTGGGCCTCTAACTGCAAGCATGCTGTGATATCTTCTGTCTTGTGTAACGATCTTCATAATTTTCATTTTTCTCTGCTATTAAAGAACTTTATATCTTCTGTGTGTGTTAGTCTCTCCCTCACTCACACCACTGTGCAGAAATTAGGTTTCACTGCACAGTGTCTTATACAAAAACTCAAAAAACGTTTGTCAAATAGATACAATTCTGCAAGTATCTTAGTGCCTTTTCACCATGTAAACACTATATTTAATGCTTTTCACCAAGTACTTATCTAGAATGTCCAACCTGGCACCTATAGTATATCTCAGCTCAGCAGAAACTTCCAACCTGAGAAAAGGCCACCTTAGTACTAGGAAACTGCCCTCACCTTGGTTATATGGGTGCCTTACCCTCTCTGGAAAGGACTAAGTGAAAAGTGAAAGACATAAGCAGTTCCATCATCAATAAAAACACGTTTGCACATCATTTTATAGTGGTCTCATGACAACAACACAGTAGAAGTTCAGAAGCTATAACAAAAAAGCTACAACTACAGAAATCATCACAGAAAAGAAGTCTTACCAGACTGGCTCTGACTAATGGCAGAGGCAAGATAGGAACTTTGCTACTAATAGCTTATTAGTCCATCCTGCCAATTTAGGTCAACAGGGCTATCAACATACATGGTACAGTGACTAATTCAATAGAAACTTTTCAGCAAGCAGGGAGAACAGGCAGAGTCAAGGGAAAAAGGAGCTTTCCTTGCCCTGTCTGCCAGACTGCTTTCATAGCAAAGTGAGGCACTAATTTTCTCCGCTGCTAAACTTCCCAACTTCTTCTGCATTGTTTAAGGTGTTAACTCCTGGTCATAAAGCTCTTCCTTCAAGACCACATCAAGGTTAATGATTTCCACAAAATTTTCATTTTCCTGAAACATAATATGTAATACCTTGTTTATAAGTATCTATAAGCCAGAATTTGCAGTAATCCACAGTCCATGAATGAAAGCAGCAGGCTTTCATTACATATTGCTAATGATATGACTTATAGCCTCTTAACTCCTCTTTACCTTTTGCTTTTGTCTATGTTATCTCAAATTCAGTTGATCGCAAAGCTCTATACTTACTTCTTCATTTTGAGGGGTTGGAGGAGGTCTTTCTAAATCCAGGAAATCTAGTGGTCTTTCACTTAGCGTAAGTACACGAGGTGGTGTTTTCAGTGCCAGAGGTTTAAAGGGAGTTGCTTGAATAAGGTCAAGATCTGCTGGTCTTGAAAATGGAATGTCTTCATTATTTCCTGAGAGTAAAAAAATAAAAAGGAAAGGAGGAGGTTTTCAAAAGGTAGTAGTTTTATTAAAATACATTTGCCACTACCTGCCCACTTGAATGGCTAAAATTAAAAAGACTGACAATACAAAGTGTTGGCAAGAATGTGGAGCAACTGAAGCTCTCATACATCACTGATGGGGATATAACAGGGTACAACCAACTTCAAAAATAGCTTGATAGCTTTTCATAAAGTTAAACATAACTTATAATATGATCCAGCAATTCCAGTCCTAGAGATATGAAAACACATGTCCTCACAAAGACTTGTACATGAATATGCATAGCAGCTTTATTCCTAATAGCCCCAAACAGGCAACAACCCAAATGTCTATCAACCAATGAATTGTGGTGTATCCACACAGTGGAATATTGCTCAATAATAAAATGGAATGAACAACTGATATAAGCAACAACATGGAAGAATCTCAAAAACATTACCCTAAGTAAAAGAAGCCAGACCCAAGAGCGTATACTGTATCATTCCATTTATACTGTATCATTCCATTTATATGAAACTCTAGGAAAGACAAACCTTGTCTCTGCTTATAGGAGATTACGGCTGCCTGGAATTGAGGCGTAGGAACTGAATGAGGTGGGGCACAAGGGAAGCTTCTGGGATAACAAAGTGTTCTGTATCTGGACTGTGGTGGAGGTTACATGGGTGTATACATTGGTCAAAACTCATTAAGCTATACACTTAAAAATTACACATATTTTATGTAAATTATACCTCAATAATTAGTTGAATTATTAAAAATATTGTTTGAAATTTCAGACTATTGTAATAAGTAAAAAATTTGAAAAAAAATGCAATGTTGCATTTCCCAACCACTTTTCTAAATAACATTGTGAAAAATCCAAAAGTTTCCATAAAAATATACAAAACAAAGATTTATCAGGCAACTTTATAAACAAATGTAAAATACCTGCTACAACAATCCTCTCTGGAACCTGCATAACCACACTGGCATTTGGAACTCCTTCTTGGAACCCTTGTTCCAGGTCAGCATTTGGTGGTGCTACCTTTAATTTTTCCGGGACCCTCATTCGCTGACTAATACCTTCGGTGTATTCCATTTCATACTGAATTCGACTAATTTCCGCCATCTCAGCAGCAGTGGGAGAAGGAAATGCTGCCCCACTCACTCTGTGGGCAAAAAATTTAAAGATGGGGGTGACTGAGTGTTAAAATGTCAGTCTTCTCTACACAGTGAAGTTAGAAGACAATAACTTACAGAAAGAACAAAAGGAAACTTCTCATTTGTGAGTACTGAATACATATGAAGGAAAAACAAAAGGCTAAAGAAAATGTTTTCCTCAACATAATACCTTCTCATTTACCAGCTGAAATTGCATGTTGAGGATGTTGCTTAGGAGCAAATATAACCACTACACAAATGTGCACACACACAGACTCACTCTTTCTCTCTGCATAAATAGATAAGCAAGCTGCTTATAACTCAGAAACGCCTGAAATAAAACTTAAAATTTCCTAATTAATTATTTGAGGGAAAGCTCATAGGACTTTATAAAAATGAATTAGAAATTGCTGTCATTGGGGCCGGCCCCATAGCTGAGTGGTTAAGTTCACACGCTCTGCTTCCGCGGCCCAGGGTTTTGCCCGTTCAGATCCTGGGCGCGGACGTGGCACTGCTCATTAGGCCATGCTGAGGCGGCGTCCCACATATCACAATTAGAAGGACCCACAACTAAGATATACAACTATGTACCGGGGGGCTTTGGGGAGAAAAAGGAAAAACAAAATCTTAAAAAAAAAAATTGCTGTCATGCATGAAAAAAATAAAACCTTTTAATGATGAAAATCAGATTCATAAGGCAAATAAGGTTAATTCTAAATTTACTGAAAAAGAAGATGCAACTCCCTGAAAAATCACAAAACACAAATTAAAACTTCTTACTGAATGTATACTTGATGACTAAGAGGCAATGGATACCAAATATAGAATATGTATTAATAGATTCTTAATGTACACATTCATTTTGAGGGACTGAAAGTTTCACATTACTAATTTATATTTAATATCATATTTACAAGTATATTTTTAAAAAGCATGACATGCCTTTAAGGGGAAAGACGGTATAAATGCATTGGGTAACCTAAATTAGAGAAGGATCTGTGCTTCAGGGAAATGCAGTAGACAGAAACTTGCCCCAAAATAGAAAATGCTGGTAAAATGTAAAAGAGTATGGTTAGCCTGTGGCAACCAGCTTTCAAGCCACTATCTCTCAAGCCTGTAATACCAGCTCGACTGAATAAAATGTCACTGACCTTCCTAGTGGTGTGTCAATGCTTGTTGTTTTACTCATGTTTAATACAGTAAATACACGTCTATAATAGCTATTAAAATACTGCTACCCTGTAGTTCAGTTTACTTTACACAACAATTCCCCTACAGATCTGAACTTTTTTGGAGGTGTACATAACAACACGGACACTGCTTTTCCAGCTGTAAAAAAGAAAGAATAAAAATCAGTATTTCAGCAATTTATTTCAGAAGAAAACTATAAATAAAAGTACACATCTACTTAAAATTAAAAGGCTTGGAGCTTGGTCTGAAAAGCACTTTTCAACTCTCTCCTAAACAGTCAGGCTATACCTCAAAAATCCTAAAGACGGTTTCAAGCATAGGTACTGTTTTATGATTTTGCAAATAGGATAAAGAAAAGCCAATCAAATGTATTTATAAACGTGAAGTCACATTAGAAAAAAACATTTTGTCATAAAACTCCACTAGTCATTATATTCTGAAGGAGAAAAAAATCCTTTTCCTTTTTAGACTAAGTACAAATGAAGAAATCACAAAGAAAATGTAAAGAGCAGAGGTAAATATACTTGAGGTAGCCTAAAAATTTGATGTGTAAGTAATGGTTTCTTTAAAAGGAAATAACTTTGAAAACCAAATTACACTAAATTTTCAGCAAAAGATATTATACATAAATCAAGGGCAATAAAAGATTAAAGAGAGTATACATGTAAGGGACAGCGGGGATATTTCTTAAACTCCATGTCAGAGATGGATTACACACCTTAAACGCCACCTCACTGAGATGCTTAGGAGAGTTCTTAGAGGGTTGCTTAAGTAAGCTAACTTGCTTCTTTTATTCTTTATCAAATGTGTGAAAGGATTCGGCATGCAGATAGATGGTTTAAACAGTAAGAAAAGAGAGCTGAAGGAGGAAACTTTTACTCACAAACGTGTACCGAGGACTGTTTGCTATTTGGCACTATCTACTTCTGCGCTTCATATTAAACCCTTTAACTTGCTTCAATGTGCATGTGCTGGATTCAGAGCCACTTACGTCCCTGCGGGAGAAAAACAGGAGCTAAATGAGAAACTAGATGATACCAACAATAGAGATTCATCGCTGGAAATCCACCAAATGATAAAAGTCACTAAAGGTGTACAACCTTATATTAAGAAACCAATAAAATAAATAAAGAAAAAATGAACAAACTTACCACCAATTTTAGTCCCACAGACAGGATCTTACGAGCATTCACTAGTTAATGCAAGGTAAAATGAAAGACTACTGCCATCGTTTCTGATTTGAACTTAGAAAAATGTGGCAGAGGAAAAATATCTAAGTTTAAAAAAATCTTTATATGTGTATATACATGATATGCACACTATATATATAATATACACACATATATTAAGGAGGAACAAATGCATTGGCTAAATTTTCATTCAGTATTAAATTTTGTATTTAATTTCATTCATAACTTTCATTTAGTATTTAATTTGAACCAGTAATAAATGCACATGGTACAGAGTACACAAGAACATACAGAGAAAATAAAGTCTCCCACCAGATCCCATCCTACAATCACCCAGGTCCCCACTGGCAAGCTCTATTAGCAATTTTTGTGCATCATTCTAGATGAGATACTCTTCCTATCCCTGTGTGCCTGAAGCACAATTAAAGCTTATATCTAGAAATAACACTGAAGAGACATCTCAAAAGGATTATAGCCTTGGGACATTATAAATTGAAGCTTTATAATAATAAACAAGGGATGCAAATTGCTAGAACATTATCTCCCTGAAATGTGCCATTTTCCACACTCCATTTACCACATTTCAGTCTTATTAACTTTCCACTAGTATATCCCATGGGTCTCAACATTTCATTCTATAGTAACATCCTGTCTTAGGAGAAGCTCTGCGTTTGTAAAGTATCACAGACATTGATCGTAAAGGTGGACACTGAAAAGACAACTTCTGGAAAAAGCTAAATCCTCCTGTAGCCAACCTGAGCTACTTAAATTTTAAAAATAAATGGAAATTTTCTACTAAGATTTAACTCTGTACTGTTCCAATTACTGGCTTTCCTGCTTAAGTAAAATAGATCAAACTACAACTTTTTTTTCTCCCTATTAGACTATGGCATTTTTGGTAAAACCTTTTGGCAATAAATAAAATAAACTTCTTATTTGGAGTTATCTTCCAGGCAACTAGTACACGATTCTCTGTTATGTAACTAAGGACACATAATCCCTCTCAGAATCATAGATGATCTTAGATCTCTACTTTCTAAGCCCAGTGGTTCCCAAACATCAGTAACTTACTTACCAATTTCATGTTTTTTTCCCATATTGACACAGTACATTTACTCTTAGCTACACTTAATCTTTTCTTTAACTCAAAATTTAAAAATCCTTAACAAATGTATTTTAAAAGAAAATTTTACATCATTACGTTAATCCACGGACTTGACGTACATATATAAATACACGTAACAAAAACCTAACTATTACAAAAACCGTCATCCATATACCACCTAGAGTCAAGTCACATCCCACTTATGGAAAGTGTCCCAATTTTGGGACTCAATGATTCAAGCCTGACTTTCTCATTTTCTTAATTAGAAGACTGGGACCCAGAGAAATAGCCCAGGAAGTCACAGAAACAACTTGGATCAAACTGACTGTGGTTGCAAAGATTTACATATTTTCCAACTACAAAAAAAGTCAAGCTCTTTATCACATATTGTGTGGGCCTAGTTCAAGGTTTTTATATAGGTCACTCTGTTTCAGTTCTCTTTTCAAGCAACTGAACAATCAGGCTGTAGCCAACCAGGATTAAGTTTAATTTTTTAAGCAAAGTCATTGAAAACTTGGAAAACTATAAACTAACGAACTTTAAAATAAGGTTATGAAGCCACAAGAAAACAAATTTCAACACCAGAAGGGAGGAGAGTAACAGCTAAACTTTGCAATCCTAAAATGGGCAGTCCTATCAGACAGGAAGGGGTAGAACACACAATTTCCTTTTGGAAAGAAGAGCAAAACCAACTCACAAGCGTTTGGAACCAAGATGGCAGGTCCCAGACACAATTTAATTACATGGGAAAAGACTACTAAGTGCAACGAAATCGTTCTAATTCTTTCCAAATCCATTTTCCTAAGGGTCTTTCCTTTCGGATCTCATTAGCGGGTGAAACTGACACAGAAACAAATTTTCATCTAGGGAGAGAAAACATTTGAGATCCTCCAGTTAACGTCTCTCAGTGGGTGAGAGCCCTGATACAACTGGTTCTGCATGTGGGAACAAGCGCTGCGAGGCTTATCTTCTGCAATTAAAAGACGCCACCGCTTTTGAAAGGGTTCTCCTCCCTCGAGAATACCCCTTGTTCTAACGCTGTAGAGGGCAGAACTGGGGGGTTCTTCTCCCACAGGAGGACGACACGTCCTGCAGACAAAGGTCAGAGGCTGGCAGAACGGGAGCCGAGCTCTCCTCCAGCTGCCCAGCTCCCGGAAGGAAATCCGAGGAGCAGCTCCCTGCATCCACACCTGCGGGCAAGGATGTGCAAGGATGCTGGCAGACCGGGCCCACCAGGGGCCTCCCGCGCACGGCCGCGCTTCCAGCGAGGCCTTTCTTTTCGAATACGTATTATCCACAAAGTAAAAACAATCAAACAAACAAAAAGCTCCTTTAAAAACGGCAGGTGTTGATTCAAGGTCATACCAAGACATCCCAGGGCCTTAGCCCGGAGGGATGAGGGACGACGACCAGCAAAGCCCCGCGTCCAAGTTCTCAGGACGCCCCGAGCGTTTCCCAACCCCCAAACTATGTTCTACCGGAAAAGTCACATTTACCGACAAAACGGGACACCGAACTAGAAAGGTGACGAGGTTAGCCCAAAAGCGTTGGCAGGAGAGTGTGCTGCCCTCCGTTGTGCTCCTCAGGGACTGAGGCGGCGGCAACGCCCGAGGACAAGGAAAGGCCAGGGTTGAAGGTGAGCGGCCCGCGGGGCGGGACTCGGGCCACAGCGACACCGCGGACGGGCCGGGGCCACCGCGAGTCCCTCGGGCGGCCGCAGGGTCACAGCCGCGGCACTAGGGCGGGTGACCGGCCCGGGCCGCGGGCCCCGGGTCGGGAAGAGGTCAGCACTCACCCCTGGGCCCGCTGGAGGGTCCCCGGCGAGAGCCGCCGCCCGCTGACTCCCGGGGCGCTCGGGTGGGCGCTCTCAGAGGCCGTTGGCGGAGCGCATGGAGGCGCCCGGCCAAGGCACCCGCCGGAGCGGCCCGCAGCGGGCCGGGAGAGACGCGAGAACGGCTGGGGCTGGCCTCTGCCAGGAGCCGTAGCTGAGGCAGGTTCGTGGTCACGTGACGAGAGGAAGGGCGGACGTGAGGCGCACGCACAGCAGCAGGGGCGGCGCGACGGCGATACGGAGACATCTTTGTTGTGGGCGAAGTCGGCCAACCTCAGGTAACAGTATTTATGCAATAAGTAAGTTTCGTTCACACCCAGGTTTATGAGGGTTCGTGATTTTTAAGAACCTCGTGTTTACAAGGTAGCCAGTTAAAATAACTGTTTTTCAGGACTATCTGCATCAAAATCTATGTGATATGAGGCCTAAAAATCTGCATATTTCATCAGCTCTGCAAGGGATTCTTAAACGCTCCAATTTTGGGTTCTCTTCAAGACCTCTGTTAGATGTCTCCCTTAACAGTGACCCCTGCCCTGGCTGGCTCCACTAATCCTTCAGGATGAGAATCATGGAAAGGAGAAGTTAGGTTTCACAGTAGTCGGCAGCCTTCCCGGAGCGCTCTCTGGCTCTAAGCACCTAACTCCTAACTTTCCGCGGGAAAATCGGTACCGTGCTCATCAGCGTTGGAACGGACTGAAGCAAAATCCCAGAGTGCTTTATATGCCTCGATTTTAACAAACAGCCGAACAAAGATACAAACATGAGTATGTGCTTCTTTAGAAGCTAAAGATATTTCAGAGAAGTTACCATTCTTCAAAACAATTTGGAAAGACTTCTGGGAATTGCGTTCTTGGGCCCCTTCGTAATAGGGACAAATCATTCTTCCTAAGAATAGACTGATTTTAGGAATGAGCAGTCATTCCAAGCCAACGTTTTGCGGGAAGACAGAGACCGAGCTGGGTAAGCCATCCATGACCAAAATCCTTTAGAAGTGAAGGGTTCTGCTGCTTCCATTAATACCCTTCCACTTGTGAATTACTTACTATTTCGTTTTTACTCCTGCCTCCTCACCCCAAGAAAAACGTTTTTAGATAACTTTCAAATGAACGTTGTGATCCAATTACCAAATCCAAAGTCTTCTCCCTTAACCCTGATCCCCCTTAATCTTCCTGCATCATTTGATTTTGTTAAATTGAGACAGAAGCAGTACATGAAAGTGCCTAACACTATCTGGCAGGAAATTCTCAAAGAAAGAAAAGGCATTTCTCTCCCTTACCTGGAAACTCTGCTCCCTTGTTTTCTGTGATAAAGCTTCATGCTGGGTCTTCCTTCTCTTCCATCATTCCTGTAGACATTCCTATTTATGACTCAGTCCATCACTGACTATCCTTGCACCCACGGTTGCCTCAAATCTTCTGTGGGAAAAGGTGGTATATAAATCTAAATAAACACATCCATTTAGTCTCATCTTGTTGCACTAGCTCTAGCCAGTTCTTCCTGAGTGTCCCATTGGAGCTTTGATCTCGACAGGATTTCAAACTCAAATTTTCTCCTTCTTCCTCATCCAGATAACTTCTAAGTTTCCTTTTTCACTTAATGGCAAGATTATTTTTCCAGTCACCAAGGTTCAAAATTCTGTAATCATCATTCACTGTTCTCAAGTCCCCCATCCTTTGAATTTTCCCACCTCAATGCCCACTGTCTACTTTCTCTGTCTTTTCTGTTCCCAACCATCATGTGGGCTGTTACCCTTTTATCTGGCCTCCCCATCTCCAATCTTTTTCTTTTCCTGATTCTTCCTAGACATTGGATCCACACGGGACCTATTTTTACAATTTGTAACGCCCCACATTTGAAGCCCCAAGTTCAAAAAGAAATTAATGATTTACAGTTCTTTACAAATTCAAAAGTCTGTAATAGAAATCTAATAGTTTTTAAAAACACTTGAAACTGTGAAATAGCCTCTAAGGGTAGTGTATTAAATACTGGCTCTTCCAGGTTGCCATTTATATGATCTTTCAGCTCTTTGGCTCAAAATCTTCACTGAATCTCCAGTACCAACCAATGAAGTACAATTTCAACCTGCTATTGTAAACCCTACTTAATATGGCCCTAACCTCCTGCTATACTACTTTATTTACCACTGTGTGTGTGTATGTGTATGGGGGTGTGTATGTGTGGTTGTGTATATATGTATGATATGTATGTATTCCACATATTCCATATATTCTTGACCACTAATTGTTCTCTGAGGGTGCTTCATGCTTTCCTAACTACTTACTTTTATCTATGCTATTTCTGCCACCTGGAATGCCATCCTGCCTCTGACTACCTTCTGCTTCTTGAAATCCTAACTGCCCTTCAAGGACCGCCTAAAATGTCCCTTCTTTTATGAATCGTTTCCTGAAGCCTCCAACTTTTGAATCACTATTTGTTGTCTCTTACAGTGTTTATCACATTCTGTCCAATATTATAATCATCTATGCATTTATCTTGTTTTCCCCTACCAGATTATAAATTATATATCAATTATAAATTCCATGTTTACGACCAAGGTCTGTATCTCCCTCGTCTGGATATCTACTGTGGAGCCAAACATATTGAGCACATTGTAGGTCTTGGGTACAAAGTGATGAGACCTATTTCCTGGTTTGGCTGATAAACTGGAATTGAAGAGATTCCAAAGCAAAAGCTCTAAAAAGGTTTTGAGCAATGTCAGTGTTTTTAGAAAAACCACAGAGTCTACAAAAACTTAGAGAGTCATATTTATCTGATGTTTAAATTTAGCCTGGTTATTCAAAATCAGTTACTCTCTCTGCTGTGTTTGGTTGACTTAGTTTCCACTAGGTGGAGCTGGGTTTAGGGGGTGGTGAATTAAACACTCTTAGAGTTGGGCAAGTGCCCTGTCAGCAGGTTGCTAGGAATCTGTTAGAGACTGATCAAGATTTTCCTTTCCAAAAGGCTTATAAGTAGAGAGAGGTAATGAGCTCAAACACAACATTCATTCTTCTTACTTGCCAGCAGTAAAAGTAAGTTTACTAAAATGGATTAGTATATTCTTTGACTCAACGTGTTTTCAAATTAGAGTTTTTGGCCCAATTATAAGACTGTTTCTTAAGTATTTATTTGAGCAACAGTTTTCTTGGTCTTCTTAGAACTATTAACCAAGACCACTGTTCATTCTCTTTCTTCCTTTGATTATATCTTTATTGCCATTTAATACAGCCTGAAAGTTCCTTACTTAAGAGATTTCCTATTTTATATATTAAAAGCATTCTTCTTTACCAATTATCTACATTTGAAATTTTATGAGTATTTTTCCTTGAATGAGGAGTATATGTAGCATAAATGGGAAACATTTATCAAAATTTGACCCATAATTTCTGTAACCTATACGTTTTCTTACTGATTTGTAAAAACTCTTTAAACACCTCAATAGAAAATGAACAAAAATATGATTAGGCCCTTCGCACGAAAACAAAAACAAGTGTTAGGAAAAAATACTAATTTAAAAAAAACAAATACTAATTAAAAGTGGTAAATGTTCAGCCTTACTGGTAATGAGCAAAATGTAGATTAAAACAAGATAGGCAAAATTGTAAAAGAAAACCAATACCCAGTATTGGTAAAAGCATAAGGAGATGAATGTTTTCATTACATTGTTGATGCAGCTGGAAATTCTAACAACCTTCCCAGAGAGCGTTTTTCTGTATATATCAAAGGCCTAAGATTGTGTGAGTTCTGTGATTTTGTAAGTCTCCGTCTAGAGATTTATCCTGAGGAAATAATTGCACAAGTGTGAAACGAAATATGTATAATATGTTCATAATAAAACTCGATTGTGTCCATCAGTTGGGGATTCATTGACTTATGTAGTAAATCCATGAAAATAATGATTAGTTCTTATCTATTGATATGAAAATATGTCCACAGCATATTAAGTTTTAAAAAATCTGTTTCAAAACAGCATGCTTTTATCTCACTTTTGTTTGAAAATATATTTACAGGAAAAGTTCTGGAAGGTATATACCTTAATTATCTTGGGTGAGGATAAGAGGTTAGATTATGGCAATTTTTATATTCTTCATAACTTCTGTATTGTTGTTTTTACAGTGAACATATATTGTTTTTACAATCCAAAAAAATAAATTTATTTCCATTTTGACAAAATAACACCAGATATAATTTTTTCAATTTTATTCTTAGACAACACAATAAAACATTATTTTAGCTGTAAATACAGAAATATTAGTACAATATTGTAATTTTGTCAGAATATAATATAAAATATTCGATATATTTTAAATATATTTCATTTGGTTATCGAGTAAATTTTAAATTAAGTTTAGTAGCAGTAAGTTACATTTGATGCATAGAAAAATCTTTGTAAGTTAAATTAGCAATAAAAATTAAATTTAGCATTATTGTAATACTTTTATAAATAAGTTACTTAATAATGTTTGTCTTGCAAAAAAGAGACACCGCTGAGAAATCCATTATTGTAGCACACTGTGAAATTCCTAAGTTGGAGCCCCAAATGTAAAAGAAATAAATTATTTACATTTTATCTACAAAGTGAGATCTTCGTAACATTATAAGCTACTCATAGGTACCTGGAAAGTAATGCACATGAGCTATGTTTTAATGCTCAGTCTGAGCAACTGTTAATATGGCTTCATTGGAATTTAAGATTTCAGCATCACTTGTCTTCCTCAGAAGTTCAACACTGATAGAGGGCAAGAGAAGGTGGGGCCTTAGGGACAAGCAAAGGCCAATCATTTGGCATTAGCACCAATCTAGGGCTTTTACTCATTACTTTTTAGTCAAATTAGATGACCTTTAGGTCATTTGTGACTATGGACTTGAAGGAGAGGCAGTGATGGAGCAATTTTAGCCAGCTGTACCTGGTAACTTTCTGTAGAATTGTTTCTTGGGTGTTTGCCTAGAGCAATTATTTTTCAGTCCTTAGAGTGCATTGGAAATCACCTGGAGGGCTTGTTAAGATGAATTTTCTGGCCCCAGAGCTTCTGATTCTGTAGATCTGAGATTGGCCCTGGAATCTGTACTTGTGACAAGTTCCCAGATGCTGCTGATGCTGCTGGGGCAGGGACCACACTCTGAGAACTACTGGTCTACAGAGGGTTTGTGGAGATCCACTAGCCCTAGATGCCATTATAGTACAGTTGGGACAGTAGGATTATTTTTAGAGCAAAAATAGTAATAGTAGGTGAGTTTAAGTAAATAACCTAAGTAAAATGCACTTCTTAGTTTAAGTGTAAAAATGGCTTGACAGCAGTCGCGTGAGCCGTGAAGGATGCGGACCATGGTCACAGTCTGTGCTGTCCCCTGGGGTCACATCTTCACTTACAAAGCAACTGAGGTTGAAGCAATAACCTGAATTTAAATATGAGCACCGCCAACTCCACCTTGGTGGATCAAGAAGCATCTTTAGAGCTTTGTCTCAGATGCCTGGCTTCTGAGACCCAGCAAATAGTGCTACCATCAAATATAAATGGTTTTTAATGTTTGGCAGATCTTTGATTTCTTAACATTGTCCCGACCTCGGCTTCTGTGATGTCTACGAGAAGCTAGAAGTCCTGGGCTCTCCCTGTGCACAGATCTTACTTTTAAACCTTTATTGAGGCCTGCTGAATTTGATGGTGAAATATAAGAACAGTGACAAAGGAGGAAAAGGAGGAAAGCAACTCAGATATGTGGGATTCATAACAGAAACAATGAGTTACATTTTCTAGGATATTAGATCAGAAGCAAGTCACTCGTTTTTTGTTCTCTTCGTATCTCTATAATTTAGCACAGTGCCTGGGGCATGGCTTGGCACTAAATAAAATGCTTGTTAAGTTGGATTAAGTAACTTGGGAATGTATCAACACACTGAAAAGCAAGGTTTAAGACATACAGCTGCCAAGCTCTACAATTTGTACATTAAGATTTTTACACAGTGGACTCTTTCAATATGGTTTGTAAGAATATGCAACATAAAAAACCATGTTTTTACAAAGGAAGAATTAGAGAAGTAACAAGGAAATTAATCTCTAAATACCCAGGTTAAATGGAATATTTAGAGCAAAGGAAAAATATTCTGAGCCTGATTAGCAAACAAATGCCATAAGTTCTTTCATGGATTACTGAACTACTCAAATATATGTAAGGTATGCACCAACATTGATAGAGATGGGGATAAAGTGCAGCTCTAATAAGTTGTGTCCTTGTTCTTTGTGTGGGTGTGCTGGTAAAAGAGAAGTTAAGGTCAGACACGTTTCAGAGTATGTGTGTAAAAATATCCTACTAAAATTAATTCACTAAGCCTGAAAATTGTATCTACTTTGAATACAAGTAGGCTATATTGCTGCAGTGAAATGGTTTCCATGGACAAACAAAAAAAAATCTTAAAAAATAACACAAAACAAAACCATACAGGATTTCCAAGGCTGTTATGATTCCATTTGGGGAACCTCCATTTGGCGTTAGTCTCGGGCATGTTTAACAGAGCCCTAGAAAATCCAAGAACTTCACTTCAGTTCTGGTTCGCTCAGGCCTTCGAATACTCAACAGGTCTGAGAGTCCAGTTCCGTCCATGATGCTCTAGGACTCCACTTGCCTCTATCTCCTTTCCTACCCAGGGTCTAGAGGTTCAGGAAGCGGGTGGTGGCGCAATCTAAAACTGATTTAGTCTCCCTGAGTCTCAAAGACTGGAATAGAAGGGGGCAGATCTTGGGGCCCAGGGGACCAAATAGCTCTTCACTTGTAGCATCATACTTTATACAATCACCATTTGGACAGTGCACTGGATACAAGTGGAATACCATTTCAGTGATATTTTGTGAAAAGTCTGGGGCTTTACCATAGGGAACTTTGAAACAGCACAGATTTAGAGATCAGGATCACAGAACCAACAGAAATGTTTTGTTGTGTGGGGAAACAAATAGAAACTTTGTACTAAGCCATCATAGAGTGATATTGTTTGTTTGGAGAAAAATACCTAAATAAATGCGTATTCTGCATCATTACTTGGTTATTTAGGATCAAAAATAACAGTTCTATTTCTTTTTATTTCTTCAAAGTCTTCTCTTCATGCACACTTGACAGCGACTTATTATCTTTTCTAACTCCCCAGCTTTCACAGTTGATGGAATAGGTTTTCTGAAATAGAAAACAAACAAACAAAAAAACACAAACAAAAATCTCATCAATTTATAGATAAAGAGGGAATACTTGCTGGGTTTGAGTTTTATTAATGAATACTGTAGTCATTTAAACTTCCTTACAAGAGGTATATTTCTGAAGAGGTATATATGTCAACATTTTATAATTTTAGTTGTATTTCTGCCTTGGTGCAAACTTACAGATCATCTTTTTTATAATAAGAACTACCTCCATCTTATAAATAGTCTGTATTACAAGTCTTTCAATATAGTAAATTAAGATCAGGAGATCACTTAGTAGTTTTATTCAGTAATTTATTATACATTCATATATAAATATTAAATATATTCGATAATGACAAAAATCATGTTTATTTGCCTTTATTGGTACAGTGGTACAAAACTGTGGCTACTTGTTGACTCTAGAACACTCATAAATTGGGAGTGCCGAGCTAAACAGGATTTTATTGGCATGGGGAGATTTTTAAAATGTGAGTACATCAACACACAGATAATGGAAGTCTAACATCGGCAACCTTTGACTAGTTCCTTGATTGAGTCATCAAATTAAACTTGACTTTGAAGAGTTACCTGAACATTCTTGCTGGATTTAATGAAGCCAACCAGAAACTGTAGGAATTTGAATAGTAGTTGCACGTTCCTCTTCCGTGACATTCTATAAATGGACTGGCTCGGAATTCCTCCAGGCAGGATCCGGGAGATGCCAGTGCTTGCCCAGCGCCCTCAGAACCTGCACTTGTAAACTATCACAATAGAAATATTTGAATAAGAATTCTGTGCATGGCATTCAAATTTTCAATGCTCTACTTTGTGTGTGTGTGTAATAGAAAACAATAAGGAAAAAAAAACCCAAAGCATGAGTTAAACTTCTTATGCTTCTTTACCCAGATATGCTAATATTCCAGGTACCTTACAGGTTGAGGTATAGTCATCAAAATGAAAAAAAAAGCTGTTTCTTCTGCCTAGAGTGCTCCTTTCCCCCAGGTCTGACTAGCTCTTTCTTGTCATTCAGGGACCTACTTGAATATAACCCCCAAAAGGCTTTCCTTGACCTATTCCATGTCACACTCTCTCCCTTTATCTTGCCTTATTTCCTTCATAGGACTGATTATCATCTGAACTCATTACTGTTATTGTTATTTTGTCTTCTTGCTTGAGAATATAGAGGATATAGACTAGGAACTTTGGTTCACTGTTGGTGTCCATAGTGCTCAGAATACTCATGGCACATAGTAGGTGTTCAATAAATATGTGCTGAGTTAGTGATTGAATGAATGGACATCTGTGGGTAAGGAAGGATTCCCCCCATAATACATAACATAATGTATTATGATACATAATAATACATTATAAATGATGCTATACAGAATATGAATGACCGCTAACCACATACGTGCAGCTATCATAATCACAGAGGATCAGTCCATAGATTTCCTCATTTAGTACTTAAATCTGGGGAACTTTTCTTTACAAGGCTGTTTCTGTTAGTTCCCATCTCTATGTGAACTTCAAAAGGACGCAGTATAAGGCATAAGGGTTTCGGAGCAGACAGATTCGATTTCAGATCCTAGCTTGACCATTTACTAGTTGTGAAACCTTGGGGAAATTACTTCATTCTTATTTGTAAAACTGTAGATGATAGAAACTACCTTGCAGAGTTTTCATAAGGATTATGGAGGATCTAAATAAAACAGCTGCCACTTTAAAGGCATAGGCATTCTATTGTCAATATGGTAGCTACTATTCACCTAAATGTCTTATATAGAATTTGCGGATAATCTCCTCCTAAGAAGACTATTTTTTAAATGCTCCATTATTTACCAAAAACAACTTATTTAAAGTAAGAAAAAATATATATTTTCAGATTTTTCAAGCAAATGTCCATGGAATATTGTGCATATTGATGTCAGGCAGCGTTATTCCTGGGGGCCACATTTCACCCAGCCCAATGTAAAATTCTATGGGTAATCTTTACTATGAATTTGCTGTTCCTTTTCTTCTTACCATGATGAAAGAAAATCCTTTCCAGAGAGAAATCCAGCCATGGGGACATGGGGGAATGTCAGTGGTTTGGCTGTGAATGGCTATGGCAATCGCAGGACCTTCACAGACAGTGCACCTGTAACGTGAAACAAAGAATATGGTGGCATCACCACTTTCTGCACCATCATGTGCTGCCTTACATTCCATTACAAATGAAGTCATTCACCTGGTCCCATCACAAAACTAAGGGATTGGATTTTTACCTGCTAATATAAGGCTCCAGGGCCCTGCCAGTAATTGGAGCCATGTCCATTGGCATCAGTGCTGGTGTTGACAGCCAGTATGAATAATCGTTTCGCGATGCGAAATTACATACATTGTTGATGTTACAGAATAAGAATGGCATTGTGGTAAATCGCTGCAGGCAGCTGCCAAGAGCTCCTAATAAAACATCAGACTGGGTATCACTTTGAGTAAATTAAAATTATTTTGAGTATCATTACTAGATAGAGGCTAATCAAAACATAACCTATGGCAAAAGCTGGAGAAAAACAACACAAAAGAGTTATTTGAAAAATGTATTACGGAAAAGTTTTAAAAATGATAGAAATCAAAGATCTAATAGGCAAACAACTCCTCTTTCCCCCACCCTTACTACTTCCTGTGGCCATTTCTAATCAGTCAGTTGAAGAAATGTCTTTGCTTCAAGGTATTCCCTGTTCTTAATATGTCTATAATGGCTAATGACCAGACAGAGCTTTAGAAAAGATGTTACTTTTAAGATTAAAAAGCAGAGAGGTGATTTAAGTGAAAATGTTTTGAGTTGAACAGGATGAGCTAGACTGGCATTTGCAGGCAAGCCTCATTCCAGACCTCTACATTCCAGAATGAAAATTAGACATTAGGCCAACGTGGTTTTATTTGCTCTCTTTAAAAAGTGGCTGTAAGATACTCAAGGTTGTTTACACTTAACTTCAGAGAGAGGTGCCATAAAATTTACAATAACAAAGTGACTGGAAACTAGGGCTGGGACATTACCCAGGTCTTGTCCATGGGCTTGTTCATTTCCTTGTATAAAGAGAAGAGAAAACCCACTATAGAGCGGCTCCGTCCCTTCCGGACAGGAAGGAATCGCGGTGGTCTGACTATGCCGGGTGAAGATGAAGCCTCTCATTGCTGCTCCGGTGGCAGGTGCTCCAGAGAACCCAGGTTTCCCCTTCAAACCTGGCGGTCCGTCTGCCCCGGGTGGTCCTTTAAAAAGCACGTTACATGTGTTACAACACAAACGAAACCTCAAACTTGCTTTCCCAAAGTACTAATTTATATGTTCATGTATATCGGGTAAGCCCCAAATACAGAAAGGCGTCCTAAAGAAGAATGGCTTAGAAAATGGCCCCACAATATTATTAAATGTTGGCTATTTTATCACACAATACCTCTGATTATAGGTATTTGCGTATATGAGTTTTTTGGGATCGGGTCTTCTTTATCTTTGTATTCCCCTGTGGTGCCTAGCACAGCGGTCTGTATCTGGTAGGTCTTATGTACATCTTTTATGAATAAATGAATGTATCCTCCTCCCGTGTGGGGAAACAAGAAGTCAAATATCTAAAATCTGAAAGTCTATTCAAGTCGTTAATAAAAAATTACATATGCTTTTGACAAATTCAGTAAACCATCATGGAAAACACTAAAAGTTACTTCTAAAGGTGCAAACTTCAAGAAAGTTTTTGATCCATTAGTAAGGCAAATAAGAAAAGACTTTTTATTTTTGACTGTGATAGGGTTCTTTTATTTACATGAGTTAAAACAAAAATAGTCGTTTTTATACTTTTTTTTCTCTGCACTTGGAGTAGGCTGATACACATTTGTCGCTTTCTAAATAAGGACCAGTGAGCTATCCTTTCTCTCCTTCCTCCTGTTCCTCCCTCTCCTTCTCTTCATCAAATAGCCAGTATTTATGATACTGGCACTGGCTACCACACGCCAGACCCCTAAGCCGTTTCCGCTGCCACTGCACCCTGACCTTCACCCCAACACAACTTGGGTTGCGGTCCTTTAAGGTCCTAAGGAAATGCAGAGAAGGCAGAGACTTGTATTTTTGACCTGCTAAGTCAAGGGAGGTATCGTTGTTGCCCACAACCAACCGTGCCATGGAGTCAGGAGATGCGGCAGTTTAGACCCAGCTCAGAGGTCAATGCTTTTCACAAGGATTTGTTAAAGCCCCAATATTATATTTTTTCAGTCTCCCCACCCATTTCTATCTTCTCTAGGGGCCTTGGCTTATTCTTTGAAATAAAAAAATAGGCCATATCCAAATTCTTCAAAGTCTCCTGTCTTACATGAAAAGTCTGAATTTGCCAGGTTTTTAATATATCAGATAGGGATGACACATTCTTCACTTCTCCTAACATCTACCCTCAGTCCCAGGGGGCTACAAGTGGCTCCAAGCAAAAGGTGTGTCTAGGTCTCTGCACAGGAATTGTGAAGTGATTAGCTGAGCATGACAGGAACTGGAGTGAGCTATTGTACAAATATGCATGATCCAGCAGGATATTCTGACTTTCCAAGAAAGAGGCGAAGGCTCTTTGACCGATGCTATTTGACTCTTAGATCCCTTTATCATTCTTATGAAGCCTTTATAGCATTAGGACTAACTCTGTCTACTTGCTAATAATTCTCAACACAATTTGTATTGTAGTACTCTAGCTCTTGTTGTGGCCCCATTCTGAAACCCAGACCTGGTCTGTAAAGTTTTAAAATTAATAGAATTACTAGTGAGAGCTTTGTTTTTTCTCACTTTGGAAAACATACTTTAAAGACAGTTGAATGATTAATAGTGCTCTAAATGCACTTATGACAATACTAAATCATGAGTGATTATGCAATTAATATTATAATTAATATTATTAGCATTATATTTGAATTTTTAAAGATTTAAATCTCTAGTCTTTAAAGTTTTATTACAGTAGATCTAGTCATATGTTCACAAATTGGGAAATCACATTTAGAAGTTTTTCTTATTTTCACAAAGTCAGCAAAACTAAAAGATAAGATTTGGATATCTAGGTTTCTTCTAGAAGGTGCTTTTAAAACTTTTGCGTAAGGCAGATTTTGATCCAGGTGTATCAAGTTGACACATATAGCTTATGTTCAGACTGAAATATTTGAGGTCCTTTTTCAGGATTCACATGAGTTGTTGAGTTGTATTCAAGAATGATGTAGTTAAAAGTCGGCTTTCCTAAGTAAGGACACTAAATTTCTCTTCTATTCATATCGAGATAATATTTTACTAGCTATGTACTTATGTGCCGCTCCTCTAAGTAGATATTAACCAAGTATGCCTATAAAACAGTATTGACCTTTCTGAAAATAGAATTAGTGCTTCCTTAGGTTTATTTGTCCTCAGGCTAAAAGTTTGGAGTACATCTGCCCAGTTAAAAGATAGGAAGAATGGTGTATTCCAATAACTCTTGATTTTTCATCTTCTTCCAAATGAACATTTTGCCCCTGGCTTTTAACCTGATCTAAACAACACGAACTGTAAGACCTAGCTTACTCTTGTCATCGCATACTCAAACAGGACTTCTCTGAAGATACAGAACTCCTTACTGAAGGAAACAAGCCGGCTGTTTGTTTACCTGGCTCTCCTTTACAACCTTTGTCACCTTTTTCTCCAGGTGGTCCAGGAGTTCCTGGTTTTCCATCCTTGCCTGGTTTACCTCTTGGCCCACAGGGTCCTAGGCAAATAACCAACACTGTATTGAATGGTTCATATAGGATAAAAAGTAGGGTGACCAACCATCCCAGTTTACCTGGGACTTCCCCAGTTTCAGCAATGGAAGTCCTGCAAACGGAGCAGACCCTCAGCCTCGGGCAAACTGGGACAGTTGGTCATCAACTTGTTACACCCTGCTTCCCAGGAAAAAAAAAGACCCTCAAAAATGAACTAGGAGTATATGAAATACACCAGTTTAAAATTGTGCTGCCACTTTGATTTATGCTGTGCCAGAATTTGCTGTGCCTTTGTATTGATCAAAGTAATACCTCATCTCCCAGATGATTCAGGCAAACTTAGGACATAACAATTCCATTCAGCAGTCTATTACAATATGCCAAGCCTATACAAAGGGATTAGTTCAATTTCCATACACCTATATTTTGAAAATATTTTGTAATAGTAAGCATGCATTTGCATTGACTGCTCTTCCAAGTGCTGTATGAAGTGTTAGAAAAGTATAAATACATACAACTCAGATTTATTCAGGCAATCATTTAGAAATAGTCAGAACTCTAAGATTGACAGTTGTCAGAGAAGATAGACATAATACTCTTACCTTATGAAAAAAAAGAAACCATAAGTGCCCTAACGTATATTTGCTCAAGTTTATACTATGCACAACAGTTTCATTCGATTCAATAGATTCCAAGGCCTTTTATTTGCTGATCAAGAGTAAAATGAGCTCAATCCTAAAGCTGATTGTAAAAAACACTATAATGTTTAACATTTTCTGTGAAGTTGTAGTTTGCTTCCAAAGCACTTTACAAGTATTTTGGTTCAACCACTTCCTAGTGATCGAAGTCAATGCTGCCAGTCCCACACCTGGCTTTCCCGGTGGCCCCAGGGGCCCAGGTTCTCCTTGCATTCCTGGTTCTCCAACTGGGCCAGGTGGCCCTGGGCTTCCTGGAAGGGAGATGATCTGAACTGTGCCAGGGTCTCCATGTGCACCTATTGACATGAACATAAGAAGATGATGGCTTCACTGATGAGTTACCCTTTCTTCATGGAGAGCAGTACTAGGGAAATAATATTTACCGGGTGGTCCTTTTGGCCCAGGTCGCCCTGGAGGCCCAATTGATCCCAGAAATCCTGGATTACCCTTCTCACCTTAAAAAAAAAAAAAAAAGCAGTATGATTCCACTTAGAACAATGGGTTTCCTCGCTCTTCAGGTTGATGATCAACTCCAAGGATAGATACTGGAAGGTATGACTGGAGGTTATGAGCTTTATGACAATGGCTACAAGTTAATTATATCCACATGGGTTTTGGCATTTTATTTGGACCCAATCAGTCATGTTAAAATGAAGAAATATATTCTAGAAGTAGGTATTAAGAGCTTGTATTTTAGCACTGAAAGGGAAGAGTTCCTAAGAGTTCGCTTTTTAAGTTCAGAAACCAATTCAGTTTCATATTTAAGGTAAAATATGAAGTCACATTAAAGTCTATTTTAGCACCTCCTGGTGAATTATACTGCTTGGTTATCGTAGTTCCTCAGCTAATTACTCTTGGTTTACTAATAGCCCAAAGTTAGTTATGTTAGGAACTGTCATGAGCACATCTAGAATATATGCTTTGATATAAACTAACAAAGTGGTAAGATTTCTCTCCCAAACCGTCTTTGACGTGAATAAATGCCAAGAACCATTGATTTGGAGAAATACTCTCTTTTAAAGAATCTTGAGATAATGTAGACATTACATCTGATGACTTAGAGACTTTAATGCTATATATAATATTAATGGAAGAAAGACAGTAAAACAATTATAGTACCAGAAGTTACTGGCAACTACACTATAAATTATCTACTTGGTAGCAGAACTTGAGGAAGATGTTAATATTTACTTCTGTATACCAGAAGAAGCCCAAAGAGTTTTCCTTTGGAGATAAAAAAAAAATTCCAAATAAAGTGCAAACTCATCAGTAGTGCCAGCTGATGGATGATCTCCTTCTGAAAGCTAAGAGAGTAGTTGAGTGTGTTTCATGGAACTTATTTTAAAAGAACTGATTTTACGAATCTCCCCTCTAAATACATACCTCTAAATATTTCACCAGAATATTTCTTTCTTTCGTGATGCCTTTATATAATTTTACAAATCTTAGATATTTCTATTCTGAGACTTAGGGGAGTGACAGGTGGTACACATTTTTCCCAGGCTGCCTGCCAGTATTCACCCACCCACTGTCTAGTGGGAGTCCTCAGAATCACTTGCTTTGAGTTATTTTTATCTAATTTGCTCCTTGAAGTGTCAGTGGTTGAAAATGTTGAAAAGGACCTCTCTGTCAACACCACCTTGTCCTCCCTTGGACCAGGAAAAGGTCTTCCTTCATAAAAATGTGATGTCCACTTTGGATACACTTATTATTTACCATCTCTATCGTCTATGGTAATAGGTTCCCTGCCATACAAAAACAGTACCCGACAATTTAACTATGTAAGACAACGAATCTATATTCAAAACTTTATTTAAGGTCGTACTGCACTTATGGAAGACTTGGGAATTATTTTCTGAAGCCTGAAGTTTAAATTAATGTGTGTGAATATTTTAAACTTAAAAACTGCAAAATTATAGGTTTTACTCTGATTAAAAATATAATACATGTGCCCCATAAAAAAACAATGCTTAAATCAGCATATAAAAATTACTTACCCTCCTCACTAACAGTTTGGTGAATAGTCTTTTAGATCATTCAGCTTTTTGAAATGATAAAAGTAACATGTGTACATGGTAAAATAAATAATTCAAAATAATATTGTTGACACTGATGTCATTCCCCATCCCCCAACGCAGCACACATGACTACCCTGAAAGGTAACCACTTTAAACTGTTTCTGGTTTTCATTTTTCTATAGTCTCCATCCTTCAGGGATGGTTTTGATTTTTAAGCCCCCTGGGGTTGGGTGCTGGTGGTCTTCCTTCTTCACTCATACAGAGGGCTTGCTTGTATTAACCACACTGCTTGTGGTGACTGTGGGAGTTGAGTAAACATTTGTGTACCCTAATATGTGAACCATCATCATTGTGTTTGCCTCCACAGAGCATTGCACAAAAACAATACCTCTCATGCCTGGAAATCCGTGGAATCCAGGATCGCCTTGGAGCCCTGGGTGACCTGGGGTACCTGGTGGTCCCTATTTTTCCAAGAAAAGAGAGCAGAACCACAAACTTTAAAAATCACAATACTCCCAGCAGGTTTTTAAAAAAACAGATATAATATTATGTTGGATCAGAATGAGCTGAAGTTGACAGATAGCATTTTTTCCTTTCAATCCTACGTTTCACCTCCTATAATTCCTCTGCCACCTAGACCTCTCCTTAGAACTATTATTTCCAATAAAAAGAAGTAAAAGCTACCCATAAGCCTAAGAGCAAACATACCTTCTGATGTTAATGTATGTTGTGTGAGTGTTGGATACAACTGGATATTCTCTATCCTACATGGATACAGAGTATTTGGAGATCTTTCAGGAAGAGCAGACACCAGACTGCCAGAATGAAGATTATAATTTGTATTTGTAATTATTGCAAAGACAAGAGTCATAGCACCCACCAACATTCTAACTAAGCTGGTGAAGTTATAAATTACTCCTAGTCAGGGTGGTAGAAGTAAAGTGTCCAGGGATGGGAGCATGAAGGAGTTGTCAGGGGAGTTTTGACAGGTGCTTTTGACAAGGATGCAATGATTTGACCGGGAGGAGATACTCCCTCCTTATGAGGCTTACACTAATTGCTCTTGTAGCCATGAGATGCTCAAATGAGGCCATAGGAGAAGAGGGGAGGGAGTAGGGCTTCTGAAAAGAGCGGTATGTCAGAATGTATGTTAAATCTACTCTTATACTGTCCATATGAATCGAGACAGAATGCTAGTACTTGAACATAATGAAAAATGGTCATGAAAAATGCTAAGAATAACAAAACTGGCCTTTGTGCCAGCTGTCTTTGGAGCAAGAAGACCAATGAAGGAATAGTCCTGTTGCTTGGATAAGGTGGCGTGAAGTTAAAAAAGGAGGGAGAGAAACAGAAGCATCTGATCAAGGACTTTCAGGCTTCTGAGACCTGGCCTTTTCTCCTACCGTAACTGGGGAGGAGGCCCAGTGCCAGGCACAGCCCTTGGTTGGGGAGAGAGCTCTTCCGTGCAAGGACAGAGCTGTTAAGGGCACCAAGCCAGTTTAGACATCCATCAAGAAGAATTATCTTTCAAATGCAAATGTAGAAACCTAGACTGACCTCAGAAGCACCTGAGAATTTAAGAGAGGTCACATTTCCATACCAGACTTTCCACATCCCAGTGTCCTTGGAAAGACTTTCAATGTGATCATGGGATCAGTGTCTGCCACTTTGAAAGAATCATGGAGAACCTGAGAGATACCTAAGACTGGAGATGGGCAAGTATCTCATTTAAAAAAAAAAGTTTTAAAAAGGTAGATTTTCAAAACCAAATACCAGGAGACCCTAAGAGAGCTTAACATGATTCCTGACAATAAGCCTTGCCAAAGTACTTCATTACCCATCATTGATGAAAATGCAAAACAATATGACATAACTCTGATTTCCTCATCAGGCTCCAAGAAGTTCGTATTAAAAGAGGAATCAGGCCTTTCAAATATGCTGCTAAGAGAAACCTAGGGAAGATGGCCAAGGTGTTGAGTAAGAGACTGTGAAATGAGACCTTAATAGGCTGGGAGCATAGGCCTAAATGAACCAGATGACCTCTAAGAAAGACAAATATGAAACTTCTGTACCTAAGTCACAAATAAGCAAATAGACAAGACAAGAAACAGTGGAAAAAACTGAGAAGCAAGTCATGAGGAAAAGGCACGTGGACTTTTGTTGACCATAAACTCAATGTGTGACAACAACATGGTGACATGGCAGCCAAACAGCCCATGTGGAATTTCAGGTTGGATTATAAAACAGAGATGTGCAGGCCAGTGCGACTCTTCCATCTGCTAGCCCCTGCATGGCATACTGAGTGCTTCCTCCTGGAGGGTGTTTGTCCCAGGGGCTGCATTTTTAAGGGAGATATTGACAAACTAGGATATATTCAGAGTAGAGGCAGAGTTGATGAAGGTTAAATTGAATTTGAAAAAAACAAGTATTTGTTGAGTGAAGAAATGCTCAGCAGGAAATGGCAGCTATTCACAAACACTGGAAAGTATGTTGTGGGGAGAACATAAATAGACATTTAGGGGATGGCACAGATTACTTCAAAAGCGTATTAATAGAGAAAAATGATGTTGTCTTCTAGAGTGTTCCCAAACGCCTAGGTGTTTTTTTGGAGATTCCATCACTGGAGTTGTTCAGAGTCTAAACAAGAAGAAGTCAGGAACCACATAGAGAGGGGTCCCCTGTTAGAGGCCAAATCTGTCCAACTCTTAAGATTCTTCGATTCTTTGAAACTTCTGAACTCTGTCTTCCCTTGGGTGTGCTGCACAGAAGCATCACAAATGGGAAATTTTTGTTGCCTCTGGGTACATCTGATCCTGGCAATCGACTTAGAAGAAGATAAGAAGTCAAAATGATTTTCCACACTTACCGGATGACCCGGTGGCCCCATGTCTCCTACAGTTCCAGGCGGACCTCTTGAGCCAGGCCTGCCCATAAATCCCTTGTCTCCTTTTATGCCTTCTGTGTGACTCCCCGGAGGTCCAGGGGGACCAGGCTCACCTGAATTCACAGACAGCCTGTTAGTATTGCTCGTCAGGGAGCTGGGCAGGGTCTGTCAGTGATTCTTTGGAGCAAAGCACAAAGCCTGCACCTTACGGTCACCCCGAACATTCTCTCCCCTGCGGGCTGTGATGGGATTGTGGTAAAGACAGAATGAGATGATGCCAGTGAAGACCCTGGCACGAGGCAGGAACTGTTTCTCCCTGATGGAGGGCTGTCAGAGCAGGGTCTGTGCCTAACCCGGCACCTGACACCTAGTGGGAGCTCAGTAGATACCGGTGAATGGAAGCATCTCCCTCTTTTAGGCTCATTAATCTGGTTTTTACTAATTTTTCAAACAGGCCCCTCTGCTTCAACAACACCAACAGCTTTATACACTCTGTGTGAGAACAGGTGGGTATGGGAGGATGGAGAAGACCAGAGGGAAAAAAAGGAAGTAACAAGGTCACACAAGGGGAAAGTTGAAGGCCTCTGATGTCAAACATTATTTGCATTCTTTTATCTTATTTAAAAGTAGACCATTTACCTGGGTTTCCTTGGAAGCCTGGTGGACCTTGATTTCCTTTTTGGCCTGGGATGACTGCACCAGGAAAACCTGGGGGCCCTGGGGGTCCTGTCATGCCAATGGGACCTTGCGGCCCGACATCTCCCACTGTCCCTTTTCTGCCAGGGAGACCGGGCAAGCCTGGAGCTCCCCTGTCTCCTTTGGCCCCTGAAAACAAAAAGGTTTGATAAGTTTCTGTAATGCCCCTATACTTGGAGTTACAGTTTGTGATTATCTCTAATAATGTAGACGCTTTGCTTAAAAGTGTTAAGATTCACAATGTATTTTTTAAAAAGAGGCTGGTAAATGAAATACAAGTCTACAAGAACTGAGTCTCACTTCTGCCTCCTGTAATCGTTTGATCATATCAAACTCACGTCACTCTCACAAGTCTCAGTTTTCTTATTTTAAAAATGAAGGTAATGCCTGACGTAGGTCAGTTCTTTAAGGATCCGGTGAGATAAGAAACAGATGGGAAAGCGTGGTGTGAACTCTAAAGTGTTTTGTAAATGTAAGCCACTGTTACTATTATCTGATGAACTTTAGAACATTATTTAATCACTGATAATTTGTTAGAACATCAAAAGCTAAACTTCACGGCGCTGATTTGTGCATTTGAAGTGTTGCCCAGCTAAACCCCGCAAAAGGAACAACAAAGTTGCCATCCTTATTCTGTCCTCTGGTTACTTCTCCTTCATAACACAAACCCTAGTCTGGAAGGGATGAATGTGGCAGAAGGTTTGGATTTACCAAAGAAGACCCCTAAAAGCTCACAAGTGAATACTAATTTTTTCATCTCAGAGAATCTTCAAGAAATTGTGCTTTGACATTCATGAATGGAAAATGTTGTATGAATTGAAAATAATCTCTCCCTCCTCTCTCCCATCTCGGTGTTATTCTAGAAATGGTAAATGGCACGAAGACAGAAGACAGATGAGAGGAAAAAGAAGGAAAAGTGAGGATGAGGCTGGTGGCACAGGGGAAGGGCTGGGCAGATTATTATGTGGGCAAGACTTAGAGTGATGATGAAAATAAAATTGATGAATATTCAATATCTAGCCCTTTGTCTCTCGTGTTCTTTAGCTTTTTGTGCCTGGAATTTATGCTTTTATAAGAAAGTGTTTAGCTCAGCAAGCCATACTGTGGTGGCAACCCACATACGAAATAGAGGAACATTGGCAGAGATTGCTCAGGAACAATCTTCCTCACCAAAAAGGAAAAAAAAAAGTGTTTAGATGATTTCAGCTCACTTCAAACTCTGAAATGCTGTATTTGTACAACAGGGTCTGGCAGTGGTCTCAGGAACCAGGATCCATGTCCATGATGATGCTTCCTTGTTTTATGATATGATTTCTTTTTAGGATTTGGGAGAATTAAGACTAATTAAAAGAATTCATACCTTCTAAGTCTCAGTGAATTCTTCTCCATGTTTAGTTACCCTAGAGGGATTGAGGCGCATAATCATTTGCTTACATAATTAGGCTATTTGTTATTTTCTAAGGCTTTTTAACTTGAGCTATGATCATTTTCTATCAAATTTTATTTCCAATTCAATGCTAAAGTGTTCTCATTCCAAATGATTAAAGTATGAGCTTCGCCTAGGAAAATGAACAGAAACTGTCCTTTTGACCGTAATCCTAAAACTTGAGTGTGAACTAGACTGGGAAAAGCTGTAATGCTCAGGGAAGAGAGGGGTCTGAGACACGTGGGGACACTGAACTCAACCCACAGGACTATCACACTATCCAGAAACAGATGGAAAAGAACAGCTCTTGTCTGCTTTTGCAGTTGAGCTGGAAGGTCAAGGGGCAGTTCTTGCCCCTCTGAGTTTCTTCTCAGGAGCATCAGGCTACTTCTTGCTGGTTCTTGTGAGCATCAGTAACCAGAGGCCTTCATTAGGTTTAGGCCTCTTGGCTAATAAAATACTTCTATCCACAGAACCCACGGCTGAGAAAAGTCAATAAAGAGTGCAAACAATCTAATATTTCTTCCGGCAGATTTCTCTACAAAATAGAAAAAATTAAAAGAAGCTGCTATCTTACAAAACACTGGCATGAGAAATCCAGATTGTAGTTTGTCAAACAAAAAAACTTATATCTACTCTGAAGGACATGTTTAGTAAATTGCCATATCTGAGATGTTGAGAGAGTTACTGGGGAGCCCGTAACAGCCCAGCATGAACCTCAGCCTGGCTCTGGGGGTTCGTATCAGACCTACGAAGATAACAAGGTGGGAAAGGAATCATGTTATGAGTGCGACTTAGAATAGCAGAGAGGGATGCTCATTGAGAAGCCGTCAATTCCACCTCCATCCTTTTAGGAGGTGATACATTTAAACCATGCTAACAACAAAACAAAGGAATATATAAGAAGTCCTCTTATTTTTAGAGACTTTTGTAGATGGAAATTCCAAAATTGCATCACAGTTTCTAATTCATTCACTTCTTTATGATGGTGATAATTAAGCATTTTTACTCGACTACTAAGAATATAAACATCCTATATTACCATTGGGACTTCTTTAATTCAATATATTGTTTATTTTATACATCAGGCATATTAAATTAGACTTTGAAAATATCTATCACCAGGTTCAGGGAGGAAGAATTGCTCACCTCGAGGACCAGGGTTCCCTCTTGGGCCTGGAAGTGCCCCCAGCAACCCTGAAAGAGATCATTTTGGCATATTAATATTTTATATGTGATTAATTTCATTATATACATTTATATAATTTCTTCCACTTGGTCAGTTGCACATTGGTAACAGGAGGAAGTTTAATTATCACACACCCAGAACATGTTAAAGATCACGAGTTCTATCAAAAAATCTGTAGAGCAGTGAAGGGTGACAATGTCACTAATTATTCCGTGCAAAATAAAACTAGTGGGTCCAAGATAATGAGTAAGTTGTACCCGTTTCTCCCTTTTCTCCAGCTGGACCAGGAATTCCATCACGTCCTTGCTCCCCCCTCACACCCGTTGGTCCAGGATTTCCTGGGAATCCTGGAGGGCCTGAAAAAAAAAATGCTATTCAAAGAGAGGACTTACTTCCCATCAGTGGCCTAATATGAACACCAGATCTGTGGAATTCTGTTAAAGGTGTTCATTTTTCAGAACTATAGTCATGTGAAGCTAAGTTCGCAGTGAAAACTATGAACTGATTAATACTATCATGAGGATTATTACTTTGGAATGTGTAGATCAGCAGATGTCTTTTTTTTTTTTTTTTTGAGGAAGATTAGCCCTGAGCTAACATCTGCTGCCAATCCTCCTCTTTTTGCTGAGGAAGACTGGCCCTGAGCTAACATCCATGCCCATCTTCCTCTACTTTATATGTGGGACGCCTACCACAGCATGGCTTGCCAAGCAGTGCCATGTCCACACCCGGGATCCGGGCCAGCGAACCCTGGGCCACCGAGGTGGAACATGTACACTTAACCACTGAGCCACCGGGCCAGCCCCTATCAGCAGATCTTTGAGTTAGATAAGTATAAATGCCTAACTTCACTTTTCTGCTTTTTTGTGCTGGGGAGTGAGCAACCGGGAGCTACATTCTAAGGAGGAGTCGTGGGTCAGAGACATAAATATACACAGACTCCACCCTCAGAGAAATGTGCCTCCCTCATAGAAAGGAATTGGACAAAGGACAAAAATGGAACCTGGAGGCCCTTTTATTCCTGGAGAGCCGGGGAAGCCTTTGATTCCTTTAAATCCCAAATCACCATCAGGACCTGGCTTTCCTGTAAATGAAGGGAGAGGGGAAGGAAGAAGACCGAAAGACAAATGATTACAACAGTGGCTGCAATGGTCCGTTCTTACAGTCAACTGTGCTCACGCTGGCTTCAGGAAAATCGTGCTGCGTACACTCCGGCTTCGGTCCTGGCTGCTTTTTCCCCAGAGAAGCACAGCAGAGATGTGTTGAATCATTTGCAAAGCCGTGTGTATACCAACCACGTGGATGGCTCAGTGTCTGACTTATTGCTTTATTTGGGAGTGTACAGAAAAATCCACTGAACCTTTCAGTGTTTGAAAAGATAATTTAAATATTGTCTTTGAGTAAAACCCGAAGCTGCAACCTAGTGGCTTAGCAGTTGTTCTTAAAACAAAACGAAAACTTAAACCCAAATTATAAGCAAATAAGGAAGAAAGCAATGTTCAACCCAGAAACATCCCGGAAAAAAAATTCTGAATGACAGTATTATGAGTTGAATTGTGTTGCCCCCAAATTCACATGTTGATGTCCTAAGCCCCAGTACCTCAGAATATCACTGTATTTGGAGATGGGGTCTGTAAAGAAGCAATTAAGTTAAAATGAGGTCAGTAGGGTGCCTAATCCGCTATGGCTGGCATCTTTATAAGAAGAGGAAATTTGGATACAGACACGCACGGAGGTTAGACACAGGGAGAAGGCGGCCATCTATAAGTCAAAGAGAGAAGCCTCGCGAGAAATCAACCTGCTCACACCTTGATCCCAGATTCTAACCTCCAGAATTGTGAGAAAATGCATTTCTGTCATTTAAGCCACCCAGTCTGCATTATTTGTTATGGAAGTCATAGAAAACGAATACAAATATCATAAGATTGGGCAAAGATCTAACATTTTGTGTCTTTAAGCGGAATTCATTGAGGCAGCACTTCTAAAATGTTGTTTACAGGAGCAGGGTTTTAGATTTCAGTCCACCAAACTGGCTGATCAGTAAAATTAGGCTGCTCCTGATTAATTTTCTGTTTCTTTGTGTCTCAGAATTTGAAGATCAAAGTTGACTAAAAGCAATGGTAGTACAAAAACCTAAATAGCTTTCTATTGACAGAGATGGTTCTAGGAGGTGTGGGCGACACTGTGTGTCATGCTTCCAGCTTTCAGAGTTGTAAAGCCCGTGCTCACCTGGGAGGCCAGGACTTCCGGGATGTCCAGGGACTCCGTCAGGTCCAGCAGGCCCCAAATATCCAGGTGCACCAGGTGGCCCTCTTTCTCCTTTCTTTCCCGTGTCACCTGGCAATCCTGGATCTCCCTTAAATTCAGTCAAACACCTTTAAAATTCTCATATAAGCAAAATATGTGATCAGAATTAAGTTAAACCGTGTGTGTTTGCATTTATTTATTTAGTTACTTACTTACTTAGCAATTCATATTAGGTATCTGCTATGTACCAGCACTAGGATAGGTTCTGAGAACAGGATGGCTACATGATTTTTAGGGCCCAGTGCACAATGAAAACACAGCTCCCTTTTTAGAAAATTTAAAGCAATTCAAGACAGCAACAGCAGAGCATTAAACCAAGCATGGAGTCCTTTTGAGCAGCAGCCCCCTTTAACAACACTGGTGGCATGCCCATGAAGCAGGCTCTCCCCAGGAATATAATGGTAACCATGTATAGATATGTGATACACACAGTCCCTGCCTTCATGGAGCTTTAGAGACCAGTGGAGAGATAGATATGAAATAATCATGCAGGGGCTGGCCCCGTGGCCGAGTGGTTAAGTTCGTGTGCTCTGCTTCAGCAGCCCAGGGTTTCGCTGGTTCGGTTCCTGGGCGTGGACATGACACCACTCATCAGGCCACACTGAGGCGGCATCCCATATGCCACAACTAGAAAGAACCACGACTAAAAATACACAACTATGTACTGGGGGGCTTTGGGAGAAAAAGGAAAAATAAAATCTTTAAAAAAAATAATCATACAGATGTATATTTTCAAATTGTGATGATTAACTCAGGTAAGAAAGAAAGAGTTAGACCAAATGCATATGTGTCCTACAAATATTGTGCATACAGATTAATGTATGTCAACCACATGTAATGTAAATCTTTGAATGATTTCATACTCATTAAATCTGTACTTCAGCTTTACGATAAGCCAGCATATAAGGATTCGATGGTGACTTACAAAGTCTCCACAGTAGCTGATTAAAATATACTACTCTTACTATGATTTGCCAGCGTGATAAAACCAGCTCATTTTGTGTTCAATGCACAGTTCTAAAAATTTCTTCTGTGGATTCAGTAGACTCCCCTTAGGTTCCATAGAATTCCATGTTAAAACCCCCTGTTTATGGGAATTTCTTTAATTATTCTCTGTGCTCTAGCTCTGGGCTCTTAATATTACTGCTATGCGCAGAAAGGTTGGAAGGAAATAAACCTGAAAAACAACTGAGCCCCATTGAAACATTTGGTTGTTGCTTGGTCCAACACACGAGAGAGCGCTTTGACATCCAACCTCTAGCTGACAGAGAACAAGCACTGGGAACATTGTGACAAGATAACAAATCGTAAGGGACTGAAAATACTTAAAGTTCTAAGACAATTAAGAAAGATAAATGTATGTATCTGAGGACTTTGTTTGCTTTTTAATGATGCTCTAAAGTTATTTCATTTCACATCCTGTGTTATGTTTTAATAGGACAAATGTTTTTGAATACAAGGTTTGGAAATTTATTTTTATAAGTCTGTATGAGACAGTCCATAGCCGAGACTAGCCATTTTGTATCACAAGAAAAACAAACACTGCCCTGTCAGATTGTGGGGGCCTGTGATCACTGCCACCTCTGGCGGCACACTTAAACTGCAGGGATAGTTACGAGAAATTCCTTGGCGATTGAAGAGGGGCGGGAATAAACTCAGAAGCTGACAATTGTGTGACAGGCATCCTCAGTTGTGGAGATGGAATTTACAAACCCCAAATAATTGACTGAAAATATTGTAATATTTTCAATTTTCTCTGCCCACATCGAATCCAGATATCTGTTGATATTTAAAAGGATTCGCTCCACACCAAAATGTAAACACTTCAGTGGCCTATATATACCTTTGGTCCTGGTGGTCCTGGCCTTGTACCTTCTGAGTAACCTGGCTCTCCCTTGTCTCCTGGGAGACCATGAATACCTGGGAGGCCTGGTCTTCCGGGTGGACCTGGGAGTCCCAAAGTTCCCCTTGTTCCTTTAGAACCTGAAATTAGGAAAGAAATCAAGTAACATAGGTAACCATGGGGCATCTTGAAGTGTTCAGAAGTATCTGACCTTTGCACAAACCACCTTTCTTCCAAGGAGTTGGTTTTTCAGAATCACTAATGCATCAGGTAGTCATAATGGATGATTTTTACACAATGTAAATATTTATTTTTTTCTCACTTGTGTTCTGGTTGCACACAGTACATTTGTCTAAAAGTAAATCTAGTTGTTTTACACAAAGTTTCTACCAAGTGGAAAGCCAAAACAACAAACAACAGAAAATCTAGAATTGGGACCCATGGTGAGCTTGTGGGCTCATAACAGGACCTTATGCATTACCTGGTACCCCCAGGTTCCCCATGCTTCCTGGCACACCACGAGGTCCTGGTTCTCCAGGATGCCCAGTGCTGCCCGGATCTCCTCTGGGGCCTTGAGAACAAACAAATAGTCATACACCCTGCATAGTTCCCATACATAGTAGGTCCTCAATAAATATTCGTTGATTGCATGAATGAAATGAATACAGAGGAGCCAGACCAGCTGGTTTAGGTACTTTTTTATCTGCCTTTTTCTTCAAATAAGGAGGGGACTGAGGACTCAGAAAATGTAAAATTAGAGAAAGTTGGATTCTTGTCAACAGATCTGGATTCAAACATCAAAATCATCCTTGGACCAATGCTAGTAGGAAAGAGGGGGCTCCTGTAACCATATAGTAATAGATTTCCAAATGCAATACTGAAATTTCATTGCCATGTAATATATTTTGTCACTGAGGTGGTCATACAGGAAAGGGGGCTACTTTAATTGTTTAAAAAATTACTTCGCAAACTCACTAATTTGCTCTGAAATCAAAGAGGCAAATCTGAAAACCTCTAAAGCATTATCTTATTTTCTTTTATGATCTGTGACATTGTGATAGGCTATAGTTTATAATACATATCAGCAATTTCAAAATAAAATTTTGAGTACAAAAAATAAAACTTCACGTAGACTAATATTTTTCAGTGAATACAGGCTGACTATAACCACCTTCCTTTTGGTTTAATTTAGAAGCAAATTTCTGCTGGAACACTATTGGGGCAGAATTCATATTCAACCCAATAGGTCTAGAAACACATTTTTGTTACATTTAGATCTGGGAAAACTTAAAAGCTGATATTTCTGTTAGAGAATCAGCTATACCTGGTGGTCCTGATGGTCCAGGTGGCCCTTCGAGTCCTTTTAAACCTGGTAACCCTGGGATGCCTTTGCTTCCCTTCTCACCAGGCCTTCCTGCAAATCCTAAAGTTAAAAACCATGTATTAAAAGTCCAGGTTAGAATTTTATCAGACTTATTCACATCCTGATTAAAATTTATGAGATATTATTGCAATATGGCATGTCGTATTTGTTCAGAGCGTGGGCAGATGTGGGCTTACATCTTTTTAAAAAGGGAATTAAATGAGATAATATGCGTAAAGTATAGCACAGTGCCTGGCATGAGTTAGTTCTCAAAGAACACTAGACATTATCATAATATTTATACTTTAAACCAGCATTTTAAGAATTAGTGACCTAAATACAGCTTCTTTTTCTTTCTTTTAATTAGTGACAGAGGACCAACTACTACACTATTCTTGTTTAGACTATCTCATTCCCAATCCATTTATTACAATGATCATTCATTAAATAGCTGATATTATTTTCTTTTATTTATCATATTTAATCTTCAGGCAATCTCAGTCTATTTCTTGAGCCTTTCTAGACTGGGTGTAGAGATGAGAAAACGGAGACTCTAAGAAGTCAATGGACTTACCTAGAGTCACGCCATCAATCAGTGGTAACACTGGGATTTGAACCCAGTTCTGCAGACTGGAAAGCTCATAAACTTCCCACAACACCATCCTCCTTTCCCTAAAACGTGGCTTTGATCACATTATTCTCTTGCTCAAAAATACTCCTTGAATCTCTGTTACCTACAGAATTTATTACAAACTCCTTCCTCTGGCATTGGAAGCATTCTACAATCTGTCCATGGTCTGGCTTTGTGCCTTTTCTCAAGCAGATTCACTTCCCTTGGTTGTTTCCCCGATTGCATGTTTATTCATTCTTTCACATATGGATTGAATGCCTAATTTATAGACAGGTCTTGTGCTGAGTACTGGAGACATGAATAAATCATGTTCCCTTTCCCCAAGTTTCTAGTGTTTAAATGGGGAGACAGCCAAGTAAACAAACAATTACCGCCCAGTGTGAGACATTCTGTAAGAGAGTTGGACACAATATGCTGCAGGGAAGAATTTTGAGAAGAGGAGATATTTTTTGCCTCAGTTTTGAAGACCAAGTGGGAGCTAGTTGGGTGGAGAAAAGATGGAATGGGACAGGATTCCCAGGCAAGAAAATAGGAGAAGTGGTGAGTAGCAAGGGATTAGTTTATTTTCTCTGTAACCTTTGTGTTTTCTATTTATGTCCTTTATCATAATCTAAAAATATAGATTGCTTAGTGTGTCCATTTGCTTCTGTTTTTTAGGGGTTGGCAAACTACAGCCTGTGGGCTAAATCTGGTTTCATGTTGTATGGCTGGAGGGCTGAGGATGGTTTTTACATTTTCAAAGGGTTGTAAACAAACAGACAGACAAACACCAGAGAAGAATATGCAGCAGGGACCAGATGTGGTCCACAAAGCCTAAGATATTTACTAGCTGGCCCTATGCATAAAATGTTTCCAGATCCATCAATGTCTCTTTCCCCCACTGAACTGTTAAGTTTCCTCATGACAAGGACACTTAGCTCTGCTTTGTTCACCTCTGTATCTCCAGGACACAGTAAAATGCCTAGTCAATAGGTACTAAAAAATAATTGTTGGGTAAATAAATGTCATGTGGCTGGAGAGGCAGGCAGAGGGCAAGTGATGAAGAAATTTGGATGCCAATCTAAGAAGTCTGAATTCTTGAAGGAAGGGGAGCTTTGGCAAGATTTTAAGCCATAAGTATTATTTGCTCATGTGCATCCTACTCAAAGTTTAAATCCTGTTTCATGGAGGCTTCTCCGACTCCCCTGGTTGCTGTGTTTTCTGCCTCCCTCATCTCCCACCGGGCTCAGGGTCAGTGGTACCTGGCACACAGTGAGGAGGCTGAGTATGGATTTTGGAGTCAACAGCATCAATGTAAGGCCCATCTCTGCCACTTCCTGTCAGAGTGACAGTGGGTAATTTGACCTCTCCATTCCCCATCTGTATAATGGGATGATAGCAATAACCTACTCCTAGGCTTGTTGTGAGGATTAAACGAGGCGATGTTTATAAAACTCAGAACTGTACCTGCATGTGGTATAACATGCACGTGGTAGAATAACGTAACAGTCCTTTCGTATTATTCATTATCTTTTCATATATATGCTTAAATCTCCCATCCAGATTCCTTGAGGAGAGGATGATGACTGCTTATCTGTTCCCTTAATCTCTCTCTCCCATTTGCAGTGGATGTCTTTAACTCAGAAATTCAGATGAAAAAATGGATCATAGTGAAATTAGAGAGGCCTAGCTAGTGTGATCTTTTCATTGTTGCTGTTCAGTCTCTGCTCCTTGGCTGTGTGTTTGAAAGAAAACATGCAGGACAGCTTCCATGCACACTGTACTTTGTTAGAAGCATAGAAATGGCATGTGTCCCTCTATACTTTACGAAAGGAATTCTTTAATTATAAGTTAGTACCCATTGTGCATTCATGATGTTAGAGCCAAATTTTAGTTTATGTAGACACAAATACGCTATTCATATTTTTTCAAAATATTTGCAACACTACCTAACCATCTAGGCTAGTCCAGTGAAGTGGTGTCTAACAGAGAGTTTATGAGGACTGGACATTTCTGCCAGTATTTTTCTTTTTTTACATCTTGGCTTGGACCAGTTCTAGCAGAGTTTTATAAAATTCATATTAAATTTCTATTTCATTGCTAAAAATGTAATACAATCTTTTGTTTGCATCCAAAACTAAGCTATTTCTATGATACCAGATTAAATGAGGGATTACCTAAAAGGCCTTTACTTGCTAATTTTCCTTTATGGAAAAAAAACTTTCTATAAATTGTTTTTTTCCAATGATTATACATTTTTTAAGTTGGCAAATCAGTTGGATTCAAAGACTCTTCAGAATCTTGGTCAAATGTCACTTCCGTGAAGTCCTTCCTAATTCTGGGAGAGACAGCTTTTCCGTCTTTCTAGCGTGTTCTACAGAACCCTGTGCAGAATTTTTCAAAGAAATCTTTACTTGGACTATAAATCCTTATGTGCCAAGCATATAAATATTTGTTGAATGTAATCTCATATCTCAAAATTGACTACAAATTACTCAAAACTTGATATGGTTTTGCAACTTCAAATACATTTTTTCTTTATTCTTCCCTGCCATAAAAGTTTGACTCACAAATGTTTCATTTTACCCAGCAATGCCTGTTTTTCTAAAGTTACTTGGGATTAAATTCGATCAAGAAGACCACAAGTCAGGCTTTCTTAAAATTTGATTTTATGTTGGTTGTATTGATCATATAACAAAAAATGTCATAGAAAGTGCTCAGATAGCTTGAAATAATTTGAATGGATCTGAATTTTAGCCTAAGAGCTATAGGTAACCATTAACAGCATTCTAAAGGCATTTTTAATTAAAAATACTTTCTTTTTAATAATTGTTTTCCAAATGATTTTGAGCACAGAAGCAGTTTTTAGATGCCATCAGAAAAATTCATCCTGGAAGAGGAAAGTGGAAATTGGGGTACAGGTTTCTATTTGAGCCAGGAACGTTTTTTACGTGGAATTTTCTAAGGGTTTGGTTTTGACTATACTTGGCAAAAAGGGGAGTTTGAGGCTTATCATTTAAAAATTGACTTGTGACGATTTAAATACAGCAAACCAAAATGCAGAATTAACTTAGAAATGAAAAGTTGCACATTAAGGGGCAGCATATCATTGTGCGAGGCACACAAGACCCAGTTGTAGTCCAAGCTCGGTCCCCAACTGCCTTTGTGACCTTGGGCAGGAGATTAAACACTGGCCCTCACTGTCCTCATCTGTCAACTAAAGGATTTGCCTGGATAGTTTCTTAGTCTCAGACTCAGCTCTGACGTTCTGGTTCTAAATATGAGGAAGTGTGTACCTTTGAGGCCTGGTTCTCCTTTGTCCCCCAGTACATGGGATATTTGAGAAGACCCTGAGGCTCCCTTGTCCCCTTCGTCCCCCTTGGCTCCTGGGGGCCCTCTCTCGCCCTTTACTCCTGGAATTCCAGAGCTGCCTGAGAGACAGGAAGACCAACATCAGTGGCTCCATTCTTTAAGTAGTTCCTACGGATTCAAAAGTTAACAGTGTTTCTCATAAAACAAAACAAAACAAAACAAAACAAATCAAAAAGGTTAACAGTGCGGAGAACTTGATAAACAGCTGCCCCAAACAGGCAGCCGCAGGAGGGGACTGCTATTAGCCTGCAGGGAGAAAATATGATCCCATTCAAATGGGAAAAAGGAATACAGAAATCTGCAAAATCAAGTATACGGTTCTCACAGAACTATTTTCCCCTCAGAGAATAAAATGTCATTTATTTTGCTGCTAAATAAACGAACATCATTCATGCCTCCTGATAGCTGGGAAGATAGAGTATCACTTACCCCTCTGTCCTGGGGTGCCTGGCTTTCCAGGAGGCCCCGGAGGCCCAGTGAATCCAGGAGAGCCCATCATCCCAACCGCTCCTTTTTCACCTATGGGAACAAATTAACACAAAGCAGCACATGCATGTTGTGCAGAATGAGAAAAGCAGATATTCCAAAAAATTAAAATAAAATAAATTATACTTAGAGAGATTGGGAGTTAAAGGAATGGTTTCACTAAATAGAAAATAACCATATTTGTAATGGGTCAGTAAACGGTCTTTTTTACGTCATCTATTTGAAGTCATTGGTAGCAGATCACATTTATGGATGAGACTAGAATATGCTGAAGTTTTAGAGCATTCCCTCCTCCCAAGTCCTGATCAATAGCTTTCTGTTATGTTCCCTTGCTTTATTTTCTTCATAGCACTTGTCTCTAGTTGAACTTAGTTCCTAAATGTATTTGTTATTGTCTCCCCCACTGTCGGAGGTGGAGTCTTGTCCACTGATGTGTCTCCAGGGCCTGGAACAGTGCTGGCACATGATAGTAGCTCAGTGATATGAATGAAAGGATAATTTGCAGATTAAGTTGTTATTCTGGGCTCCTCTCTGGAGGAGAGATCAGTGAGGTCTTTAGGTCATGAGGGGACAATTGGAATATTTTCCCCTAAACATATAAACTAGAAAAATAATGATGAAATAAAAAGAACTATTTGCCAGCAAATTAGATAACTTAGACAAAATGGACAAATTCCTAGAGAAGCACAGATTACCAAAACTGACTCAAGAAGAAATAGAAAATCTGAACTGACCTATGACCAGTGAAGAGATTGAATTATTAATTTAAAAACTTCCCATAAAGAAAAGTCCAGACCCAGCTGATTTCACTGGTGAATACTAACAAATGTTTAAAGAATATCAATTCACGAGCCAGTCCTGATGGCCTAGTGGTTGAAGTTTGGTGTGCTCTGCTTTGGTGGCCCAGGTTTGGTTCCTGGGCACAGAACCACACCACTCATCTGTCAGTAGCCATGCTGTGTTGGTGTCTCACATAGAAGTAGAAGGACTTACAACTAGAGTATGCAACTATGTACTGGGGCTTTGGGGAGGAACAGGAAAAAAGAGAGAGAGGAAGATTAGCAACAGATGTTAGCTCAGGGCAAATCTCTCCCAACAAAAAAGAAAAAAAGAACATCGATTCTCCACAAACTGTTCCAGAAAATACAAGAGGAGGAAACACTTCCTGTCTTGTTGTCTTGTTCTATAAGGCCAGCATTACCTTGATACCAAAACCAGATAAAAACATCGTAAGAAAAGAAAGCGACAGACCAGTAAGTATCCCTTATGAATATGGATGTAAAAATTCTCAACAAAATACTAGCAAATATATTTTAGGAGTAATATATAAAAAGGATTACACAGCAAAAATAGTCATATCCTTGGTAATTGTGAAATGTTATCATCCTACCTCCACCATGTCCCAGCGGTTTGTCTCCTTACAAATAATTCAGAAGAAGAAACATACTAACTGAAAGAGAGGCATAGAGTCAAAAGCCTATGCCTATCTCTAGTTTAAATAGCCACTTTAAAAGGAAAATGTGGAAGAAGAGAGAAGAAAAAAAATAAAACCACAAAAAAGGATACCTGGTGGCCCTAAAAATCCTGGATTTCCTGGATATCCTTTTTGACCAGGTGGTCCCGTCACACCTCGATGACCTGGTATTCCTGGTGGTCCAGGTTCTCCAGGAAATCCTGACCTATCCAAACCTGGAATACCTGGGTCTCCCTTTGGCCCTGTTTCGCCTCTTCTGCCTATATATGAATAAATGAATGAATGAATGAACACACAAGTGCTTTCCCCACCAACTCCAGAAATATTTTATGACTGTAAATATTTAGCTCTGTGATTTTTGGGCAAACCACACACTTATCTGATTGATTGATTTAGGTCCCCTTCTGTAAAATTTCTAAGATCCCTTCTGGCTTTAACATTCTCTGTTTCAATGATTCATGCAGTAATAAAAGTGTAGAATTTAGATTTATTTTCTAGTCCTGCAGGCACTTCCTGGGACTGCACTTTATGACTGTGGCTCAGTCTTTCACCTGCAGAATACACACAGAGCCACTCACGTGGAGGCAAGCCACCAGATGCTTCTGGAAACAATATTAGCACCACTACAACAATTAACATCTTGGCCAAAAATTTGTTTGTGAACATTTAAGCAGTATGATAGCCCACAGGCATTAGCTGCATTCTAAAGGATTTTTCCCAGAAGTAGTTCGCAGATCTGGTTGAGAGGAGCCAAAAAGATAAAATTTCCCATGATCTGGACCATCTAGCCTGCATAATTTAGATTTATTTTTATACCGTTTCTTTTATGTTGCTTGTAAAGCAATCAACTATGTATTTTAGTTTATAGCTTGTTAGACATATCTTTGCAAACGTTCACTCTATTTTAATAATCAGGATAAATTTACCACTTTAAAATACTTAGGGAAATATTAAATGTAAAGCTTTTCCTGAGAGTTTATATAAACATATATGTAAATACACATCTAAATATATCTTCAGTATTCATATTTTCTTGCATAAAAGACACAGACCAATTTTATTATATTAATTTCAGGTCTCTTCCTCTATAGGTAGTACACATTGCAATGAATCTATGACAATAAGGTTTATATTTCCGAAATAACATTTCCCATTGAACAGTGGTCAGGACTTTTGGCTGGACAGTTCCCATGTTAAGCAGCAAGGTGCAGAGTAGGAGTCCCATGTCACCACTTGCCTGCCTGGTGACTGGTTACAAGGCCCCCTCCTACCTTGTTGCCCTTTTAATCCATTTAAGCCTGGAAGTCCTTGGGCTCCCCTGGGACCCTCTGTGCACCTTCCTGGGAGTCCTCTTTCTCCGGGTGGTCCAGACTGCCCTGGATCCCCTGCAAAATAGAGCCCAAGAATATATTCAGATGCCAAAACCTAAGATCCTAGTATTGCTATCCCAATCATTCTCCTGTAACTTTTTCCCCTAAGCCAGAGCTATATTTAATACCATTAATATGTCTTATATGGAGAACACTCATTAAAAAGGAAAGAAGAAAGGAAGGAAGAAAGAAAGAAGGAACAAAGGTAGGGCAGCAATGTTAACGGAAAAATAATTAGGCCCCACAGATTCTATTTATTGAGCAAGAAGTTTGTTTGAGAAGAATTCTTCACGCTTGAGCACCTCCACATTCCATTTGCTGCATTTTAGCTAAGCTCACAGTGGAGAAAAGTAATCACACTTGCTATTGTACCTCGTGGTCCATCAAGCCCTCCAGTTCCTGGAAATCCAGGGAGACCTGGAAGTCCAGGGTGTCCAATTTCTCCATTTTCCCCAGAAATGCCTCTTTCTCCTGGAAAACCTGGTATTCCTGGTTCCCCAGGCATGGCTGGTCCTGGTTCTCCCTATAGCACAGAAATCATGTTAGTTTTACTATATCATGCTTCCAAATCCTTACTGACTACTGACTGGTCTGTAGGGCTCCTTACTTGACAATAATATTTCCATTACAGAGGTTCTAAGTCCCTTTTACACAGAGTCACCACCATTCCATCAACTTTGCCTTTTCAACTCTAGTTGCTGACTTTTCTATAAAATTATGCTCAATAATTCTTCAGAGCCTCCAGCCTCTTTTTCAGAAGACTGTGGAATTTTCTGTAAACAGTCTAGATGTCTCTACTTTTAATAGTTTTTTCATAGCTGTCTATATTTCTTTCTAGAGTTCTCCCATTTTAAATACTCTGAATGTTTCTGAAGATTAAGGAAGAAAGAGAGAAACAAACTTGTCTTCTAATACCTTATATATTCTTTTCTAAAAAGGAGGGAAGGTTCAGAGAAACTTAAAAAAAATATTTAATGTATCATCATTTACAAATATATTGGTAATTTCTGCGCACAGAGTGTTCTGCCTGGCAGGAGCATCCTAACTGGCCGACTGTAATTGTTCCTCCTTTCCCCCTTATCAGTCTGCATTTTAATTCTCCAAGACCTTGGCTCCTGGGAGGCCTGGCTGTCCGGGTAACCCTGGCTTTCCCATTTCTCCAGGGCAACCTGGTGATCCTTTTGTTCCTGGAAAACCTCGGTCTCCTACAGAGAAAAAATAATAAAGATTGTAGGATTAGTCTGAGCAGTCTCTCTCTTATTTTATCTAATGTTTTTATGAGGCAAGCAGCTAGAGATGTTTTTATGAAAGTTTGAATGATGAGAAAGCCAACTGCTAAGTTAGCAGTTAAAAATAAATTCAGTTGCAAATCTGATTACATTGATTTCCAATTTTTAAAAAAATGACCTCCATTTTTGTCGGTTAGCGCCCTACAATTTTGTGTGTGTGTGTGTGTGTGTGTGTGTGTGGAAGATTGTCACTCAGCTAACATCTGTACCAGTCTTCCTCTATTTTGTTTGTGGGATGCTGCCACAGCATGGCTTGATGAGTGGCGTGTAGGTTCACGCCCAGGATCTGAACCAGTGAACCCTGGGCCACTGAATTGGAGCATGTGAACTTAACCACTACATCACTGGGCCAGCCACAGCACCCTACATTTCTTTAAATATTAATACTAGTTGATCATTTGGTTGACTTTTTTGAAGTATATTTTGCATACAGTATACAGCCAACTGGATTTTTACATGCGTATATATGTCTATGCCAGCATGACCCAGATCAAAATGTAAAGCATTTCCAGAACCCAGAAAGATAGCCTTTCTCAACAGGGGTTGCTCAGGAGAATTACTTCCTAATGTCCTCTAGCAGCCATTGAATGTAATGAAGTAACTTCTCTCTGATGCATTTATAGTAGGAGAAGTACATTACTTCAGAGATCATTAGGAAGAAATGCAAGAACTTGGCATCAAAGCCATTCTTGGAAATGAGAAATGTGATTATGTTTTCCATTTCAAATACTCAGAAGTTAAAATCAATATTCCCATATTTGGGCAGAACTTATGTATGATAAACATTGTTGACATATTAATCCAAGAGATGAAGCACCAATAAAAGGGATTATATTTTGACAAAGGGATTATATTTTAAATAATGTTGGAAAAAACATGAAATTATCATAAAATCTGAAGTTGTATGCAAGCCCTCAGGGACTGAGGTTACTGCTATGTTATGCTGGACATGACTTTGATGTATTTGTCCCTGGGGAACCTCAGGTTATTATTTAAGTCCTCAGTATGTGGATTTCTGTGGTATGTTTTCCCTCCGATGGGAAGCAGTACTTTTTCCTAAAGGAAGATAACTTCTGTAATTTATTTTGGAGCATAGAAGGAAGTCAGCTTTTTGTGATTTAATAATTGTTTTTTGTTATTAAAGAAATGCATAAAGGGAAGAAATGTGTAAATGGAAAAAGTGCAGACATCTATTAAGAAGTCAAGAAAAAAATTCCTCATAATCCCACAATCAAGAAGAATCACTACAAACATTTTGGTGAGTTTACTTCCCATATTTTTCCATTCATTAAAAAGATGTAAATGAGTTGAGATTGCATAAATTAATGTGAATGCTGCCTAACATTATTGTAAAATTTTTTCCCATTTAACACTCTTGGGACACATAATTTTAAAGGATATTATGGCTATCTTCTATGTTAGTCATTATATGTATTTACATTTTCTAAATATCCACAAGGAACCTTATTTTCAAAAATTTTGAAATTTACCCTTAGGTCCAGGAGGCCCAGGAAATCCAATTCCTGGAATTCCTGGTTCACCATCAGGCCCAGGAATACCTGGATCACCACATTTTCCTATGGATCCAGGGATACCTTAAAAAAACACATACATCCACATTAGCAACTTTCCTTTATCTTGACCTAAAACAAAATGTCTAAATTTCTGTGTCATCCTAGACCTTTTTGAAAATTAAGAAATAATTTTAACATAACCCCAACTGTAAACCCTTTCTCCTAACCAAAGCACTAATCATTAGGAGCTGCAAATAATTTTGAAAATATAATTTAATTCCTGAAAAAAATTCTAGATATCTTGAATTATATAAGTCTTTCTCCATGCATGAAAAATTAAATTCTAGATCATATTGGCAAAGAAATTAAGTTTTCAAATGAAGACACTGTAGGAACCATCACGATTAACCATTGGCAAACATTGCTTGTTCCTCCACCAAAAATCCATGAAGATAGTTTTGCTCTCGAATTCGAATTAAGTAATTATATCAGTTCTCCTTTGGAATCAGAAGCAGAATGGGAATAATTTGAATAACCACAAAGGACAACAGCAAGTCCCCTGCCTGTTGGCTTGTTATCTGACAGAACTCTGGCTTGTGCTCTCTTTAGGAGCCAATGAGTGTATTTTTTCCTTATAACGGGGACAATATTTTTCCAGGAGAGTCAGGGTGCCATCTGATGCTGTGCACCAGACTGGACAAAGGGGATACTCACCAGGTGGGCCTCGGGGCCCAGCACGGCCTGGGGGCCCTGGAAATCCTGGGGGGCCTGGGACTGGTGTCAAAACATTGAATTCTCCCTTAGGACCTTAAGAAAATTTATGATCATAAGACTGGTGTGCATATTGAAGCTTTTCTTTGTTCAGAAGGAAAAAATATAATTATAAGCTGTTTACAAACATATCCCAAGGAATATAAAAAATAGTCTCTGCTGCCACAGGCTTCAAAAATGGCTTAAAGATGACCAGCCCATAGAAAGTTTCTTATTCAGTCAACAAATATCTATAGGCATCTACTATTGTCTAAGTCTTGTTTTAATTAATAGCTCAACGTGCTGGTCTATTGAAAGAGGCCCTATTCTAAAGAAAATTGATAATATGGAATTCAGCTTACATCTTGATGAATACTGGTCGGATATTTATTTATTGGATGACTAATTTTTACAGGAGGGCAGAACAGTATATTGAACAAAACATGAAAATGTGGCCCGACAAGCTGAACTGTGCTTGAATCTTGGCCCTGCTATTTATAAGGTCTGTGAGGGTGGGCACATTTTTTAACCTCTCTGATAAATTCCTCGTGTGTCATTGGGGAAATCATGCCTACCCAGCCGGTAAAGATTTGGGATAATGTTCTGACCACAATGGCCAAGGTTAAAAATGTGTTAGTTATTAGTATTGTCCATATATTCATATAATTATAGAAAAAATAGATTTACAGTAGTATGATGGGAAAAATTTGATGATAATATATTTTATGACAATATATTTGTCATATAATATTTTATGATTTTACAATATTTTATGATTTTAGTCCTTCACTAAAGATTCACATTTAGAAAGAACAGAAGAGAGTTAAAAGGTGGATTAGAGGAGGAATCAGTAAACTTTTTCTGTTAAAGGCCAGATAGCAAATAATTTAGGCTTTGTGGTCCAGATGGTCTCTGTCACAACTACTCAACTCTGCCATCATGCATGAGAGCAGCCAGAAACAACACGTAAATGAATGTGTGCTGTGTGCCAATAAAACTTTATTTATGCACACTCAAACTTGAATTTCATAGAATTTTTATGTGTCAGAAATATTATTTGTTTTTTTCCCCAATCATTTAAAAATATAAAAACTATTCTTAGCTTGTGGACCACACATAAATGGATTTGGGACTGGGCCGCCATAGTTTGCCAATCCCTGGAATAGAACAGCAGCCTCAGAAGTAAGGTGCAGAAAAAAAATACATATAAATAATCATAAAATAAGGTTTATGTACATCTGTGGACAGAAATGCATGCATACAATTTATTATATATGAATACTTTGGGGATGTGCCCTCAAAAATTATTACTGATGAGAGGTATTATAAAAAGATTTGGAGAACACTGGTTTATTGGGTCTCACCCTTTAAAGTGATTTTAGAAGTAAAAAATGACCATGGTGGCATTGTTTGTTTAAAACTGTCAGTAACATGCAATTCTCATCTTCCACCATGTTCTTTGCCACAAACATTGAGGATCGGATTCCTCCTGAATCCAACTATGTTCCTTACACGTGGATCCCAAAGTTAACAGGACTTTAAAACTGTTATCAGACAACTTTTCTTCGTATGTCTTAGATATTTTGAAGTTTTATTTATAAACCATCTTTTGGGTTATGGATCAAAAAGGACAAATTTGTGATAACATTACTGGGGTCTTGAGTCCTCAAAGAGGCTTCTCAAGATCAATTTCATGGGTTTTTGCCTCCTTTTTGTTTATCATAAATGACTTCCACTCACCCCATATATTTATATCAGTAATAGATATAGACTATCCTAGGCAATTCCAGCTGAATTCCTCAGTAAGGGGAAAAAATGGATTTTCTTTAACATATCCTACATATCCTTTCCCAGTGTCTATGAGTTGACATATTCTACATATTGGAAGCAAGTTTCTATACATTCATTAGTCCTGAGAGAGCTTCACTAGCTGTAGGAACCATCAACCCACTCCAAAGGAAAACAGGACTGGAAAGAAAACTAACCAACCGGCTTCTCCAGGTGGTCCAGGGGCTCCAGGAACTCCTTGGGTGCCCTTTGGACCAGGCTCTCCGTGTAGTCCATAGTCTGATGGTCCAGCCGGTCCTACAGGTCCTGGAGACCCAGGGGTGCCAGGATCCCCTGGAGGACCCTGGGCCCCCTTCTCACCACTCAGGGCCTGTGACAATAGAGTTATGTTTGGAGAGTGCTCCATTCCAGCATCTCCTTACACAGGTTAATCCTACTATGTATATGAATACCTTTAGGTCATCATTGAGAAGATCTTGAATTAAAAAGCAGTTGGCATGTGAAGGAAACTATTACTGAAATAAGAGCACTGTATGATTTTTATCGTTTTATGCCTTTTGGAACTCAGCAGCATTTCATTTGAAACTTCATTCGTTCACTTGAAACACTTTCGAGTTCCACTTCACATGTCCTACGGTGAGATGCCACCCATATGATAACAGTCCCTAAAACTTAGTTCAAATCGGCCAATGGTTTAAATGGCATTAGAGGTGAGACATTCATGTTAATGGCACATTTCTAAAATAAAACAAGTACAGCAAACTTTATTTGATTGGTTTTCACCAGCTATTTTCATTACAAAGGAGATATTCTATCTGTATTAATTTTTCCTTATAAAATATCGTTTTTTAAATTTCATAGGATATAACTTTGAAAAGGAGTTGTGTATTTTAAAGTTAAATTTGACAAAATAATCAAAGTTTCCCTTTTTCCCCAAAATGGCCCCAAATAATAAATTTGACTGGATTTTTCTTTGTTCAATATTAAAAGGTGGCTAAGTGGTCCTTTTTAATAACGACAGGGCATAGACTCAAATCAGCTCCTTGATTTTCTCTCACTTTCTGGGACATCTTTACTAGAACTAATAAAGAAATTAGTGAGATGTAAATGGGGGCATCATATGAACTGTATTAATACTAAACCTAAAGAATTCTAGACTCTGTCCCTCTATAAGCAAACTACCATCTGGGGGATAGCCTGGCAGTTTGCCAAAGGAGAGTGTGAAATATTGGTCCTGCTAGCTGCTCCCAGCCAAAAAGTGTTTTGTAGTCAAAAAGGTCTAGGAAAGACTGCTATCGTATCTACATCTTGGGGAGTCACAATTCATATTCTGATATTGAGGCTGTAAGTGAACTTTAAATTGGTTTGCCAGGTTTCTCTGTTTTGAGAAAATTGAATAAAACTGATTAACTCTGGGAGAAACTGGTATTTCGTACACCAGGCTGGGCAGCATGCCTTGCAAACTTCTTTCTCATAGATCCGTTGTGAGGTTCTCAGCCTCTGACTCCATGACATTTTAAAACAGATCCTGGTAGGAATCTCTCGAATGAACATGTGAGAGATTCTATCCCATGAAAAGAGAGAGAATTTACATAAGCTTAAATAATGTAAATGACAAAACATTTGCTCTCTTTATTTGATAACCCTATCCCTAAATATTCGGTCATTTTACACATTTATTTTTCTTAAAAGAATGATCATTGCCCCAAAAATATTGACTAAAACTTTCCTATTAATCATTTTCCGAACTTCTCTATAAACTTATTTGATATAAATATGGAATTGTAACTGGTAGAAGACACAAGATCATTATCAATGTAGAATTTCCTTTGGGCTAAAAAAATTATTAAGTGCTACCTATTTATTTTGTCAAAATACTATAAATATTTGCTCAGGTTACGCCCGCTTATTTGAAGATGCCTCATTGTGCAGTTAGAAGGCTGAACTGTGCTGAGTGGCCAAACAATTTTTTGAAAGGAAGTCACCTCATCTCTTAACTTTAGAGCATGTAATTTATAGGAAGAGAAATTTGAAAAAAGTTACTGAATACCAACCAGTTCGCCTTTAGGTCCTGGTAATCCTTTGACTCCTGGAGTTCCAGGAATTCCATCCAAGCCCTTTCTTCCAGGATGCCCTCGGAGCCCAGGATCCCCTGGGGCACCCACTTGTCCTTCTGGCTGCAGAGTTTCGCCTTTTTCTCCTTTGAGTCCTGGGTCACCCTGAGCACCTGGGAATCCCTAGGGTGGTACAGAAATAAGTCTGCATTGCATTTAGTTAGCGTTGTTCTTGTGTCAATCTTAAAAAAAGCCAACAAGAACTTTTCAATTTTAATGAACATGGATTTTTTTTTCAGACACTTTCTTTGGCCTACAGTGTAATTTCAAGATTTTTTTGCTTTGTTTTTGCTTCCAAAACTGGAAAAGAATTCAGTTAGACAGTAAAATTCAATGTAACATGCACAATACTATAATTCAATATGATGCAGTCATCATCACAATTCAGATTATGTTAGACTGTTGGTAAATTTTAATATGCATCTCTGGATAATTTGACTTAAATATACGTATCCATATATAACTTTCTGATTCATTATGATAAGCAAAATTTTAACTTTTTAACAACTTTATTGAAGTGTAATTTACATACCATAGAGTGTATCCTTTGTAAGAATACAATTCAATGACTTTTAGTAAATTTATACATTTATGCCACAATCACCACAATCCAGTGTTAAAACATTCCCATCACTTCCCCAAATTCCCTCAAACCCATTTACAGTCAATCCTTGTTCCTGAACTCAGCCCCAGGCAACCACTGATCTTTGTTCTGTCTCTGACACCATTTTAAATTATTATAAATTCATTACTTCTTTCACTTACTAATTCACACATCATTCATTTATTCATTTAATCATCAAGTATCTATTAAGTGCCTACTCTTTGCCAGGCACCAACTGATGACTTATATGTGATGCTCCATTGTCCAAATTGAAACTAAACTTCAGAACCGTGAAATCTTACCGGAAATCCTGGAAGACCCACACTTCCTGGGGACCCCGTGCTTCCTTTAATGCCAGCTGCTCCTCGTCCTCCTGCAAAGTAATGAATTATTAAATATTCACTGAACACCAGCTCTGAGAAGCCAGGGTAACGCAGTGTATGAAGAAAATAGGGTGTTTCCTTCTGAGGAAAGGTTGACAATTTCCATCTTAAAACACACAGTGCAAGAAGAGAATGGGAGTGAATAAGTGGATAAGAGAGCAAGTAAAAAACAGGAACTCTTGTAAATTTTAGCTTCCTAAAATTCCTGTCTTTATAATTTTGAGGAGGTACACATTTTTCCTGATAATAAAAGTAATATATGTTCATTGTAAAGAAATTATACAGAAAGAAAAGAATAAAAATCATCCATAAATCTTCTACCAGAAGACAATACTTGCCAAACTGTTCATGTAGATTACCCATTAGATTTTATATCCATAAACACAAAGGACTTATATACACACTATTTTGGAATCATACTATTCATATGTCAATAAATATAGATTTATAGCTTCACTTCAAATGTCTGTATAAGCCTATTGTGTGGGTGAATTACTTATTCAGCTAACTGCTATTTTTAAACATTGACATTATTTTTTCAGCTTTTAGCTGTTGTAAACAATGCAATGATAAATATCTCTGCATATTTAGTTCTCCAAATTTATCCAATTATTTCCTTTATAATAAATGCCTAAAAGTGGAACTGCAGGACCAAAAGGGCACAAACTTTTCTGAGGCTTTGGATATCTGTTGCCAAATTGCATTTTACTACACAGTTTTATACTTCCTGTAAGTATTTAAATATCTTTGTAAAGATGATCCCTTTTGAGGATCTTTTGGATGGATCTCAGGTCAGTTTATTCATATGCTATTTTTTGATGATTTTGAGCCAGAATATATTGTTTGATAGTAATCTAAACTACTTCTTTGAGCTATACCTGTAGGATGCCAACTGCAGAGAAACCAAGGAAAATACAATAACACAACTCGTTGGTCAGCAGCCGTGAGCTGCTCACCTGCCTTCTAGCCTTGAGCCAGAGGTCCCTTGAGAGGAATGTAGGAAAATAATGATGGCATCGCTTTTATTCTTTTCCTCCCTCCTTCACTTACTTTTAGCTTCTGTTTTAATAGAACATTTCTCCCAGAAGCCTGGGCACTGAATAGGAGCTGCGTAAGGAACTCCCCCACCATTTACCCCCTCGCCCTTCACCTCCTCCTTCCCTCTCAAGCCTGTCTTAGGGAATCAAGGGGCGGTGATTGCAAGGTAACTAAGGTCTTTATAAAGGAGCAGTGGTGGGATTTGTGGGTGATGAAGGATCCCTGCCCGAATGTGTGTCCTTTACTGGCTGGCCACAGTGCCCGCAGCTGCCACCATTAGCCTGTCTTCTTTGGACTGAGACCCAGCCTCCTTGAAGACCCTGTGCCAATGCAGATGTCTACTTGATGGTGGTAACCTACAAACATCCCCTTATCTCTGTTACCAGGTAGACCTTTGGATTAACTTGCTCAAAGGGCAGCCCCTGGGACAGCAATTAAGGGATGCCAATGTGGAGGGAAAGTGCACGTCTTTGGAGGAGAGTCCAGGCTGGATTTGAGTCCAGACTCTACCACTTATTTGCTATGCCACCTTATGCCTCAGTTTCCTCATCTGTCAAATGGAGTTAATGAATAGTAGTTACCTCTAGGGTTGATGTGAGGAATGAAGTGTGGAGGCACATAAGACACCTAGAAAAGTGCCTAGCATGCTGACCAAGGGCTCCACAACGTGAGCTCTTGCTGATGTGATAAATAGTTTGATGATGGTGTCTAAAGACCAAGGAGCTGATGGGAGAACTAAGACTTTGCGTGGTACCCTGTGAGAGGCCCTGGGTAGCCAGGGGAGTGGCACAAGGGGCAGAGGAGCCCAACTAATAAACACAGACTTGTTCTGCTTCAAGGTTCGTCCCTGGCCAGTTCTGTGACTGAGAACGGGGGAGTTGGACAGCAGAGGGAGTGACAGCCTGGACCAACAGTGTTGGGTGGAGAGTCCTGGTGTGGCCCAGAGGTCGACAAGCGAAGTGACAGATCCTCTATATGGCCCTCAGAATATTGGCCTATGAAACGGTTTTTTCCTTCAAAAATTGATTTAGTGACTAATATCAAAAAAAAAGAGATTTCAGATAAAAATCATAATTTCTTTCTTCTCATGAAAAATTGGCAGATTTATTAACACAGGGCCTAAAATGCTGCAAAGTAACGTTATGCTGGAGTTGAATGCCTGATGGCCCCTTTCAATGTGCCCTCTGGTTTACCACAGTCCTCACCACTCTCTATTGTCCCCAGCACTGTTGTCTATTAGTATACTTTTTTATTGCGCTTGTATCCTTAAGAGGAATGTGAAATAGTGCATATGCCCATGATTTTATTGAAAGTGGGGACATGAAAAAATGTATGGAGAAAGGTCACGTCTTTTGAGAACAAAGTGGGAGAAAGCTTATTTCTTTACGGAAGAGAGAAGTGATGTGTGTTTAGTATGGCTGCTTTACTCCTCTGAGTTACCTGCTGATCTCCTACAGGAATTTGAGTTTATAATTCCTGGATAACACCATCGTTTGCTGGAATTCAGCGACTAAAATGGAACAGGGAAACATGCCAGCTTTTATGGTATTTTGGCTTACCAAACATACAGAATATGTTTTTGAGAGTCTTCCTCTAGGTTCATATAAACCACATCATGACATCCAGAAATCTGATCCCTTTTTTTACTGCCCAATGAGTTGACCCATTTATACTTGCAAAAAAACTTGCATGCAAATGGTCTGTACCTGGGATTCCTTTTACACCATCTAACCCCGGCAATCCTGGGAGACCCGGAGGCCCTGGGACATAAGGGCACTGTGTGCACAAGAAGCCCGGTTCCCCTGCAATGAGAACATGCTTGCATTACTGTTAAACCCGCACTGAGTCCTCAGAAAGGACAAATATTTTCCAACTACATAATCATTTGTTACATTTAAAATTTTTTTCATGTAGTGAAAATAATCTAGGACACTGTACATATTAATTTAAAAAAATCATCTATTATAACTGCTTAATTTATCCATCTGAGCTTCTTGGTCTTCTTAGAGAGGAAATCCCAAGAATCTAGCATAAAACATCTACTATTTAAGCATTTATCTCTTTGAGTGCAGGATAAAACTCATCTTTTAGGAAGAGCCAATGATTTATTGCATGAGTGTTAAATAACTGATTGATTTAGAGATAAATGAATACTTTTAGGTAATTCTTTTGGAAAAGAAGCCATACCTGACTGTCCGATATTTGGGATCAGTGTTGTCTCAGGGGAAAAAAATTCAGTGATAATAATGATGATGAGATGACTTATTCTAATAGAACACCATTGATTGAACCAACCTTTGGGCCCATAGACTCCTGGGATTCCTGGAGACCCTACATGGCCTGGAAGCCCACCATCTCCAGGTGGACCTTTGCGAAAAATGATTTCACCTACAAAAAAAGACAACACCAAAGCTAGTTTTTCATTTCTCTAAGTGTTTTTTCTTCTATTGGCAAGTGTTTTAGTAATATGTATTATTTTGCATGCATTTCCACCATGTTTGTTTTGGAAACTGAGTCTTGAAGGTTATCTGCAACTGAAAAGACTGATGCGTGTTGACCAACTTTTCCTTTCACATCACAAGCATGTGATTTTTTTTTATACTGATGTGGTGATTCTTTGAAAGCTCATTTTATGGTATTTCTCATCACGTAATCAACCCCTGTTATCTTAATTCAATTGTTTTCAATTATTCCAAGACTATCCCTTTAACATCTTTAGGGAAAGGGTCAAATCTCATTCTTCTGTGTATCTTGGATACATTGTATTTTCCTGATAGATTGGAGATGCTTAACATACTGACAGAAAAAAATGGATTCTGACTCAGGACATCATCTGTTTTCTCCTCTTTGCTTGTTCACATCAATTGAGTCCGTCATTCTTAAAGCAGCTTTTCCAGAAAGCTCTTCCCAGTCTTCCACAAAAATCTGCTATTGTAATATTACAATGAACAGCTAATTCTCTCAGACTCGTGTTCTATAATCTAATTTCTGGTCTTGCCATTTCAAATATAGGTTGAAGGCAGTGCTGATGAAACTAAATATTTAAAAACAGTACCTATAGCTGCCCCAATTTTAAGAGCAACAGGTAACAGTGGAAACATTTAATTTAGATGGAATGTGGTGTGTGTTATATTATGTCTGCTTGATTATGAAAAGAATGCCCATTTTGTGATCCAGTGTTGTGTGTCTTTAAGATGAATAGATAGTTATTTGTAAACAGTAAAATCTACTTACAGTTATAAAATAAATAAGTCATGGGATGTAACATCCAGCATGATGACTATAGTTAATAATACTGCATTGCATATTTGGAAGTTGCTAAGAGAGTAGGTCTTAAATGTTCTCATCACAAGAAAAAAATTCTGTAACTATATATGGTGATGAATATTAACTAGACTAATTGTGGTGATCATTTCACAATATATGCAAATATTGAACCATTATGTTGTACACCTGAAGCTAATATAATATCATATGTAAATAATACCTCAATAAGAAACAACTAAATTTAAAAATGTAGGGGAAAAAAACAGTAAAATGTGATGGCAGTTTTATATTTAATGTAGACTTCTACGTATAATTCTACATTTGGTATACATTTGTGTATACTTATACATTTTCATACTCATTTCATACTTAATTCAACAAATATTGGAGTACCTACAGTGTTCCAGCCCCCATACTACATGCTGGGCTTAAAACAGTAAATAAGATATGGTCCCTGACCTCAAAGAGCTTTGAGTCTTGTAGGGGAAACTGACAAGGACAAGGCAATGTGAAAAATCCTACGATCAGGGATCAGAATAAACTTGATTGTTACAGGATGTGGGCTCAGTGAAAACTTTCTGCAGGACTTGTACTTGAAGCTGCACCTGGAAGGACAGGCAGGTGTTGCTTAGAGCAGAGAAGGTAAGAAACAAAGACAGTCTCAAAGGGAGAAGTTGCATGGCATCTTCAGCGAGGGAGAAGTTCTATTGTAGGTACCCCTGGTCCAGATCCCGACTTTAGCATTCATGAGCTTACGTGAGTTCTGCACATCAGGCTTGTCATCCGTAACACAAGGATACAAAACCTACATCTTGAAAAAGACTTGGAGGACTAGAAATCGTTAAAATCTGTGACGCCATGTAAAGTTTCCGTTGAGTTTTGTTTGGTTTGTTTTCAACATAGGTCCACATCATAGCTTGACAGATTTGTTCTTGGACATTATGTCTTTTTATTAATGGGATAATTTCTTGAATTATTGTTGGCCTAAAAGAAAGCTTTTATTTATTTATTTTTTAATCTTGCTTGCATAACCAGGCAATTAACTGAATTATCTTAATGAGTCATGCACCACATAGTGACATTTTGGTCAACGATGGACCGCATATACAATGGTGGTCCTATAAGATTAGTACCATGTAGCCTAGGTCTGTAGTAGGCTGTGCCATCTAGGTCTGTGTAAGTACACTCTGTGATGTTTGCACGACAACAAAATCGCCTAATGATGCATTTTTCAGAACGTATCTCTGTCGTTAAGTGACACATGACTGTATTAAGAGTTTTCCAGATTATTCTTTTGAATTTTCGGCGTTTATAATCATATTGTCTATAAATAATAAATATCTCTACCTTTCTTTAAAAAAATTTCTGATACCTAGAAGATTCTTAAGGCTATTAGGAGGGTTGATTAAAAAACACAAGATTTCCCAGACACCTGCTAGGAAAGGTATTTTAAAATGCAGAGAGTAACTTACATGGTCATGAGGTTCTATGTACCTATTAGCCAACATAGAATGCTAAGTGGCTCTGTAGGTGGAGGGAGTGGAAAGGACACCCACATCGGAACCGCCAGGTACCACTTCAAGTCCTCTGGGCCGCAGCTCTGAGGTCTCTGACCCACTGCATCTGGGAGCACTTTGCCTCCTGCTCATGCCGCACAGCTCTAGCCTCTCGCCCTGGGGCTTCCCTGCTGATGCCAAGGCATGGGATGCCCTGGGAGCCATGCAAAGACAGCCTGGAAATGTGTGTGGTGGAGCGGGGTCAGCCCAGTCCCGTGCAGTCACATCTTTGACCCATGAGAAATAGGAGCATGTGGATAAATTCTTGCCTCCTTCTCCCCTGGGACAGATTATCCTGAGACAAAGGTATACAGCTTCTTGGAAGATGATTTCCAGGGATGAACAAGCAGCTGCACTTGGCTTAGGCCAACTGGATAACCATCACTCCCTCCTTGCTTCACTCCCCTTGTCCCTGCCTCCCACTCTGCCCTCTGTGGAAACTCAGGCCAAAGCTTTGCTGCACCTGCAAAGTAGTCATTCCACCAGAGTTGCTTTCACAGATGGCTAATAAAACGAAACACCATGGGAAGGATGATTCCTAAGATCCACACAGACTGATGGCCCAGCTGCAAGTACGGTCCGTTGTCCCTGATTTGCACACATCTGTCACTGGGCAGTGTACACCAGAGGGGCCCCATTAGGCATCTCTACCTGGTGGTCCTGGAGGTCCCGGTGACCCTGGAGGGCCTGGTGAACCAGGACAACCTGGGGACCCAGGCGGCCCCACTGCATCCTTTCCTGGGGGTCCTTGTTCACCTTTACTTCCTTTCATGCCTGGTGATCCAGGCACTCCTCTGAGGCCAGGCCTTGATGACCCTTGGAGAAAATAATCATTTCAGTGTCTTTTAAATTTTTTCCTGATTAATATATATTTATTTTTCAATTGCAAAAAATGATGTATTCTTATTTATAAAAGTTGCACAAGTGATAGGTATGTAAAGCATATAAAATAAAAAGTGATTATCTTCCTTCTTTTGTGGCCTTGTTAAACTATCACAGTTTAGCTCGGAACATTCCATTCCCATGAGATAATTTATGTAATTTATTACAAGGGACTGAACCAGAGTTTGGGATGCACTGCAGTCTTTTTATTTAAAAGAGAGAAAATCGTATTTGGACTTTATTCCTGCCAATTGTTAGTTATAAAAGGGCATGGTGAGGGGCTGGCGCAGTGGCATAGTGGTTAAGTTTGTGCACTCTGCTTCCTCGGCCCAGGGTTAAGGGGTTCAGATCCCAGGTGTGGACCTACACACTGCTCATCAAGCCATGCTGTGGTGGCATCCCACATACAAAATAGAGGAAGATGACCATGGATGTTAGCTCAGGGCCAATCTTCCTCACCAAAAAAAGCTGTGCCAGGTGGTACAAAACCCCTTTCACCTGTCCCTCCTAAGATGACAAGGATGTGAAAAGGGAGCCAGTTTTGAATCTCCATCTTGCAAACAGTTTAACTGTTAAGAAGAGAGACCTCACCACCAGAGGGCTAAGAAACCAGTGAGGGTAATAGCTGATTATTTCTGATTATTGAGCATAAGTGTTTTGACATAAAGGCAAATCTCTCTGATTGACGTCTCTTTTAGACGTTTGTAATTTTCACTCACTGGCTTCCTAAAGGAGCCTGTTCATTACTTGGGGGCCTGGCAGGGAGAAGGAAGTCTTCCTTAATCTTTGGCTAGACCGATAAAATATACTTTTGCATCATTCCAATTTCAAGAGAGACCCACTGTTAACGTTTGGTGTATATTTTTCCACGCATATGCAAGTACACATAATATTAATCCATTTGTCTATTTTTTAACAATGATATTATAATATACATATAGTTCTGCAATCTGCTTAATTTCAATTCACTTTAAAAATCATGCAATAGTTTAAATATGCAATATGGTATAGAGAAAAATATAATCAATGGCAGGGCTTATCGAATCTTGGCCATTTTTTCTTAGTTTTGTTTCCTTTACAACATGACACATTACAGTCATTATGGTTATGACTGAGGCCACTGTGATTAATCCTTGATTAATCGTCCTTGATCCTATTCTTCCTCTCTCAAGAGGCAACCATGGGAATGACTCATGGATGTTTTTACACTTTATGGAATTGTCTATATGTCCATAAACAATATATTGTAAAACTTAAAACTTTATGTATAACTGTAATCTCTGTATCCTTATGCAACTTGTGATACATTATGAAAACTATCATTTAACCAACCTAATTAACATAAAATTATTTTCTATCTCTGCCTCCTCTGAGTTTCAAACCTTTTGCTCAGACTCCAATGTTGCTATCTTACACTTAGTTAAAACCACTGAGAAGTAAAAAGGGGCATTTCTATATCACTTTATGTCAGCTTCCACTTCCTTTTCCGCTGCAGGTCACAAAGTTAACAATTAAAGCCGGAAATACTTTTATATCAATTAATGAAACATTTCTCTTATGTAAACAATGCAAACATACTAGAGAGCAGTGTATTTTCCTTTTAATAGCATTTTCATTGCTACCCCAAGAAACATGTACATACCGGGACTTCCAGGAACTCCGGGGGGACCACTGGGACCTATGAATACACGATAGTGATTAATTGCTTACGAAGATATAAATAACTCCCTTCTCTTCATTTTTGAAATCTTGGATGACAATATAATAATAATGAATGATAAATATTTTTTAGACTTTTTCTCCACTCTTACGTAGATAAGTATTAGAAAACTTCACATATTTGGACAAATTGTAGACAGGAAACTAATTTTAGATGTTTAACACTCAAAAGTGAATCACACTATCTTATCATTTTCAAATATTTCAGCAGAGATTTACTAAGAGCCTGTGTCTGGCACTTGCCTGGGATGGTTCAGATACAAGAAAATCAAACAGCTGGAATGGTCAAGGACCTGCAGGTGGCCAGTGTTCCATCTCACATTGCTTCTGGATGTAACATTGCATGGGGTTCTGATGCTTTGAGACATATGAATGATTCATAGTAAGCATATCAGATTTTTAAAGATCTATGTCTATGCCTGTACTTATCTGTCCATTTATTTAAATACACTGAGAACTTTTACTCTTTTAAGTAAAATTCTTCTTTAAAATCCTGTTTATATCAATAATTTGCCTGGATCAGTGGTTCTCAATCCTGGCTGCACATTAGAATAATCTAGGGAGCTTTTATGATCTGCCAGTGTCCAGGGCCCTCCTCCAGACAATTAAATAAGGACACAGGGATGTAACCTTGACATGGTCATTATTTAGAAGTTCCTGGGAATTCAAATGTGTAGCCAGAGATGACAGTTGTTGACCTAGACATTTTCAACCTATCAAAAGCAGTAGAATATAAATAAATATGATTTTAATTCATGGTGCCAAGGACAGATCCATGCTCCAGGAGTCAGGAAACCAAGGCTTCAGTCCCTCCTTGTCACTATTTGTGTGGATTTGCTCAAATTACAGCTTTTTAGGGTCTCCATTTTCTCTTTTATAATCCCACTGAGATTGTGGGTTTCTTACACTCCCTCCCTCCCCTTGCCCCCCAGACATATTAATGTATTCTTGCCAGACTTGAACTTCATGCTTTGCTACATAAAGATAATTTAATTACCTCCCATGGTATATCACCTATGAAATATTCTTATGAAAATATGAAAATTAAGAGACACCAAAAAATACCCCTACCCATGAAAATTAGGAGACCTCCCTTCTCCCCCTGCAAATTCTGGGTCTATAATCACGTTATACATTACCTTGAAAGAAAGACAGGGAAATGATCAGCAAATGCTTTAGGAAGGAATTTATTCTCACCCTGTGGGCCACGAGCTCCTTTGGGCCCTGGTGGGCCTGGAATTCCTTCATCTCCCTTTTCCTGGTAAGCATCGTAATATTCTGTCTTAAAGGAAAAAGAAATGAGTAAAGAGAAAGAATAGCTGTTTATGGACAGCTCACCAAATGCAATTATTACAGTTTCTTCTTTTTGGCCAAAATGATTATTTCCTTATTTTCCTCAATCCACAGTTTATGTGTTAGCTGGAATATGATAGTCATGTATATATGGATGGATAAAATTAAAGATAACAGTTGACCTTTCTGGTATCATGATATGTATTCATGGGTTTTAAATTAGAAATACATTTATGTATTATGATGTGACCCAGCTCTCACACTCATATTTATGTATACATGTACATATCTGTGTATGTGTGAATATGTATACAGAAATTAAAGGTTCACAAAAGAATGACTTACCGTTATGACATGTGATCAACTCTAATATGTTTTATTCTATTCTGTTTTACTTTTTAGCAATGCTTGTCCTGATAGACTAATTTATTTCAAAGTATGTTGGGACCCAAACATCAAAAAATACTCTATTGATTATTTCTTTAAATTTCAGGACACCATTGACCTGCAACAATCGAGGACTATTGTTTCTGACATGCTCAATGGATCTACTGCTAATCTCCTTAACCATCTACTTCCTAAGCAGAACTTCCGTGAAGTTAGTAGAAGCTGCAGAGTTATATGGAATTGAGCATAAGAAAACACACAGTAAGCTAGGGATGCTCAGAAATCAACTGGCAGGGCTGGCCCAGTGGCGCAGCAGTTAAGTGCGCACATTCTGCTTCAGCAGCCCAGAGTTTGCCGGTTTGGATCCCAGGTGCGGACATGGCACTGCTTGGCACGCCATGCTGTGGTAGGCATCCCACATATAAAGTAGAGGAAGACGGACATGGATGTTAGCTCAGGGCCAGTCTTCCCCAGCAAAAAGAGGAGGATTGGCAGCAGTTAGCTCAGCGCTAATCTTCCTCAAAAAAAAAAAAAAAGAAAGAAACAACTGGCAAGTAGATTTCACTCAGAATTCAGTACATTTATCTTGAAGGAAAGAAGATGGAAATATGAAAGTTAAAAACAACTCTTTTGGGGCCGGCCCCGTGACCAAGTGGTTAAGTTCACACACTCCGATTTGGTGGCCCAGGGTTTCACTGGTTCAGTTCCTGGGCATGGACATGGTACCGCTCATCAGGCCATGCTGAGGTGGTGTCCCACATAGCTCAACTAGAAGGACCTACAACTAGAATATACAACTATGTACTGGCGGGCTTTGGGGAGAAAGGAAAAGAAAAAGAAGATTGGCAACGGATGTTAGCTCATGGTGCCAATCTTTAAAAAAAAAGAACTCTTGTTTTTTTCATACGCTGCATGGGGCCAATTTACATTGTTGACATTTGAAGATGAGATAACAAGAGCTTTGTGGTTAAGCAATATATATAAAATCACAAAAAACAATTCAGAGTAATATAATAACGTAATAATCTCCATCATAAAATCTATAATGACCTGTGTGCACCTGCTGAGTCTTGGCCACTCTGCTAAGTGCTTTCAGAAAATAGCCCGTTTCATCCTCCCGACAACTCCCTAAAAGCTTTTTGGGACTGCTTGCATCTAAATCCTTCGCTTGTCGTGTAAAGATGCAGATTTCTGGGACCCTCCTCTAGTTACTGAGTTAACTTACTTAGGCTGAGAGGTCAGAAATACATTGTAATGGGAGCCCCCCCGCCCCGTCCCCTACTCTTTTGCCACCATGGAACTTTCTGTGGAACTGCAGCCCTGCTGAGCACCCTGAATGGGAGAACCACTCTCTTTTGAGGCAGGAGAAGAAAGGATACCAGAACTCGGAGCCTGGGTCCCTTTTACTCATCTCCTTAAGCTCCAGAGTCACTGTATAGAATGTGTCCACCCTGCAGTCAGGAGCTGACAGACATCACATCCACATCCAGGCTCGAGAGGGGAGACTGCCTGCTGCGATGGAGCTGGGCTGAAGGGACTGGTTGTTGCTGGCTCTGCACTAAACCCATGGTTGAGTTTCTGCTGCCTGAAAGAGCAGGAGTCGTCATAACTGGGCCTGCTGGAGGGGGTGGAGCTGGCTCCCTCAGCCCCTGGTGCCCCAGCTATCCTCCACTGCAGCCCCCCCACTCTCCTCAAGGGCGCAGGATCACCTTGGGCCAGGTCTCATTAGACAAAGGTTTTCTTCTCCCCATCCCAGGATGGGCATTACTAGTGCATTCCAGAGACCAAGTAGGACCAAATAGAAACATTTGTCCATTGTGAAATGGACAAATAATGACAACAGCTATCTTTTCCCCGGTTTGATAAAAAGGTAAATGCTATAATCTCCATCACAACATTTAATGAAAGACTTAGATTCAAAATTTCCTTGATACTTTGAAGGACTTGATCAAACATGACACTGATATTGTCTTTAATTACACTTACTGGACCACGAAATCCTGGAGGGCCAATGTCCCCTTTCCACCCCTGTGTTGAAAGACAGATGCAAATTAGGAGTACATATCTGGCATACTTAAAAAGCAAAATGCACAAGTAATAAATCAGTGCTAAAAGTAGAGTTATTTCAATGTAATGTACAAAGCAAGTTAAAGTGAAAGGGTCATTGGCTTTAAATTATTTTCCTGGAGGGTCATATCTGGGTCAATGATCCTATCAACAAGGTCCTGAAGAAGTGGTTGTTGTTCCACTGATTCTCCAGGTTTGCTCCATGCCACTACCATCCAGTGATGCTCACATCATTGCAGACTCCCATGTTCCCACCCAGAGTAGAGGCACAGGAAAACCAGGCTGTGGGTTGTACACAATTCCCAGTGTCCCAACCATAACCAACCCCCTTTCTTATCTACTCAGAATTCTATAGGAAGTGATATTATTATAGGATAAACCTTGAATCTGCACATACACTACATATGAACATTATTTGAAGATGTCTGTAACATTTGTCAGAAACAAATGATTTGAATTACAGTTCACAATTAATTGATGATGACCTTTCAGTGTATCGTGACACAGGTTGAGACTCATGGGGTCCAACCTGCGTTTGACTTCAAATGACCTGAAACTTCCTACAATTTTAGGCCTTTTCCCACTCCTTCCTTGTGGGGAGCTGAAATCTCACTGGTCCTAAGTCAGGCAGCTCTACTACACAGAACAAGTTTAATAGCTTTTCCACAAGACTGCCCTTCAAGTGTTTTAAGTCGCCACATCTCTCATTTATTCTTAACAAATACATTAAGGTATTTTAATGAACTCTGATTGAAATTACTTTACCTAGTTCCAGGGCATGAACGAAAAGCATGGGCAAAACCCAACTGATTGATAGGCTGAAGATAGGATGTTAAGGAGAGGCTTACCTTAATGCCGTCTTCACCAGTTAACCCAGGGAAGCCTCTGTTGCCTTTGGCTCCCTAAAGAGAAGAGAAAAGAGAATGGGTGAGGAGACACACTCATCAATTTCTTTTGTAGGAAGCAGAACAGTTTGAACTCCTTTTTGGAAAAAAAAATGTGCTCAGTGGACCTCTCTTCACAGTAAGAGTGTAAAACTGTGATTCCCAAATGTAATTCTTAAAATCTATAAGCTTTTTATTAGTTTATAACTACGTAGTGACTCTCAAAAATCCTTCTTCGTCTAACAGGACTGACATTTTCATGACATCAATGGGCCAAACCATGTCTTCACCTGAGTGCCAGGGAACCCAGGAGCACCTTCTTTTCCTGGTTTTCCCTAAAATGAAAATAAAACAAAAACATGTAATTTAATAAATATGGATAATTTTGATAAACATGGAAAACAAAAGATATGATTATCTGCTCTTTATCTCAAGCAAGAAATTCTGAATGAGGTTCCCCATCCACTTGTTAGAAGGAAAATCTATTAATAACAGAACATGGATGACCTTCCCTTGCCAGGAAAGGCACAAGGCAGTCAGAATGGGAAATCAGGGAGAGTCAAAGGAAGAAAGAGAGGGAATTACGAGCTAATCTTAAACTAGAGTTAATGCTGTCCGTTCAAGTTTGGAAGGAAAATCAAGGAAGCACTGAGCAGAGACATGTACAAGGAAATCTACAAAGAGAGGTGGTAACAATGAATTAATTTATTTGAAATGTTGAGAATTCCCTAAACTACAGTTGTGCCTATATTTAAATATATGCATAAAGCTATACTGCATTGTCCAAACAGACAAGGCTTTTGGATGAACTATGATAGTATTTACCCTTGATGATAGAATTAAAAATCATATTGGTTGAATTTTTTTCTTAGAAAAAAATTTACTTTTCCAATGTATAATTTTTAGAGTTTTAAAACAATACATGTGTTTAAATCTTTCCAAAATAGAGCTGGGTGGGGGAGCGGGCCCCTGTTGCTTCCGTCCTCCCAGCATCCCACTTCTCATCACAGCATGGTCCATTTCCTTTGGGGAGCTTCCCCTGCCTCACTCTGTGTGGTTCTCATGGGACTGCAGTCACAGAAGCTCCCCGCCCCACTGGCCTGGCCAACCATGATACCTTTTCCTTCTGGCCCCAGTGACTTTTCCAGAGTGAGACCCAGCTGATCAGAGCAAGAGACTTGCCAATCAGAGCAAGTCTTTGGGATTTTATATATGGAACATTCTCTCTCCTGAAATGACATTAACCTGAAGTGGTCTGCTGCTGCATCCCATGCTTTCTCCCCATCACCCCCTAACATGGAAGAGAATCATTTGTCAAAGGAGAGAATGAGGCTGATTGACACACAGAGAGAAGCAGTAGTGAAATGGAGAGAAAGTCTTGCTCATACTGTTTCAGGTTCTAAAGTTCTTGAAGCCTGTTTTAGCCTTGAATTTCTCAGATAGTTGAACAAATAGGTTCCACTCCCTAGATCTTTAAAAAATTTTTTAAAAATCTAAGCTAGTTTGAGTTGGGCATTTTATCCTTGCAACCTACAGAGTCCTGAGTACTGACTAATACAGGCTGCACAAGACATTGGATATCCAAACGTACCTGTGGACCAGGTTCTCCGGGAGCACCTTTTTCAGATCCATAAGATTCTCCAGGTGGTCCCTGTATTAATTAGAGTTAGGTCAAGTTTTATGAATTATTGATTTTTGACTTAACATTGGTTTTTATTAATTTTCCCCCTTCTGATTATTCTCCTGTATTTAAAAATGTTCAAATGATGGGTCATCTAAGAGGGAAAGCTTATTTATGAGTATTAATTTAAAAACAGATGCTGAGAAACCAGATGCTGAAGATAAATCATAAGATGGGTGCCATTGGGTACACGCAAAACAATGTGAGGATTTCAGCTAGAAGTGGCCATAAAATAATTCTAGTATATTCATGACCTCTGTAGTAAAATATTGTGCTTTAACTAATATTAAGCTTTAAACATAGGTCATACATCAAAATATGCACTAAGGTTCTACTTTATGTTTCAAGGGAACAACATGGCTCTGAGTGACCTACTGAGAGTCCAGGAGGTCCGGATTTTCCCATGGTTCCCTTGTCCCCTTTCTCGCCCTTGAGGTCCTGCCACAAAAACAATTTAAGGTCATTAAAAACAGATCAAACAAGATTTTACTGATTATAGTTGGAAAGTTCATCTATCTTTCAATAAACTGGATTTACAAACTACTTATGTACCTCATATAATGCAACACAGTAAACCTTATCATTTTTCATATTTCAAATTTGATACCTGTGAACCCACGGAAACTATATACCAACTATATCTTTTAATTATCTTTTGGATCAAACTATATTAAACTAATTTGATTCCTGAATCAGTTTTCTATAAGCACAATCAGATCATTTCTGATGTATTTTACTTTCATTTTTAATATACTGAAGTTATTTTCTTTGGGATCAATTATTTTCTTAGAAAATGTTACAATGAAGATTTGATTCATTAATCAGGTTTGTTTTTTACCCTTATCACATTTTATTGATTATATTTTTGGCAATGTGAGTCTTCTCTTGAGGGCATCATTTTCTTCCAACTCAATGTTTTTCCCCTGGGTCAAATTTTCCAGATCTAGATTTTGTAAAGATAAGGTTTTTTCTATCAATTTTCAGCCAATAAAGTTTTAGACATTGTTAATTTTATTTTTGTTGATTACCTCTGAAAAGTTCAGTTATTTTCCTCAGGTCAATTTTTCCCAGTCTTCAATGTGAATTATTATTTTGGTCATATCAAATTTCACTATGTTTTGTTTTAACTCCTTAGTTTTGTTTTGATAACTTCTATCATTAAAAATTAATTATATTGGAGAGTGATAGCTAAGAGGTTTCTTGTGGGGATGATGAAAATGTTCTAAAATTGAATGTGGTAATGGTTGCACAAATCTGAATATACTAAAAGCCATTGAATTGTACCGTAAACAAGTGAATTTTATGGTATGTGAATTATATTTCAATCAAATTATTATTAAAAACAAGCACAACCAGAAGGACCTACAACTACAATATACAACTATATACTGGGGGGCTTTGGGAAGAATAGGAAGCAAAAAATTTTAAAAACCAATTAATTATAAGTTTAAAAGAGAAGAATGGTTTATGTGCATTTCTTACTTAATCCACAGGAAACTTATTAGCTAGTCCCTCACTTCCCCACCCCGTCTCCCAGACATTCCAGGATCAATCTAGTGTCTAGGATTGGTGTATTATATTGCAATTCATTTCTTCTGAGCATTCAATTCAGTTTCATACCCTGGTCCTCCTTTCTATTTCACTGTGGGAGCAAAAAGCAAATGTTAATGTCAAAATAATAGGGTCAGAGCATCCTTGGAGAGGAATGGGGGCCACATTGTCCTTGGGGTTACAATGGCAGGGTAAAAACATCCTATTTGATTATCATACCCTCCATCCATATCTTTGGGTTATTACTATCCAACTGGATCAGAGTAGTACACCCATTTTGTTATCACTTATTCAAAAATACTCACTGAATACTACTCAGCATTAAGGACAATGAAAGAAAAGATGAGGATAAAGTGTGAGCAGAATTAGACCTGGAATCTACCTTCAAGAATCTTGGAGGTTGCTTGCCTCAGATCTTCCTCATCTCACGTTTTCTGGTTCTCAAGTAAAAGATGGGGAAGGAATAAAACCCAGAGGTTCAGGATGGATGAGGGCGCTGGACTGAGCGGGGCTTAGATGATAGAGCTTATGAAAGAGGTAAGAGATCACAGGACTTGTCTCAGAAATGAGGAGGCACAACCCCAATGATAAAACTAAAGAGTTACCGTTCTGTTATCCGGGCCGGTGAGCGTCACAATTACTGTTCCTGGTGGTCCGGGGGGTCCTGTTAATCCTTTCACACCCTAAATACAAATACACTCAGAAATGAAAAACTAAACAACAGCAGCGTTAGTATATTTGACAGGTCTATCTTTCCCCTTTCGTTCTCTTGTAAGAAGATTGAGCAAATGAAAGCTTGAGACACGGCAAATGCCTTCATTTCGCAGTGACTTAGCGAATGAAATGTACAGGCTGATTGATAGGGAACTGAAAATATCTTGCTCACAAATAAACAATGGTGTTTAAGTTACCCGTTCTCCTTTTTGTCCTATCACATTGTCGCCCATGTGGCCCTGTAAGAAAACACAAAACTAAATTATTTAAAAAAAATGAACGTGAATAAATAATTTAAACACATTAAACTTCCAATATTTGTATCTGAACACTTATATTTTGATTTTAGTGTTAAAATTATAACAGTTGTTTTAGCTGTTTTTTTGGAGTAGAGTGGCAATTTGCTTCTTTTAAAGGTGGAGATCTTATGGGGCTGGCCCGGTGGTGTAGTGGTTAAGTTTGTGCATTCCACTTCGGTGGTCCAGGGCTTGCGGTTCAGATCCTGGGTGTGGACCTACACACTGCCTAACAAGCCATGCTATGGCGGCACCTCACATACAAAGAATGGAGTCAGATTGGCACAGATGTTAGCTTAGCAACAGTCTTCCTCAAGCAAAAAGAGGAAGATTACCACAGATGTTAGCTCAGGGCCAATCTTCCTCACCAAAAAAAAAAAAAAAAACAAACAAGTGGAGATCTTGAGGTGCAGAAAGCTTAAGGGATTTACTTAATATGGCAAGTGATGACATGAGGTGGTGTGGGGTGGAGAAAGGAACCCCAGCTCAGAGGATGTTTTTCTGGCTCAGCCACCAGCTGGTTTTGATTCCACTGGCTGGTTATTTAATTTCATGACGCCCTACTTTTCTCATCTTAAAAATAAGAGAGATGGGTAGCTAAACTTCAGGATTTCAAAATAGAGATGCTAATAGAATTCAAGCTACCTGACTTCACTAGCAAGTTAGTGACTTGAGATAAGACTAATGTGACTAGTCTGTCTTCACTAACGATGGCCAATCTCTCATTTCAACCAGTGTCTCTTTGCTCTCGAGAGCAAATCTTCCCCCTCATTAGGCCACAAGCTGTTGAGAAAAGCTCAAGATGAGGATTCAAAAGACTTTAAGTCTCAGGTCTGCCATTTACTGTCTATTTGACAAGCCACTTAACTTGGATCTATCCATCTCATGGGGGGGGGTAGTGTGTGTGTGCGTGCATGTGCACACACATCAATGAAATAATAAATGTGAATGCTACACACAGAGGCCACCTGAGAGTAAGTAACAGATACTGTGTTTAGTACTAATTTCCTGGTAAGCTCAGCCTTGCTCAACATTTTCTTAAACTAGTGAAGGGGATCAGAATATGCTACCCAAAATACACCACTTTGGCATAAGGATTATTTTGAGCTGAAGGCAACTCAGGAACAGGAAATGCAGAAAATATTCTTTACCCTCCCCCTATCCACCTAAAGGCAGGGCATAAATTTCCCTTTGTGAAATTGTTACCCCTCCCCTCTCCTGTACCAGGAAAAGGGACAACTCTTATTACTGGAGATGCACTTAAATCTGTGTAAATAAACCTTACTGAATAACTCTTATCTTCCATTAGTTCCCCCCATATATTTGCCTTCCCACAATTTGCCACTCCTAGAAGGTCAAAACCTTTTTCCTTTGTCTTATCACTTCTCCACAAATTTATCACCCTTTGTTAAAATGGTCTACAAGCCTCTGGCCCAACCGCCTCCTTAGGGTTTTCATTTCATTTCTATGAGCACCCTCATATGCATATAAAATAAACCTTTTTCTCCTGTTAAACTGTCTTTTGTCAGTTTAGTTTGCAGGGTCCAGTGACTGAACCTAAGAGGACAGAGGAAAAAGGTTTTTTCCTCCTCAACACCAGCTGGCCTTTTTAATAGAAAGACATGCAGGACCCCGCTTAACGAGTGCATGAATAGTCACCTTTTATTTCCTAGCATTAGATTAGGTTGATTTTGGGAAGCAGCCAGTACAAAAATTTATATAAAGGGTTGGGTGATCAGTAGGATTATCAGAAAGGGGAAACCTATGGACCAAGAATCCTTGTGCTTTTCCTGATAAGGAGCTCCTTATAATTGAATTAAGACTGTTTGTATCAGGGATCAAGTTACTGAAGTAGGGAAAAGAGAGGGAAGAGATGCAGAGCTGCCAGCCGTGCTCCCTTCCCTGTTGGGAATTCTCATGAGTTCCCAAGAGGTGCCCGGCCGCCACCCACGTGTCCATCAGACCAGGCATGGCTTCGAGATTGGTTAGGGTGTTTTGGCTGATACTATGATACGACATATGAACCGTGATCTACCTTAGGTCCTGGAGGTCCCATGATTCCTGGAAAGCCCTAGAAAATCAATAAGTTAAAATTACAGCAGGGAACACACCAACCTGGAAAACTGTTTAAAATCTTTAGCTATAATTAATTTATTAGTTTACCACGTGTACGGCAATGGTGACTTCGTACTCACAAAGAATCCTGGAGGGCCAGGTGGGCCGGCAGGTCCGGGAAAACCTGGAAGGCCTGGCAAACCCTTTAAATGAACAGAAGAATGAGAGTCAGTTTAAATTTACTTCACACTGAAGAACAATGTCCATTAGTTAAATGCATTAAAATATTTTAGTAAAATCAGAGCCTAACGTTTCCCACTTGTGGCTGCAGTTAGTTCCAATAAATGCCATGTGTAACAGACTACCTGGACCATCCTGAAGGTACTGTTTCCAGAAAAATGACCAGAGCAGCTGCTTTACTTTGGAAGAATTTTAAATTGTTTTTGGAATTTTGCTCCTGTCTCTCTCCCTCTTTTTTTTTTTTCCAAGCATGCTCTACCTCTGCCTAGAATCCTCTCTCTCCACGTATCTGTATGACTCACTTCCTCTCCCTTTTCTTTCTTTCTTTCTTTCTCTCTTTCTTTCCCTCTCTCTCTCTCTCTCTTTCTTTCTTTCTTTTTGGTCAGGAAGATTGGCCCTGAGCTGACATCTGTTGCCAATCTTCCTCTTTCTTTCTTTCTTTTTTTTTGCTTGAGGAAGATTGTCACTGAGCTGACATCTGTGCCAATCTGCCTCTATTTTGTATGTGGGATGGTGCCACAGCATGGCTTGATGAGCTGTGTAGGTCCATGCCCCGGCTGCTGAAGCAAAGTGTGCAGACTTAACCACTATGCCACTATGCCACTATGCCACCAGGCCAGCCCCTCCTCTGCCTTTTTTTAAATCTTTACTCAAATGTCATCCCTTCCATAAAGCCTTCCCCACCCATCCAATCTAAAGCTGAAAGCCAGGCACTTCCTATCCCCCATCCCTGCATTATTTTTCTCCTCAGCATTTATTACTGTGTAACAGAGCATACACTTATTAATTTATATTTTTTATATTTTCTCCTCCTAGAATGTAAACTCCATGAGAGCAAGAATTTTTTTAAAACTATTTTTTGGCTGATTTGTACACTGTGGTATCCCCAGAGCTTAGAATAGCCACTGGCGCATAATAATATCTCTTGTATAAATGAACGTCCCCCTGGTATATCTTCAGCTGTAGCACAATGTAGCCAACAGTCAACACACACGGAAGGGAGACACCCAGGTCCCAGGCTGCTACTATCTCCTCTTACTGGATCCCCTGCCTTCAGCATCTGGCCCCTTAATTGCTTCCTAAGCAATAAACCAAGAGCCTTGTCTTCTGCATCTTCTCTCAAAAGCCTAGAGTGGCTCTTACTCGCACCGTTCTGCACTTTTGCAGCTCACCCCCAGCTGGCACGGCTCGCTGTAGAGGAGTGCAACAACTTTAACTCCAGCTCTGACTCACTCAGGCAAACACCAGTCTCTACCCAGGAGTTTCCGCAGGTACTTCTGAACTAAGTTACAATACTTCTGGTTAATTAACCTGAAAGTGAGTACTTGTGACTTAGGTTTAACAAAAGATCCTTTTGAACCACTAAGTAAAGCACACACAACCCCCCAAATAGCTGTTTCTTTGTATCCATTCTGGATCAATCTCAGGCTACATACGTATAGATCAGAAAGCAAACTACTCAACAGGAGAAAGATGCATTTAAATAAAACCCTGGTATTTACTATCATGCAAATTTTACAGTAGGGCTCTTTTTGACATTACAGCCTTAAATCGTATTCACTGTATGATACAAACCTATCGTGGATCTCAACAAATGCTAAGTGGAACATAACAATTCCTTGAAGACTCCTCTTTATTCATTTAGGAAAGCTTGGGTGACTGAGATTGAAGAAGAGAGGAAAGACGTACGTACAAATAATCTTTTTATATCAGTTTCATGCAGTTCCTTATAATAAGGTGAATGTGTTAGAATGAAATGAAGTAGATATGTAAATAGAAGAAATATGAATGTCTATTAATAATGTTCTTAAAAGAGTAAGAAAGATATAGGGGAGAGGAAGGAGGGAAAGAGAGGGGAGAAAAAGGAAACGGAGAGAAACAGACAGAGAGAGAGAAAGAGAGAGGAGAAAAAAGAGACAGATAAAGAGAGAAGGATAGAGAGAGACAGACAGACAGACAAAGAGACAGGAGAGAAAGGAGCGGGGAGGAGAGACAGAGAGAGACTGAGAATGATGGGGATTCTCTGAAGCGCTTGTACCTGGAATCCTGGAGTTCCTGGCAACCCGGGGTCACCTTTCCGGTCAAGTTCTATCCCTTCCCCTTCAGCAGGAGCACCCTTGAAAACGAAGACGTTCGTCATACGTAATCAATGTTCTATTTTCAACACCCTTTTAAATGCTTATTCAAGGTTATGCTGTTTCAAGGACAAAAGAACTTCCCAGGATATACACTCAGGGAAGTGGTTTAGGATTATGATTTCGTTATTCCACTTTGAAGAATTTAAAGCATTTTTATATAGCCTAAAATTGACAATTTACTGTGGAAGGAAGAAAGGCACAGGGATAATGGAAATGATAAATCATTTCCCAAAATACCAAATTAGTGGCAATTCCTGATCTAGAATGTGGGGCCCTGTGCGTGAGGTAATTTCTCTCCTCCTGGTCTCTTTTTCCTTAAAGGATGATACAATACTTGTACTCTTTAAGACATACTTAAGACAAGAGCTAGAAGTTGTTAAGGAGGAATAATGTGTCCAATTATTATGGTTTCTGAATTAGTTATGAAACCTGATTGGTAATTATTTATATCTCATTATTTAGTAGAAGTCCTTTTTGCATGTACAGTTAGAGATTTTCAATAATAATATGGCACAAATGACTTACCTTTTCTCCTTTCAAACCGACAGCACCCTAGAAAAAGAAGAGGTGTGTTAACAACTAGAGGCAAATCAAATACACAACATCCCTTCTTTGTTCTTTCTGCCATCTGCCTCCTCTCCCCACCACATACTTCCCACTGGCTTTCAAACATGCTCAAATTTCTCTCATTTAAACAAACAACCAAGTCTCCCCTTAATCTCCCCACCACCAATATCGCCCTGTCTTTCCTTCATGTTATCTGCAAACTTCCCATTTTGTTCCTATCCCATTCATTCCTCAGTCCCACATCCACCTCCTGCCTCTATCCATCATGGAAGTACCCCTTGCTAAGGTCTGCAATGACTTTGACACTGCTGAAATCAATGACAAGATGTCAGTTCTTACTGGACTTCTCAGCCGCGTTAGGCAGCTGTCTGCCCCTCCACTCTGCTGAAATGTATCTTTCCTGGGCTTCCAGAATACCCTCCTCCTGGTTTTTTCTCTGCCTCCAGGGCCGTTCCTCTTTTAAAGGCTTGTCCTCCTTGACCTAGACATTACATACTGGAACTCTCTAAGCCTCAGTTCTAAGGCCCTTTCCTCCTCCTTTTCACTCCTTAAGTCACCACCAGCCGGGCCTCTCTTCTGAGTGAATCCAGCTGCCTATGACCCATCTCCACTTGGATGTCTCAGAGACAAAATAAAGCCTCAAAGTGCAAACCTGAACTCATAATGCATTCATTCATTCATTCATTCATTCCCAAGCTATCGGTTGAATGTCTATTATTGGCCACCCCAGCCTTCCCCAAAGTCATGATAGATTTCAGTATATGGCCATTCTGGAGTAAACTATTTGTATTTCTACTTTATGTCTTTAATGGAGAGTTAGAAATGTGTACCTACCGGGATCCCTGGGTAGCCTGGTGTCCCCGGAAGTCCTGGAAACCCTTGCTCACCCTGGAAGACACACAAAGCTCGTCATTCTTTTCAGTTGTTCTAGAACAGCCTATTGAGAGATTTTCCTTGTTTCTCTCTTCCAACCCTGCAGTGGTAAATCTAGACAAAGTAACCCAAATTCCTTATGCCTACTGGGTCATGAGGCTTGAGGCCAGAAAACCATTATCTTAATTGAAAACAGGATTAGATTCTACTGTTTCTCAAATTGTGCATAAATGGCAAAAGTCTAATTGTGCCAAGAACTTTTTAATTGCTGTTTCTTTGAAACTTTAGTAATTAGTTCTTTCATGGCCACCATTCTGGGGAAAAGGAGAGCATAGTTAGGAAAGAAAGGAGATGAATGAACATCGAAAGCTCAGTCACTCTTTTCCAAAGACTCATTTTGCATTCCAAGCATTAGTTTCTGATTTATGTACACTCGCAACCTTAGATGAAAATAACCAGTTGAGCCCCCAATTATCTTTCTGTGGGAGAACATGAGAGAACTGCCTTAACCAACAATCAGAAAGCAAGGCATGAGAAGAAAGAAAACCATCATCTTTCTGCCCTGAAGACACAGACCATTGGTTCTCGCTAGAAGGATGTTTCAAGGAAAGCCTATCGCATTTCATTGCTACTTCACCTTGATTTATTCATTTAGGAAAACATTGACTAATCATCTCCTACGTGAGAAGTACATACCTTAGAACCATTGCATCCTGGCAAACCAGCAAGTCCATAAGGTCCAGGATGGCCTGGGGTGCCCTGAAAACAGAACGAGTCTCAAAAAGGAGACATAATCACCAGGCCCCAGGACCAGGGAAACAGAGAGGAGCCCAAGGTGAGGGAAAAGATGGGCTAGTTAGGATAGTTATTGAATATAGATGGTTATTTGAATAGTTAAGTAGTACACAAAGTTATTATAGGTAATAACTTAAATAAAAATTATAGCAAATAAAACGGGCTCATTAAAACCAAAAAATATCAAGTGAGATACAGATATATTAGATGAAACACAAGGCCTTTCTATGGAAAATGGAGTCCCTTAACCTGCTGTTTCAAGCTGGGAGAAAGGAAAGGAAGAAGAGGGAAATGTATACAGAGGTAATTATTTTATTATTCTTTGCTATTACACAGAGTTATTCTATTCTATCCTGCCCCATCCCACCCCATCTCATTCCCATCCCATCCCATCCCATTGCATCTTATTCTGCTTATATTTCAGGAAATACAGTGTGACTTGTATGTCCTACCAATCCACACTCTAATATATTAGGCAATTCTACTGTGCCATTTTCATCGTGTAGCAAATGTATCAGTGCCCATTTCCTTTAATGTCTTTATTAAGATGAGCTGGCTTTTTATTTTTCTAGTTACGCATTTTTCCCATTACTTACTGGAAGTCCAGGAGGACCTGAAAATCCTGGCAATCCAGTTATTCCCTAAAGACATAGAAAAGGGTGACAAGAAAAACACTTTAAAACTGGTCAACCTATAAGCACAAAACTATTTACCATTCCATAACTGCATCCTACAACTATAATTGGGAATGGCTGAAAACTATTTGAAAAACACAAAAAGGTTTGACAAACTGTTGTAAATCTTACATTTATATCACTTTAAAAAAGAGATGAATAAGACTATTTTTGGCTTTTTTTTAGATTTTTAAGCTATAACTTGATTATGGTAAAGTGCTCCAATCGTCCACGAAGAACTTGGCCGATGTTTACATACGTGCATATGTATGTATTGGTTTTACCACCAACCCATCCAGACACAGAACATCTCCACCACCCCAGATGGTTCCCTCATGACCTTTCGGAGCCAGTTAATACCTACCCCCAACACAGTACGCACTATTTTGACTTCTACCATTACAGATTAGTTTGACCTGCTGTTGAAGTTCATCTATAAAAGTGTACCATACACAACACATTCCTTTGTGACATTTGTATAACTTTTGCAGTGCAGAGTTCTTTTTTTAAAAGAAGAAGAATTTTCATCAAACAAGCAGGATGGACGAGTTGGACTACTAACCCTGACTCCTTTGGGACCAGTGAGTCCTGGAAGGCCTGGTGAACCCTGGATCCAAATAAAAAAACAACACGGAAACATTGTCAAAATTATTTGGCACTGAGAAACCCATAAGGTAAAGGTCCCAGTTTTATTCACACACCAAACTGTTTTGCTCTTGTGATTATTTCATTGTTAACATGGTGCAGTTGCTTGCTTGTTTCATTAGAGCTAAAGTATTTATCAGAAAAAATTGTTAAAAAAAAAAAAAAACCCCAAATAATACAACAGGCCCAAAATGGAGTCACTTGTGCTAACCCTTGTCACCAAACCAAGTCTTAATACCTAACCCACTTGCAGTTTCAACCTTCTCCAGGAATGTGGTCTTAACCAGTCAACCTGGAATGCTTCATCAGCACTAGTGAGGTAAGCTGCCTAACAGACTCCTTTCATCTGCTAAAGGAAGGCAACCTTGTCTGCAACAATCCACTCTTGGCCCCCATCTGTCTATAGAAGCCTTCCATTTTGTATAGCTCCTCAGAGCTCCATTCTATTTGCTAGACAGCATATTGCCCAATTTATGAATCACTGAATAAAGCGAATTAGATCTTCAAACTTACTCAGTTAAATTTTGTTTCTTACCAGGAGGAACAAAAATTCATTCAAACTCCTGCTACTCAATGTAGGGTCCAGGGGCCTGCAACATTAGCATCACCTGCTAGCTTGTTAGAAATGCAGTTTCTCAGGTCTCCCCCACCTCCCAGATATTGATTCAGAATCGACATTTCAACAAGATTAGACGATGACTCTCATTCACATTCATGTCTGAGAAGCGCTGCTGGAAAAGCCCCACATTAGCCAGACAGCTGCTGAGCTCTGATAAGGATAAATGACACAATTACCATGGGGGACAAGAATGGCATCCAATATTTCTATGCATGAGAAATTCTTTATTAACAAAATGAGCCTGGCATGCACCAATAAATAAATAGCAAAGTGAGGATGGCCCGAATCAGAGATAAACTTGCTTCGGGCACATAATGAGTACAGTTTTGAGGCCGTGATTCCTGGAGAATAATAACCTTAAATGGAGATTATTTTAACTAGGCCACTTGGTGTGAAAGTTCCATTGTCCAAAAGCTGTTTTCATCATTCCTTAGAGTTCCACTATGTTCTGGTAAGTCAGGCTTTCCTGACTGAGGTGGAATGCCTGGGCGTGACCGTGTTCCCCTCCTCTGCAGGAGGCTAGTGTGTTATGCAGAAGGCAGAAGAGTGACTTGCAGATTTTACTTCCCCATTGTAAGTTTTCTCATGCAGAAAATATTTAAAACTAAGATAGGAGGTTTATAAACCTGAAAAATCTTTTAGGTCAGGCTTTAATATCCTCTAATTGTCTGCCTTGGATCAAATAATCTTTTGTGGCTGCATCGATGAGCTATAGTTTAATATATGAGCTCCATGACAACATGACACGCAGATTTTCTGGATTAACTTTATGGACCACCTGCACATCATGTAGCCTATGGTAAGCACCATATGTTTACAATTATTATTTTAACTTGTTGCTGGCTTCTCTAAAGAAATGCTAAGGAAATCAGCAGAGTGGGGTGCAGAGAACGAAAGAAAAAGGCAGAAGTTGACATTAGGCTGATGTTAAGTCCAGGTTTGCAGTGGCATATTCATTCTACCAGTGAAATGGAGGAAAATCTGAGGCCACGCCCTGGAGGAAGGCAGTAGAATGTTCAGACACTGAATGTCCAGAATCTGGAAGACTTTTTCAAAATTAGGATCGGAAGAAGGGGAAATGGGGAAACAGAACACATACATGAATATGATGGACACAAAATGGTAGAATTCCTGGAAAACAACAAGCTTGTGCATTTTTACTTGGAAAACCGTGGGTGTGGGTTAGTTTCTTTGGTTACGGGAGTTTGGTCCTGGCATTACATCAAACCAGGTTTGAACTCTGTTTTTGCCACTTCTTAGCTGTGTCACCCAAGACGAATTCTTAACTGCTCTGAGTGTCGGTTTCCTCATCCAAAAAATAGATATAATAACGAGAGCTAAGTTATGAGTGACCATAGTGACGATTTATGGAGTCACAGTAAGGAGTAAATAGAGACGGTCAGGAATAAATGGCCCAAGTTCTGACACAGAGAAAATTTGCATTAAATATTGCATTTGAATACCATTTCAATATTCTATATGTTATTTATGAAAATTAAAAAGGATCAATTATAATTACCTTTCATAACTTATGAGTTAGTTCACAGCTTGCTGGAGGCCAGTGGTCAGGGGAGGGAACATGTGAGTGCGTGAGAGCCCAGGCTGAAGTCTAGCTCACATCCACAGCAGGAAAGAGCCATCAGCAAATCTAGAGGGTAGGCAGGTCTTTAGCAAATCCTCTAGGGTATTCATTTAAACAAAGCCCTTTGTTGTATCACAGATTTTAGGATAAAAATGTGTAATGAGTGTGAAGGGCAGTAGGCTCTGGTAAGAACCTTAGGAGACTTGATGTGTAAGGGACCGGCTGAGAAAGAGGAACACAGGAAAGAAGGGCAGGGTGGGGAAAAAGTCAGGGAAAGGAGGATTCTAGAAACAAAAGACAAGTGTTTCAAGGAGAAGAGAGTGATCCACACAGTCTGAAACGAAGCGGAGGGACCCAGGTCCGCTAAGGACACATAAGTATCCATGGGCATTGGCCATCTGGAGGTCATGGGCCATCTCTGCAGGAGTGTTTTCAGGGGAACGGAGGCAGAAGGCAAGCGATTGCTGCTGAGAAGTGAATAGGACATGACGTACAGCTGGCAGGGTTAGCTGCTTTTTTAAGAAGCTTGACAGAGGAAGGAAAGACAGGGAGAGGATGGCAATCGTTTGGTTACAGGACCTGAAAGATCTAGAAGAAGTTTTATCTTCAGATAGGGAAATATTTGCATGTTTAAGGGCTGAAGAAGAAAAGCCAACATCAAAAGGAAAGTTGGAATGTCCGAGAGGGGAGACACCTCTTGGAACGTGGTTGTAGAGGGAACCGCAGTGACCAGGCACAGGTGGATGGACAGGTCCTGAATGGAAGGCGAAAAGAACTCATCCTTTCCTGGAGAACAAAAGAAGGTAGGGGCAGATCCAGGTGTAGAAACTGTGTAGATCAGGGAGGGGAAGGAAGATGAGTAGGAAACTTGAAGATAACGATCACTTGAATCATCTTGGAATAAGATGCCCTTCTGAGGGCCCAGGTAAGATTGGAGAGTGGGAATTTGCCGTGGCACCCACCAATAGGCAAAGATGTGGAATTCTCTCCACGTTCTCAGCAGCCCGGGGTAGGCATCAAGGTTAGGCGGACTGAAGATTTTCCAAGCTTACAGGCTGACATACCTTGGGTCCCTCTGGTCCAGGCAGGCCTTCAGGACCTGGGAATCCTTTCTGGCCAGGAGAGCCAGGGGGTCCAGGAAAACCTTTCTCCCCCTGTTAAAACCAAAACGAGACAAGAAACACACAGAACAGCAACTATCCAACAAACATAGCCATAACCATTGTTTTCTTTTCTTTAACATTTTGCAGATTTTTTTTTTTTTGGTAACTGGAAAGCTGACAGCTGTTAGAATTTGTCTATAGACTTGGAAGTGCTGGTCCTTGGTGTGTAGAAACTTTACTTTTCCCCAAATGGAGGAGCTACAGAGAGCAGAGATTAAGGAAAGGAATCAAGAATTGAGGGGAAACCCAGTTAGAAAGATTGAGGATAGTGGGGTGTGTTTCTTGGGGGGTGGAGAGAGAGTGAGGACAAGGCACAAGAATGTGTCTGGGAGTGTGCATAATTGCTCTGTAGCTTGAAAAGAACAACAGGCCACCTATGAGTTCTAGTCCTTTCTTGATTACACAGGAATTAGTAACTCAATCTGCTATTTGTGTAGGAGATGCAGGAGAGATATCAAGGGTGGCATAGCTAAATAGTTTTCTAGAAAGAGTCAGACGATATTGTGGGAAAGCCCCTAGTAATGAGTGAGTGAAAGTAATTCAGGCTCCGTGATTGACATGGCCTGCCAACAAAAAATCTTCCGCGGACACCGATCCTGGAATTACTATTTAACAGTAAAGGCTGCTGGTTGCTTCAGTCAATTTAGTTATGCAATTGGCAAATTAAAATTTTAAAAAAGAGAGATCAAGTCAGCAATTTCACATTGTGTGTGTGCACATACACACCCAATAAAAAGAGAAATAAAAGCATCTGCTAGACCCTTCACAATACGGGGTACCTTAACATATTCTAGAACAGTATCTTGCACATAGTAGATTCAATAAAGACTTCTTGAATGCAAGAACAAATCATAGCTTTCCAACATGGATCTAAGCTTCAGGAAAAACCCTACATCAAACTACACATGCATTATAGAATACTTTAAAATAAATATAATAATCATTATTATAATTAGCATGTAAATTATATGTAAATTGTTTTCTCCAAAGAGCTTAAAATACGTTCTTTTAAAAATATTTTTAAGCAGTCACCTTTCAATATTGTTAAGCAATTCATTAGTCTATCTGAGAAAAGGGTTTCGTAAACAAAGAAAAAACTTTAGTTCTGCCTCTGTCTTAATTATCACAAATTGCAAGTTAATGGAGCGAATTAATGAGATTTCACGGCATTCCTTTTTTTTTCTTGAATTCTGCAATGGAGCTACTACCCTCTGAGGAATTTTTGCCTCAACTCGGGTGCTGCCGCAGGATTCTCCCACCAGGGGGCGCGCTTGCACCAGTGCTATAGGACGTCAAATCTGTGGGGTTTCAATGTTGATTTTATGTCAAAGTGAGCGAATCAAGTTGTTTTCAGTTGCTCTTTCGTGTTTAGCAACATTGTAAATAGGGTACGTATACAGATGGAGGCATTCTCATAAACTTTCTTTTTCTCTAACTTGCTTTTTTTTTTACAGACCACGAGAGTAAGAACTGCCGGTATTTACACAAATTATCTGAAGCTTCCTCAAAGGCCTTTATTTCCCTCCCCAGGTTAATGTTTATATACAGTTGCTTTAAAATTGGATTTGGGGAATGGAATAACACACTGCTGATCTTTCTACTGCTAATGAAAGACGCATGTGGATCCCTTGATGAGCTCTATAGAGAAAAAGAAGCAGAATTAAGTTTTCCTTTTTACCTTCTCCCCTTTGGTCCCATCGCAGAAGCACTGGCCTTTACCTTTACCGACACAGCCCTGGGAAGAGGGAAAGAGAAAAGGTTTTGTTTAAAAACAGCTCAATAAGTCCCGGCCGACAGGGAAGAAGCAAACGCGATTTTCTGTTCTTTGAGCCTTGAACCCTGTTCATCGGGATCTGTGTGGTAACCGTGGTAAGATAGCGATAGACTAGAGCAGAAAGTGGGAAGATGTCACATATGGGAGAATTGTCAGCTAAGTGTACATCATTTTTCTTGTATTTAGGAGTTTTAAGTGATTTGTGTTTGAAAAGACAGTCAGCTCTCCTTTTTTCCAAACAATATAGAGTTGAACCATATGAAATTGCCGCTGTTGTAGGAAGAATGGGGTCCAATGTTGGCAAATTTCTCAGGTTCGACATAATGGACCTACATGTATTTGTGTATATTAATTGGTGACATCTTCTACAGGTGATTCCAAGGTTTCCTTTTCATGAAATAAGGTTCAAGACTGAGAAAAGAGGATCAATACCCATTATGTGCTTTTAAAGAGAATAAACTAATTCACTAATACTAATATCAAAATATTCTTTGTTATTAAAAAATGAATGTTTAGCTGTGAGCCTGGGGACTCTCACTTATCTACCCAGTCACTTTGACACCGTTACAACCCTGGCTTTCACACCTACGCCCATGCCGACCCCAATGAAGGTCAATTTTTAAAATCTTCTCTGCCAGCAGAGGAGCAAAGAGAGAAATAGTTTCAAATAGTGGATTTAAAATTTGTTTTGACACACATTCTCTAGTTATATATTTATCTTTTTTCTTTGGGTTAATATTAACTGAAAATTAGTTTATTAATTGATGGCAGAGGCAGGGCAAGGCTAGGAGATGTGCTGGCTGGTAGGAAAAATAAGAAATTGCCTCAGATACTCCCACAGTGGGAGCCCTATTTGTGCAATCAAAATAAAAATACGCAGACAAAAATATCTTTAACTGAATGTATCTCCCAAGCCTAGGGCAGTAGGCTGTGCTGTCATTCAAGGAAGGAGAGTACATAGTAATTTTCAGACACTCATCATTGGTCCTTATCATATTTATATACATCACAATTTATATGAATGAGAAGTGATTAATTGAAAAGGAAAGTCTACATTCTCCTTTAGAAAACTAAATTTTTCCAGTTTTCCTCCCAGAACCTTGGGGCCATTAAGCCATACCTGACTTGCTTATTTTAATCTTATCTTTCTAGATTTTTGAACTTCCCTGTTCATTTCATCATATGTTTAAGCATACTAAATAGATCTGGTATACTAATTTGGTACACTGGCAGGCTAGTGCCTACTGAAGCAGTGGTACTCAAAGTGTGGCTCTCCAGACCAGCATGCAAATTCTTGGCCCCACCCCAGATCCACTGATCAAAAACCCTGACAGTGGGTCTCAAATGTAATCTGTTTTAAAAGGTCCCCTGGGTGACTTGATACCACTTGCTCTAAACTAACCCCTAAAATGCCAGTCTGTAGGATAGAGGTAATTCTCTAAAGATTTCTGAACACTACATCATTCGAGACACTAATTTGCACATCTGTTTCTTGTTTGTGATGTCTCTTTTTCCTCTCCTTCCCAGAAAGTAGCCAGGCTTCTGTGCCCCTTCTTCAGGCAGGCTTTTGACATTGGGCTGAAAGCAAAAGCTACCTGAAGACAAGACTCCCCCAGCTTTTGTTTCTGGAAGTGTAAGGATCTGTTGACCATTGGTCCCAAGAGTGGAGGGACCAGCATGCTGCTCCCACACAGTGTCTAGCAGAGGCAGCAGGGCCTCAGAAAGGAAAGTCTGAATCCTACACCCAAGGGGACCAGATACTAGGCAAGGATACTCGGCCAGGGCAAGGACCTGGTGCTCAAATTTACATGGCAGGGGTGGACCACTGTTTTCAAGTGGACAGTGAGCATCTCTGACTCTTGTGCCTCCCACACAACACCTGGATTCTGAGCATCTCTGGACCACAGGTAGGAGGAGGAAAATTGGCAATCCTCTAACTCCTGAGACGGTGCATGGAGGCTACCTTAACTGTATTTCTTGGAGTAAAAGTCATACTCACTATATATTACTGGAAATCTTTCAATCTTAGCTTAAGCAAATAAGAGATTGCTGAACTCCTCCAAACGAGAGCAGGTCGCCCTTCTCATATGCTCCCGTGAACCACTCGAAGTTATGTGTTTAATGTAAATTTTCCTTGATGACCCTAAGCCCTAGGTGAGAAGGAATTGTCCAGTCTTGTTCACATCAGTAACTCTGGCATGTGATATGTCCTGAACAAATGCTTGTGGATTGGTTGAATGGATCAGTCGGTGGATGATGATGGATAATTTCTTTACAGGCATATGAATTATGTGGCTATTCTTGGGCTGCCATGACCAAGATGTTTTCTACATGGATGAATTATGAACAACTATGATTGAAGTGGCAAAGAATGAAACTAGAAGCTCTGGCTATTTTAAAACATGTTAAAATTAGTAACACAAAGTTAATTCGTTGTTAGTTGCTTGGATGTAAAAATACTTTTTGGAAAAATTTTAAACCTCAGAAGAGTTGAAAAACAGTATAATGAACATCTACATATCTTCTCATTGAGCTTTACCAACTGTTAACATGTAGTCCCATCTCCTCCTCTCTCTCTCTCCATGCACACACACACGCACACACACACACGCACACGCACACACACACACACACATTTTTTTGCCAAACCATTCAAAAGCAGACTGCAACACCATGACACTTAATACCTCTGCATGCATCTCCCCACCACCAGAGTATTTTTTCCTCCAATTAGAACATCATTCCCAAACCTAAGAAATCAACAGTGATCCAACAACTTCAGGATCCTGGTTTTTAAATAAAATCTTCAGCCTTATATAAGGCCCTTGATGACCATTAGAAAATGAAAACCTGTTTAATTTTTAGCAAATCTTTCATTTCATACCAGAGATTTGGTATCAATCAATGCTTTGACCTGTAATCAATACCTGGGGACAGATCTCAATGAGTGGCTGTCACTGTTCTAAGAATCTTTAGGACTCACACGGGTGGCCCGCAGAGGTCGGGCATGGGACTCTGCGTGTGAGCGCATTGTTCTCTGGAACCCCTCCTGCCTGGGGTCTGGCTTCCTTTCTCCACCACAGCAACTTTGCTCCCCTCGTTTTCTCATCAAAACCACAGCTCCTGATGTTTTTCGTTATTGTCCTTCAGTTCCGATCTTGAACACTTAGGGGGAACATGTTTAGTTTGTTAGTCTTTGGTTTCATTGTTTTCACCTTAGGGTAGAAGCCCTATTTGATGGTTCAGAGCCAGCTGGGTGGTTAGTTGAAAAATTTAGGTAAAGTGAGGAATCAAAAACAAACAAGCATATACGTGAACACTTTAGACATTTTATTTTAACTTAAAACATATACATTCACACCAGTTCTTCTCTCTTGTGAAATAGGACACAGGTCTTTTCTTTGTGAATGGATCAGCTATTTAGAGAGCTGTGACATCATTCTTGCTAAGTCACACCCATAATGTACCATCGACAATTTCTATTTTTGGTTTCTTTGAAACAGGCCAATTGCTTAAAGATGCCTGTGGAGCAGTCTGAGCATAGAGTCCTTCCAGATATTAATCCACATTTTTCTCTTAACTTTTTAAATGTTATCTCAGCCACACTGAATTGAATAGCAGCTTTTCTAACAATTTTATTTTATGAAATCTTTTAACCTAGTTTCACAGAAACGCATGTCCTTTATGCATTCATTTTTAACCAATTTGTTATTTAATATGTAATTACTTTGTTACAATAATAAGTGCAAATGGCAGAAACGACTAACTCTTGGCAATCAAAAAGCTCCATCGGTGCATAGACATGTGCGAGTGTACTAGGGGCAGTGAGCAGTGGGCATCAACTGGTCTACTACATAGAAGGTAGAGAGAGCTCTGGCCAGGCCAGTGGTCAGTTAAATGGAGAGTCGTTGAGAGACGATCTACTCTTCTACCTACTTGTCAATATCCACCACACCATCCACGTGCAGGTGCTCAGCCCTGTCAGCAGGACTCCAGAGCCAGGTCTACGGCTATGTTTCTATGTCCAGCTTAGCAGAACTGCTCCAAAATTGTTCCAGCTTTCAATTTCAGTTAAATGGGCAAGGCGTGGCCTGCCTCGACGTCTGCACAATTGGGTTGACTAGGACTTCAGAGTATGTGACGATTTTGCTGACATGTGGATGCACCACATGATTGAATAAACTCAAAATTATAGTCAGGGCAGCTCTCTGGCTGTTGTCCAGCTGCTCTTCTAGAAGGCAAGTGCTGCTTGTGTGACACTGGAGACGGCCTGGCACGGCGCCACGTGAAATCAAATACTTGAGTTTTTGGACGGCGATGGCAGTAGCCCCAGAACACAAGATGTTCATTTCTCTTAATTATGAGGTTTTTCCTGAAGTAAATTTTTAGATATGTAAATGTGTTTCAATATTTCAAATAGATTATTTGCCCAAAAGATTCAGTGGCCGTATTTTCATTTTCATTGATTTTGATCCACTTTTGGACCTACTTTTGAAGCACCATGATTATATTAATGGAATATAACCCATTAATTACAATTCAAGTTCTAAATCACTCAAAAACTAGTATGACCAAATGCTAGGAACCATTAAGAAGGCATAACTGATGGATACTTCTTAAGCAACAGTTTTATGATTTTTTCCTCTTCCAACAATAAAGTACCTCACAGTTTCCATTTACCTTAATGAAGTAAGAAATCATTTGTCACCAGCAGAAAGCTCTTAATAATGATTTTATGGCTTTTCTCTCCCTGCTAACCATTAACACATCAGGAAGTGATCCAAGATTACATGATATTTTAGCACTTATGCATATTAAGTATGAGAATACTTGTGAGAATGATTCAATAGTCACATTCATTTTTTTTACGACCTCACGTTGAATGCAAAATAAACTTTCATAGTAGAGAATTTTAAAAGGTTTAGAAATCCAAAAATCACAGGCCTTAGGCCAAATCTGTGTAGGATCTATTCCCAGATTTGTCAGCTATTAACTGGAGCTTTGGATAAATTACTTAATTCTTCTAAGCTACCTCATCTGTAAAGGAAGATATTAAGATCTGTCTTGCAGTGTTTGTGAGGATTGAGATGCTCTCAATCATGACCGTGCAGAGTGCCCTGTATTCAGTAAAAGATGCAGTCAATGGGGGTAGCCTCTCCTTTTTTGCTACAAAATCCTCCAAGGACATTCATGCCACGTCGCATTCATTCTCCAGTCAGTCCCAACTAGCCACAGTCTTCCCAGACATTTCCTCCTGAAGCCATTTGTCCAGTGCCAAAGAACTGGTCCTGATTCTAAGATCAATGGGAAGAGATTGCAAAGTATTTCTGTTAAGCTACGAATGAATTAACTACGAATGGGAATAGTGCTCTTAGAGTATACTAAATACATGAGTTGATGAACCAAACGTTATTTGTACATAAACGCCAATACAATTTATTTTGTTTAATCAAATATTGGTTCAAAACCCCAAATGGTACTTAATGCTTATAAATGAAAAGCGTCAAATCAAATATATTTCACAAAAGCAGCAAGCACTTCTGGGAACACTGATCAGTTGGCTCCCATACCCTTCTCTTTGTCTCAACTCCCATCGCCATGTGTCACCTGCACATCGCCTTCTATCACGGGGCAATATGGCAGAGGGGTTAAGGTCATGGGCTCCAGGGGAGGTTTCCTGGGTCTAAATCCCAGCTCTGCCAAGTCACCTGTGTGACTTTAGGTGAGCTCCAGTGCCTCAGTTTCCACATCTGTAAAATGTGATCAAATGGGTTAACACTGGTAAAGCCTTCCCAAAGACAGGAAATAAATTCTCCTTTTATTGGAGACAGACTCTTAATGGCTCAGAGACAGTACTAGAAGAATCTCAGACAAACCTTATCTTTCTAGTTACTTCTTCCCCATTTACTACACCTAGCCCAACCCTCTCTGTCTTGTCAGTTCTTCACAAATTTATTGTTTCTTTGTCTAAAAGGTCTAAAAGCTTCCTGTTCTGGTCACTTCACTGGGTCTTCATTCTCTTGTGAAGGCTCCCATGCACAGGTGAAAATTTAATGAAGTTTGTATGGATTTCTCCTGTTCACCTGTCTTTGTCAGTTTGATTTTCAGACCCAGCCAGGGACCCTAAGGGGGTGGAGGAAAACTTTTTCCTCCCCTACAGTTGTTACTGTGGGCTACCAACAACGCAGCCTATTACTCGTTTATTCACATAATATTGCTACTTAAATGCTCTTGAGTTGAGGGCTTGTTCCGTTTACTAGACTGCAAGGAGGAACCATGTCCCACAATCTTCATATCCCCCAGCACTGGCAAGCAGTAAAAAATTATCTTTTCATTCTTAAAGTTAATAAAGGATCTAATTATGCACATACATAGTATATTGTTCATTAATAGGCCAGCAAATATGCACATATGTTTTTAATTGTTCATTAACAGGCCAGGAAAGAATTTCCAGATCTTCTTGGAGTTCTCCTTTCTACTCTCAGAACACCAGATGCCCAGTTTGCGTGCATTCTGGTGAAACAGAAGCGACCTTCCTGGCTCTGTCTCTAATCTCTCCTCCCCCACGCCCAGCCCAGCCTGGTTTAGCATAAGGGGAAGTTGGCAACGTTCAAAGCTGGTTAACACTCTACTGAGCAGGTCTGTTGATTTTGCATTATGATTATTGACCCTCTGCCCAGCCAATGGCCTGAGGCGAAAGTTTTTGTGTGTGAAAAGAAGAGCTGACCAAGTGCAGCCCAACTGTGCCAGACAGACTCCATGAACTGCCCTCTGCAGGGCCCCTCTGCCCCCTGTCCGCCTTAAGCAACTGCCCATGAGCCCTGGCAGCATGCCCTCCAGTAAAGGAGAATGACACCCATGCGCTGCATTCCCAGTGGCCTCCTTTTCCCCACCCAGAAGCCACTGTCACCACACCTGGATGTCACAGAGCCCTCGCTGCAACTGCTACGTCCTAGCTTTCAACTCCTGTCCAGAGAGACATCCCTAGTCTAGACATCTAAGCCAGCCACCCGTTTTTGGTTCCCTGGGTGACAGCAGGAACACAGATTACTGGCTCTGACAAAGAAGGTGGCAGTCAGAGGTCTCTGGTATGTTTGAGAATAAACACCATGGAAAGAAAGTTTTGCCCATCTCGTGTAATATGCTAAAGAGTATTTATACCTATAATCATTAACTCTAGGTTCTTTTATTTTCTTGCCTTAAAGGGTTTTGAGACCAGTAGGACTGAAAGGGCTTCGTCATTCATGGAAGATTGATAGACACTACAGGATCCCATGATAAGGACGCTGTAGAAGAAATGAGCTTCCATCAGGACTATGATGACATCAATAGTCGACATATTTGGAGCACTGACTGCGGATGACACTGCTCAGGGCTCTCTGCCTCCTGCACGATCTCATCTGCATCTGATAATTTTGTGAGGTAGGTGCTATTATCAGCCTCATCGAGTTCGCACGCTCTGCTTCAGCGGCCCAGGGTTTCGCCGGTTCGGATCCTGGGCGAGGACATGGCACCGCTCATCAGGCCACCCTGAGGCGGCATCCCACATGCCACAACTAGAAGGACCCACAACTAAATTATACAACTATGTCCTGGGGGGCTTTGGGGAGAAAAAGCAGAAAAAAAAAAAAAAAGATTGGCAACGGTTGTTAGCTCGGGTGCCAGTCTTTAAAAAAAAAAACAAAACTGGGACATCAAGAGACTGGAGGTGATAAGGAACAGAGCGGGGGATCCAAACCCACAGGGTTTGACCCAGAGCCACTGTCTCAACCACTGTGCTATGATTCATTATTGAGTGGCTCTGGGGGCTACGGAGGCATGGGGGAGGGGGGATATGCATCTGCTCACATCGCCTGTCACTGTGCCCTTAAGATAGGATTGTAAAAACCCAGTGAGAAACAGAACACGCTAGTTCATGAAATTAGCCGTCTAAATCAGCAGTTGGCCCACTCACTGCAGCCCACAGGCCAGATCCAGTCTGCTGCCTGTTTTTGTATAGCCTGTGAGCTAAGAATAATTTATCTATTTTCAAATAGTTGGAAAAAAAATTTTTTTAAATTTTGTAACATGAAAATTATACAAACTTCAAGTTTTAGTGTCTCTAAATACAGTTTTATATTTTGTCACTAAAAACATTTGTATCTGTTGTCTCTCTTGTTATGTAGGTATTTACATAACGTCCTTGATTTTGCTGCTTGACCCACAAAGTCTGAAATATTTATTATCTGACTTTCACAGAAAAAGCTTGTTAACCCCTGGTGTAATTTATCTTGATTATATATTTTTCTGTGGCTAAATAAAAGTTACGTTAAAAAAATTAAGAGGGGCCGGCCCAGTGGCATAGCGGTTAAGTTCAAGTGCTCTGCTTCAGCGTCCAGGGTTCACAGGTTCAGATCCCAGGTGTGGACCTAGCACCACTTATCAAGCCATGCCATGGCAGCATCCCACATAAAATAGAAGAGGATTGGCACAGATGTTGGCTCAGTGACAATCTTCCTCAAACAAAAAGAGGAAGATTTGAAACAGATGTTAGCTCAGGGCCAATCTTCTTCACCAAAAAAAAAGAAACTAAAAAAAATTAAGAGAGAAACTAAAGAAGAGATCAGTTCAGAACTTTAGCTGGAGATGTTTTTCCACCTCAGAATGGCAGACAGGAATCGGTCTTTTTTCTTGCCATCCCTCCCTTATTGGCCTCCCCTTTCCCCACCACACTTCAGTCCAAGGATTGGGGGAGAGGGGAGGAGGGGAATAAGTAATGCAATTCTGGGATTGGAAGAATCTCGTGGATCATATAATCCAAAAGTTCCTAATGTTTGAACTTCACAGAGCAGTAAAATAAAAAAGAATTTTAAATGGAGACCAATGTCAGATTGTCTTATTTATATTTTGCTATGTAAGGGCCTGGTGATCTAGTGGTTAAGATCCAGCATTCTCACCCCCACAACTCAGGTTCCTTTCTGGTCAGGGAACCACACCACCCGTCTGTCGGTTGTCGTACTGTGGCAGCTGCATGTTGCTGTGATGCTGAAAGCTATGCCACCGGGATTTCAAACACCAGCAGGGTCACCCACGGTGGACAGGTTTCAGTAGAGCTTCCAGACTAAGACAGACTAGGAAGAAGGACCTGGCCACCCACTTCCAAAAAAATTGGCCATGGAAACCCTATGAATAGCAGCAGAGCGTTGTCTGATACAGCTCTGGAAGGTGAGAGGATGGCACAAAAGACCAGGCAGGGTCCTGCCCTGCCGTCCACAGGGTCACTAGGAATTTACAATCGACTCATTGGCGTCACCACCACCAAGGGCAATGACCACCTCCAAACACACATAAACAAACCTGCCCCCCACCAGCCACAAATCTATTATCTACTATCATCATAATTCCACAAGATAGGAAAATTAAACCACAGTAAAGGAAGCAAGTAAATGCTCATGGAACACAAGATGTCCTTTTAAAACAGAAAGAAATAGCTTTTACTTCATAAACAGTATCTACACTGTTCTCATTTTTCTCATCTGCCTGGGTCTGGTGAAAGTCTACAGGCCAACCAGGAACGACTTCGGGAAACACTAAAGTGGTCACGGCTGCCCCCTCTCTGTTGCCCCGCCCCTCTGGTTGGCCATTATTTTCTTAGTGACTTATTGCTGCACGGTTTTCTCTGAGAGGTGCCAGCAAGCTAATCTCATACAGTGTAATGGATGCTAATGAATTCGTGTTTAAAAATCTGTCCGGGTAACAGACACATTTTTCAGGAACCAATGCCTCTTAGACAGACACACACACACACAAGAAACTGCAACAATGCCACAAATGGTAGAAAATTCAAACTCCAGAGCAACAGGTGGACACACATGTTGGTGCAGACGGGGCCCCTTTGTTGCATGCCTGATTTGCCCATGTGTAAGACCAGGTCTTTCAGAAAACATCTTTGATAATATTATTAAAAAATAAAATGTAGCTGGTAAACAAAACTCTCCTCTCCCTTTTCCATTTGACAACCAGTGAAGAAGCACTTCAGGGGATTTTTACCTGTGACTCGACGGTTGAACCTGGCGCTTCCAGGTTCTCATTGGTCTCTCCAGGTGGGCTACTGCAGATGGGAGCAAATCTCCCTCGAAAAGCCGCTCTTAGTTCTCGTCCACGGAGGATGACCACACGCCTTTCACCACTTCCACAAGCTGTTACTCGCTAACTATACAAATTGTCAACAGCAAACTTAAAGTGAATGTAGAAGTTTTATATTTTCCAGCTGTGGGTTCTGGGAGAGTTGCTAGGAGTTTTAGAAACCTTGTTCTTAATCACAGAAATGTAAGACATTTCAAAGAAAAATCCATTTTCTATCTGTGAACCTAAAAGTAACCTAAAAGGAAGGTAAGAATCTGAGGGTCACCCAGAAGACAAGGCCACTTTCCCAAAGGAAGCCTTCTTTGGCTTCTAAGGAAGACTCTGATGTCACACTACCTGAAGACATGGACGCTGCTTGAGTAGCAATATTATTCTGAATAATAAACAGAATAAACAAGCTCACATGTATGTGAGAGTTAACCCAAAAGAGTTGTTTAAATACTTTTATATGTGTCGTCTCCTTTTGAAAACTAGAATAAGATGATGGATAAAGAATAAAAATAGTTTCGATCCACAGACAAGGAAAATAGGTGAGAAAACAAAAACAGACAGAAAGTGGCAATTAACTTTTAGAAGATGGATGGTGAGTGGAAGCTTTGAGCAAGTGGAATAGTACATTTGTGAATACTTTGGCACATATCTTTCATTGCAACAAAAGGTAAGATACAAAAACAGAAAATAAAAAGACAAACTCAAAAATAATAAAAATATTTCTGGTGAGCAAGATGCAATGGCAATGCAAAGCAGTGGAAGGGGCTGATGCCTAAAGTGGCTGGACTGAGTCTAGGAGCCAACTGTGCTGTCTGAGGGTTTGGCTCCTGTATGTAATAGGGAGCCTGAGCCAAGAAACATCATTTTAACACTATCTGGATTGGAGTCATGGAGGATTCCCCAAAGAGGCAGTTCCAAAATGGTGGGCTAACGCAGAGGAGAAGGAGAAAAGAAACAACACAAGTTAGAATCCAGAGCTATGGTAACCAGCTCCAAGATGGCCCCCAATGGTCCCTCGTCCTGGCATTCTTGCCCTTGTGTAGTCCCCTCCCATATGTAACCAGGGTTGGTCTGCATGAGCAATAGAATAGGGCATATGCGATGCTATGTCACTTCTGAGACTGTCATAAACGACACTGTGATGTGTGCTGTCTCTCTTGGATTACTTGCTCTGGGGGAAGCCAGCTGCCATGTCAAGTCAAGGAGCCTTATGAAGAGGCCCTTGAATTGAGGAACTGAGGCCTCTGGCAACAATTCTGTGAATGAGCTATCTTGCAAGCTCATCTTCCACCTCTGTCAAGCCTTACATGACTATTGCCCCAGCCTACAGCTTCTGAGCCCCACAAGAGACCTTGAGACAGCACCACCCGTTGAGGCTGCTCCCAGATTCCTGACCCTCAGAACATGTATGAGATAATCAATGTTTGCTGCTTTAAACTGCAAAATTTGGGGATAATCTGTTAGGCAGTAATAAATAACACGAGGGCACAACCAACATTGAAAGTTTGATGAAAGAGGAATTCAACAAATCTCAGAAAATAGGACAAAAGGAAAAGGAGGTGAACAATCAGAAAAAAAGCCGAGAAGATTTGAGGATCAATCCAGGCTGTTCTGTGTTTGACCAAATGGAGTTCCAGAAGGAGGAAGAAGAGAAATAGACAGGAGAAAATTGTCAAAGAAATAATACAAGAAACAATTTTCTGAAGTAAAGAAAGTGAAATTTCAGATTGATCAGGGCCCACTAAATGTCTTCCACTCACAAACACACAGCTGAGGCACATTATCAAAGCATTCTAGAACACTGGGGACCAAGAGAAGATCCTAGAAGTAAACAACAACATACAAAGGTCTTAGAATCAACATGGCATTGGTTGTGTCAATGACAATACCATGAGGGAGCTATGGCATGAGGTCTTCAGAATTCTGAGCGAAATTGATTGTCAACCCAGACTTTATACCTCCAAATGATACATCAAGTTTGAGGAGACACAGACATTTTCAGATATCTAATGAAGCAACAATATTTCCTCCCAGCCACACTTTCATAGTAAACTACTGGACGATGTGCTCTACCCGAAATGGGAGTTAGGTCAAGAAAGGGAAACACATGGGCTCCAGGACAAAGAATCTGCTCAGAAAGACTGTCTCAGGATGACGATGGTACAGCTGACTCAGATGGGAGGTAGAGGGTGGGGGCCCCAGGGGACCCCAAGAAAATGAGAAAATTGTCTGACAAGTGCGACAATAGAAACTTTTAAAACTTCAGGATGAACAAAAGTTTGTCCAAGAAAGTCTACAAACATGAAAAGTAGTGGCTTAGCAGAGGACAAAATTTCCCAAATCATACACTATAGATTTAACCAAAAGTTATGATATAAGTCTATTGGGAAGATTTGAGAAAAAGGAGGGAGGTGGGTCATGCAAGAGTCCTCATCTACCAAACTACAAGTCAACAGATAATGTTAAAATTGACACACTGAGAAATAACTCTCTAAGCCTGTTTTTCAGAAATATGAATGTAAATAAATGGAAAAAACAGCTGTAAGAGCTGAAGGTGATTGCCTCTGTCGAGGGGAACTCAGGAGAGGGTAGCCAGGAGAGGGCTTTGTTTTTGCTCTAAGTTTTAATATTACAAATGTTTTATTAGTGTTATTATCATTTACTATCTGTCTATTTTACTTGGCTAAAAATTAACGATAAAAAAGAAAACTCATCCAGAATAAAAAAGAAAGCTCATCTCAAAACCAGAAAATGTCCTATTACGTTACGTTTAAAGTCCTAGAATTTATTGTTTTAAGCATTCTAAATTCATCTTAAGTGATGTTTTTCTCCCATCTGGAAAATTACCAGTTTAGTTTTGACTTCCTGGTAGAAAAAAATACAGTAAGAATAAACATAGGAAAATTTTAAAGAAAAATGATTCAGACAGCTGATGAAGAAACCTGAAGCTGACAATTCTTGCATACAAAGGTACATCCCAGAGGTTGCCTGAGCTACTTCTGGTGGGAGACCTACTCTCTCCATTGTTGGAATTCATAGGCTGTTAAGACAGCAAGGGGCCTTAGGATGCGTCTGTTTCATACTGATTCCAACGTTGGTCCAGATTTTATTTGGAGCCTGGAATTTCTAATTTTTCCTTGTGCAGGTGAGCTGAATCATTTTGGGGAGACTGTGCAATCTTAAAAGCATAGAGGCCATGCTGCATGCTGGCTCTCCTGCCCCGTGCTCGGGTGCCAGGGCCCACAGACCTGCAGGCTGTGTCTCAAGGATGCTCACCTAGAGAAGAATAACGCTTTATGGCTGATTTGGGCTCAGGCTCGATTCCTGGCTTGGGTTGGTCACTACTGTGAAAATACCTTTTCCCTAAAAGTGGAGGACAGATGACGCTGTCCAATTAACACTTTGATTGGGGCTGGCCACAAGCCAGCAAAGCACAAATATAACTCTCTCTCAAGGATAAGGAGAGAATCTGATATCCTGCATTTGCTTGGATATCATGTGCTCTACCTGAAATGGGAGTTAGGTCAGGAAAGGGAAAGACATGGGCTCCAGGACAAAGAATCTGCTCAGAAAGACTGTCTCAGGATGACGATGGTACAGCTGACCCAGATGGGAGATAGAGGTAGAAAACATATCTAATTGCACTGTAATTGTATGTTTACGATATTTGTAATGTTAAAAATATAAATATTTCAGATGTTTTTGTTGCATTTGTTAAGATTAACATACCTCTTTGATAGTGCCAGTTCAAATCAAATTGTGACTAAGGAAAATCTCTGTTTAGTTTCACAGTATTCCAACTGAAATCGGGGATAGTACTCCTGCCCTTTTAGTATACATAAGTTACCTGGAGCCCTTGGTAGTCTGACTTTTTCCAGGATCCCATCCCCGGAGAGTAGGTTTGAGTGTCTAGAATCTGCATGTGAAACAAGCAGCCCAGGAAATGGAATTCCCCAGATCACACTTTGAGAATGTCCCCAGTATATCAAACATTACACAGAGATGAAGACTCCTCTGGAAAACTATTACACTAACCTCTGTGGTATTTATGAAACAAGAAAACAGCACTTATTTTAAAAAATAGAGGATAGTTGGGATTATCAGACCTTAAATAAATTCCCCGAATTGTATTCTGTCACTTCCCTGATTAAAATTATTTGTTCATTCCCCACAGCCAGCAGTGCCAAGTCCAAACTCATCAGCATGACGTATGAGGCTCTTTGTTTTCTGGTCCCCGTATTTCCCCAGCCTCAGAGGCCACTGGTCACTCCAGCTCTCTTTCACATTCCTGTGCTTTTCCACATGGTCCTTCTTTGGCCCGAATGCCCGCTTCTCGCCACCCCTTACTCTGCTTGGCTAAGTTGAGCTCATTCTGGAGCACTTCCCTACATCCTCTATGTAGTTAGCTGCTCCCTCATCTGTTTTGTGCATAACTGCTCTTAGAAAACATATCTAATTGCACTGTAATTATATGTTTACGATATTTTGTAACAAATATTGTTACACCTTCAGACAAAGGTTCTCCTTGGAAGGCACATTTTATGCATCTCTGTGTTCCTAACAGGGGTGATAGTTCACGGGGCAGGAGAGAGGAGGAGCAGTTCTCTCCGGGGACTTAGCTGTGTCCCCTTAGCTGTGTCACATGACTTAATGGGCCTGTTTGATATAAAACAAGGCCCTCTAGATGTACTGGAATGGTGGGGGTGAGGGTCCATATTTATGGAAAGTTATAAGGAGTAATGTAACAAATATCCCTTCACCCACCACCCAGTGTAGGAAGTAGCACGTTACAGACACAGTTGAGGTCTCCTGTGTTGTCTCTGAGTCTTCAGTTAAGTTTGTTCTATAAAACTGCCCTGTTCTGGGGAAATTGAATGAGCGGCACTGTGTTCTGCTCTGGTCCATGAGTGGAAGAATAGCTGTGGAAACTGAGATGTTGGTGAGATTCAGTCTTCAGCAAGGACAGGAAATCAGAAGGAGAAACTATCAAGAAAATGCAGGCTCCAGGGAACTGGCAGAAATCTTGGGCAGAAATTGGACTTCCCATGGATTTGAGACGGCATTCAAAGAATTTCAAGCAGTTTTAAACCTCAAAGGACAGGATACTCTTAGATACCATTGGGGCTCAATCGCATATAGTAAATGCTCAATAAATGTCGACTGTATGAAAAGATAGATTACAGGGTGCTAAATACATCAAGTTGTTGGTGGTGTAATTTATATAACTATATAAGATACATAACTATTATTAAAGCAACAAAAGGAGGTTAAAAATGAAACTGGGCAAACGTCAAGAGCTTCATGGCACTGAGAACAGACTACGGAGAGATAAGCATATAAACATAACGATGACAGCTAGAGTGATACATCATACAAAAATAAATAAGAAAGTGTAAGTTATGCGTCTGGAAAACCAAACATTTGGATATTTTAGACATTTTGATGATTGACTGAATTTTTCTTCTCATCCAGATGACAAATGCCAAGTAAATAAAATCTTAGGAGGAGAAAAACAAAGAAAACTACAAGAGAATGAACTAGAGTCCTTAGGATTAGCTCTGCGGAAAAAAAAAATCCACAAGTTGGCAGAGTGCAGTATTATAAATAGGAGGAGCACCGAGAAAAAGGAAAATGCATGAGCCGGAAAGCAGAATAAGTGGAAAAGGAAAAGACGAGATAGAAATAATGGATCAGAAGAGAGAGATTTCATTCTGTGCTATTATACTTTAGATTGGAAGATGAGAAATTCTGCACAATGGTTTTTATCTGTTTGGTAGGAATACAAAAGGATATGAGAAAGGAATTTTTATTAATTCTGTATTTTAAAATCAAAAATACAAGTGGGCAAAAATAATATAATTTAGGATGCAAAGCAATTGAAATTCAGGTCACTAAATTTCTACTTGTTAAGCGTGATTTTGGAGCTCTCCGAGATGATTATATTTTTACATTTTCCTAAAATTTGCTTTTTTTCCCTCTTAATGTTAAAAACATCTTTTTCTTACTGCTAAAATAGAGTTTGATTGTTCAACTCAGATCAACAGACCAGGCATGTAGATAGCTTGATTCCCTGCTAGTTTTGGAAGGAAGCTACAGAAGGAAAAAAAGTGCATTTAAATTAGTTTTCTTAAGACAGAGATGTAATCGGTATCATATCCTAATAAAAAATGCAGTGTTTTTAAATGACATCTTTTCAAATGTGTGATTGCATTTAGAAAAACCCTAAAAAGGAGTTTAGCTATTCTGGCAAATTCAAAATAATATATATACGCAGACCCGTAAAATGTGCAGCTGCCCTTTGACATGACTGTGGCAGTCAGGGCTTATGAGAGGAGCAGTGTTGTGGGTTATGTTTGATAGTCATTATACAATGTTGATATCCAGTCACATTCAGGTATTTCAAAAGTCTTTAACTCTGGGAGTTCGAATGTGTATTTCAAAGGGCAAATGTGAATATCACAGCCACGTAGATTATCTTCTGCCCTCCAGCAAACACAGGCTTGTTTGCAGAAATATTCTGCACAATGGAACAAGCAAAGGCCAGTCATGTCCAAAATACTGTTAACTTTAAGGCTTCTAAATTTTAATACTTCATCTCTGAAGAAAAATTCTTAGGTCCCATCAGAGACTATGGCGCTCAGGGATTCTGTTTGAGCACAGTTTTCTTGAACTATTATCTCTACTACTAAATTCAGTGGCTGAAACCACAAATTTCCTTTCTGAATCTTCACGTGGTAAATAAACTGAAGATGATGTATTGATAATTTTTCACAATTTATAGTTTCCGTGGAAAAAGAGAGGAAGACCCCCAAATTCACCATCATGTAGTGATGGTACACCAAGCATTACTGTTTTTCTTTCCGGTATCAGCTTTTTCTATAATACAAATCTATGAACTGTGGTTATTGGCACAAATACCCAAATGAAACAGGGCTATAGCCAAGAAAACATTGTGGTTAAAATCAAGACGAACTATTGCAAATGTTTAAACCCAGCAAACACGCCTTTATAATACACACACCTGCTGCTTGGTGAATAACATACTTACAAATGGCTTACAAAAGGAGCCAAGTGGTTGCTGTCAATGCAGATAGATAAAGTCACTAAACTATATATGATTATTAAAAGGAGTCTCATTTGCACCCGGAATTGTTGGGAAACATGAAATAGTCTAAGTATAATTTCTAGATAAATGAAGGTTTAAGACAGCCTAAAAGTGCCCAAACTTTGATCATCTGTCATTGTATTACACGCCCCTCTGCCTTTGTAAATAGATTGTAAATGACATAATCCTCCCTTTCTAAACACTGTTGCTGTCACTGTCAACACTTCCGTGCCCTAATGGATTCTTGGCACATAACTGGTGATTAAGAAATAGGTGTTGAGTGATGCTCGTGTATGTATCGAGGTATTTGCATGTATTTCATTCGATGCAGGATGGCATGTGGTTTCAGTTGTTAAATATGCTTTTTTTTTTGAGGTAGGCTTTTTCTGTGGTGTTGGTATTCTGCCTTTCCTTCTTTCTACTGTTGGCTTCCTGCTTGTAGCTGTCTGTATCTCTTCCTGCATTTTTAATTGTTTCATCTATGCCGTTGATTAAGAAATCAGGTAACTAAAGTTTTGTAGAATTGCTTATCAATTCAGAATAAAGAGACTCTGTGTAAGGTCTGAAATCCTCAACTATAGACAAAGTTCAGGAGCTTTATACCATTGTCCTAGTTTTTGATGATCTTCTAGATAATTGAATTGCTAGATAAGGGTGGTTTTTACATAACTAATGAATAAATGTTACAATAAAATGTATACAGTCATATTTTAAACACCCTAGTCTTGTTTTTTTTTTTTTAAAGATTGGCACCTGAGCTAACATCTGTTGCCAATCTTCTTCTTCTTCTCCCCAAAGCCCCCCAGTACATAGTTGTGTATTCTAGTTGCAGGTCCTTCTAGGTGTCACATGTGGGATGCTGCCTCAGCATGGCTTGATGAGCAGTGCCATGTCCGCGCCCAAGATTGGAACCAGCAAAACCCTGGGCCGCCAAAGAGGAGCGCACGAACTCAACCACTCAGCCTCGGGGCTGGCCCCAGCACCCTCGTATTTTTTTTTTAAATTTTTAGTTCTGATAAAATATACATGACATAAAATGACCATCTTAACCTCTTTTAAGTATACAGTTCTGTAAAGTACATTCACAGTGTTGTGCAATCTCCAGAATTCTTTTCATCCTGCAAAACTGAAACTGTACCCGTTGAACAACAACTCCTCATTCGCCCTCCTCCCAGCCCCTGACAACCACCATTTTTTCCGTCTCTATGAATCTGAAGACTCTGGGTACCTCGTATAAGTGGACTCACACATTATTTGTCTCTTTGTGACTGGCTTATTTCATTTAGCATAATGTCTTCAAGGTTCCTCCAGGCTGTAGTGTGTAAACACCTTTTTCTTTTTTTATCGTAATTAAAATTTGAATATCAAAAGGGTAATACAAACATCTGTCATTGAAAGCCAGGGTCATGAAATGCATACCTGCACATGTGATGCTAGAAAAAACTGAGGGAGTATAAATTGGCCCATAAAACAAACAAGATTTCGTAAAGGGTTGGTCCCATACATTAGGGCACATCCATACCATGGAATATTACGGCAACACATAAAAAGACAAGGCAGATCCATATGCATTACCTTAGAGAGACGATACGACATTAAGTGAAGAAACTAGACTACTAAACAGTATGATTATATTTTTGCATGAAACATATTTGCATATGCATAGAAATTCTAGAAGAATACACATAGAAGGGTTGAAAATGGTTATCTCTGGGGATGGGATTATGGTGCCTTTCATATTTGACTTTTTACTTTCTTGAATTGTTTTAAAATTTTTATATGTACTTTACTTCATAATCAGGAAAAAAACCAACACAAAGTTTTATTTTATTTTTTTAAAAAGAAAAAGATGATGAGGGAATGGTAGGCTGTTGACCCAGCCACTAAAATCAAAAATAAAAATTCCTTGCTGAGAAAAATCTATGTTTTAAGTTTAGCTTATATTAATTTCTCATTTCAATCCCACATTCTAAGCCAATTAAATAAACAAAAAAATCTGATATAAGTTTCAGACATTCAAGAATGAGTCAGTCTGAAAACAAATATTTTCAGGTATACTTTTCATTTTTGTGGAGTTGACGAATAGTGCCTTTTGAAGCCCTTAGGTAATGATGTGATAAGAAGGTTCTTAAAGCCGACGCCAGACTATAGAGCTCTATGAGTTTACAAGAAGGCTCTTCAGAACATGGGACACTAAATAAATGAGAAGGAAGCTAACAGTAGGCAGCGACCATATTTCAAAGGACTCGGCAGTGAGTCTCGAGTTCTCCACACACAGATCTTTGAAATGTTTTTCACTTTACATAGCCAGTGCCTATAATTCAGGACGAACAGGTATTTGAAGAATGGAAAGCCAGTCGTACACCCAGACATGGTATGAGGAGGTGAAGTGTTTTTATAGGCTCTGGTTTACAGAACAAAAAATGAAGAAAGACACAGATCTGGATGCACCCCATAGTCATCTGAATTTGAGCAAAAAACAGAGAAAAGGTTCTGATGCTAAGCTGTCATGAAATTTCAACTTCCTTTAAAATGTGTAAGAGACAAAACAACATAAGTCTAAACTAGAGAAGACACAAGTGATAAATCCGCATCAAAGAAGACTTCTCCGATAGAACACTGGAGGTATTAATGGGATATCTGATATACTCACAGTTATACTTGGATTTGAAGAAGCTCTAAGAATAACTCAACACAACCTTTTAACTTTTAAATGGAGAAAAAGTATAATATATATTAATAACCATGATTTCCAAATATGTGTATTTAAGGGATTATAATACACAGACGTGGTATTTTATTAGATTATCAAGAATTTTCACATCAATTACCACTCCTAATTTTATAGTTTGGTACTTAAGAGTCCCTAATGCATAGAGATTTCTCAATATGGGCAACATAAAATGAACCATGGGTTGTTTTTCAGACTGTGTGCTCTTGGACTGGTTAAGGAGCCTCTCCGGTCTCCATACTCTTGTACGTATTGTCTCTCTTAATTTAATCCTAGTTTGTGTTTCAGGCTACTCTGTAGCTATTTGAGAAATCTTAACAAACCTAATTTGCACAGCACCTAGACAATAGCACTGTGACCTTGATTTGCTTTGGAAGAAGCCAAACTGGGTCAAGATGAAAGGAAGTAATTATGGTGTTTATGGGTTTCTAAATGTCAAAAGAAAAAATTGACCAAAACAGGTTTGTTTGTGAATGGCCAAGGCTACTCCCATTGAGTCAAGAACCATCTCTAGCATAAGAGTCTTGAGTTTCACTTTAAACAGGTTTATGATCTCCAAACAGATGATAAGGGCAATGTTGTGTCTTGACTCTGAAAACTCTCAACCACTTTCACCAGGACCCTACAAATTGTGGATGTTCACGCATACTATGGCCTATCTAAGGCCTCAGGGTGAGAGCTGAGAATGTTCTTTCAGCAGTAGGATAAGAGCAATATGCACTGGGGATGACGGAGAGCCAAAAAAAGTGTGAAACCCCACTCTAAGATGTAGATGGAAGTACAATGGGCTCATAAGAGCCGAAATAAATTTGAATAAAAAAACCAGGGAGGGAGGGTGCCATTCTAGATTTTAAGACTTATTACATAAAACCATAGTAATGAAGACACTGTGGTGTTAGGTGTAGAGATGGACAAGTAGACTGATAGAACAACATAGAGAAGCTAGAAATAGCCCTGCCATATATGGAAACCTGAAATATGACAAAGCCAGCACTGCAGATCCCTGGGGAAATTCAATAAATGGTATTGAGTCAATTGGTTATACACAAGAAAACAATACAAAGTTTCTCCAAATTATACTTACAAAGGATCAGTGCCAAATGTTCTAAGGACTCAAATGGAAAACATAAAATCTTTAAACCTTTACAAGAAAATTTAAGAATACATCTTTATGACCTCGGGGTAGGGAAAGTTATCTTAAACAAGATGCAAAAGCACAGACTAGAAGGGAAAAGACTGATAAATTCTACCATATTAAAATGAAAAAAAAAAGTGCTTCTCAAAAGATACCATAAAGAGAATGAAGAGATAAGCCATAAACTATGATATGTGTGCAACACATATAATCAAGAAAGAATGAGTATCTTAGGAATCAATAAGAAAAAGACAAAACAATGGACAAAAGATATGACCAGTCATTTTACAGAATAGGGAGTAGAAACAGTCCATAAACATAGTCAAGCATGCTCAACACCATTAGTAATCAGGAAAAGTGCAAATTTAATCACACTCAGGTGTGACTTCACAGACACTAATTTGGCAAAAATTAAAAGTGGGTCCCAGGCTGGCAAAAATTAAGTCTGACAGCAGCAAATGTTGGTGAAGATGGAGAGAAAGCGGAACTCTCATATCCTGCAGGAGAGGCCGTAAACTGTTTTCCAGCACGAACGCGGCATTTCCTAATCAAGATCAACATGTACACACTCTACCCCACAGCAGCTCCACACTCAGTGTGTTCCTTGGAGGAACCCTGACACCGTGCACCAGGACAAAGGTACAAACACAATTACAGCAGAACTGTTTATAAGAGTGAAAACTGAAAATCTCCACATATACTTCCAGGTAGAATGGAAAAATAAATTTTGGTATGTTCACAGAATGGGATATTATATGGTAGTGTAAATGAAGGAATTACAACTTTACAATGAACAAGGATGACAAAAAAACACATGGAGAGTGAAAAAAGCAAGTCACAGCAAATACATACAGTATGATTCCACTTACAATGAGTTCAAAAATAGGCAAAACTCATATATGTGTGTATATATTTGTTTGTTTAGGAATAAATATATAATGGGTGAGACTATCAAGAAAAATAAGGAAATAATTAACATAAAATTCCAGATTGCATTTGGTGGCGGGGAGACTATGGGAAGGGAACATGGGTGTGGTAGATCACACTGGAATTTTAAATGCACTGGTAATGTTCTGGAACTTAAAGCGTGAATGTGTGTGTGTGCCTGTGTGTCTATTTTGACTCTTTACACTGTGCATATACAACATGCACATTCTTTTATATGGATGTTGCAGTTGGTAACGTGGGATAGCTTTGCAGTACTTGTTGCAGACCGACAAGGGTAGTCTGGAGCCTTTGTATTGATTCTGCATCAATAGTTAGCATCAGTTTGGGTTTGGTTCAGCAATGTCCCAAAGGTCTTCAGACTCATACAGAACGCTTACACAGCTTTTCCTAGATGCCTGGCACTGTAGTAAGCTCTTTACTTAAAGCAACTCATTAGATCCTTACGACAACTTTTTGAGAACTTAGTACTATTATTCCCAAATTACGGACAAGAAAACTGAGGGAAAAGAGATTATGTAACTTGCCTGACATCCCAGTTACCCAGCTTCAATCCATCAAGCATTTGAGGGTTGGTCAGGGCATGTCCATATAAAAAGATAACATAGTGCAAGGGTTAGGGTCTCATCTTTTAAAGGTACAATTCAGAGGAAGTGGAGTTCACATAAGATTGGGTTACAGAGACTTCACAGAAGAGGTGTAGCCAGAGCTGGGTTATAAAGATTATAGGTCGAAAACAGGAATCTATTCGGAGAGATAAACCAGAAGCAAAGGCTAGAGGTGAAGAGTGCGAGGCGTGTTGAGGACCTCATGCTATTGGATCCAGCTGACTCCAGTGAGGTGAGCAGGAAGGGAAGTGCTAGATGGTGGGCTGGAAAAGCATGTTAAACTTCCCAGACAACTGACATCGGACCATCCTGACACAGTTGGACTAGACCATGCACCCCTGGGGAATCTTCCAGGATTATCCTTGGATAACCTTCCTGTGTGGACAGGAATTAGCATTGTGCTGGTGACTTACCATGTTGGTGACATATGACCACAGTTGGCAGAGCTGCTTTTTCTCATGCCATATTTTGTGTTGTTCAAAAACATCTGGCTTAGGACAAAAATTAGGTCCTCAAAGTTGGCTTTTCATGCCCTCCTCCCTCTCTGCTTTCCCTTGGGAATTCCTCAACTCATCCCCTTCTCTTTCCTTCCTTCCCTCGCCATTCTTATTTTAAAGAAAAATGATTTGATTAAAACTTACTTATAATGCACTAGAAATATTTGACATAGCACCAGATTCTCTTGCTTCCTGCCTGTTCTCTCTTTCTTTGTTTTGAGTGTGTATGTCTTTCTCCTCTTTCTAGAACTCTCTACTTACGTAACTTCTATATATGCAAGTGTGTGTGTCAGAGAGAGGAGAGAAGAGGTAGGGAGGTAAATAAGAAATGAAGAGAGAGAGAAATACTTGGAAGAGATATTTATTTTTACCTTATACTAAAATGCAAGTCCTTTTAGTGTGTTTGATTTTTATTTAAGTCTGGGTGACTAGGCATTCCATTTTTGTTGTTTTCCTAGAACTTTCCCTCTAAGGCATCAAGAAGTTTTTTCAGTTTAGGAAGCTGGAGTGAAAGGCAAGAGATGACAAGAATGGAGAGGGTTAGGTCTGCCGAGAGCCAGCCCTCTCGGGTTGCCCTCCTCAGGGCTCTGGCGCGGGGGTGGTGGGGTCCTTCATTTTCACAGATCTGCTCTTCCTGGCCCAGGACCTAGGCTTCCACTTAGGGATATCTCAAAGCGCTCCTCCTTCAGGGTGTCCCCTGGACTCCTTCAGACCACAGAAGTGGTGATATGTTCTAAGACCTTTGGAATCAGGAGTCTAAGGTTGGAATCTGCTCTACTACTTTCTAGTTGAGCAAACTACCAAACCTTCCTGAGTTTCAGTTTCTTCATTTGGAAAATGGGGCGATGATAAAGAACACTTCTTTATGGGTTGGTGTGAGGCTCAGCTGAGATGATAATGTAAAATTGCACACCACTATATCAATGTCAGTGATTGTCATCATTATTGTTGTTCTGTGATCCAGCCTGAGCTTCTCAAACCTTAATCTGAGTACAAATCACATGGGGTCTTGTTAAAATGTAGACTCTGGTTCAGTAAGTCTGGGGTGGGGGTCTGCATTCCTATGAAGTTCTCAGGTGAAACCTATGTTGTGAGTCAATGGGCCACTCTTTGAGCAGAAGGATCCAGCCAATTTCTTCTATTCCTTCTATGATTCCCACAACAACTCACTTTTTGCCTTTCTGGCTCTCTTCCTTCTCCTCTCTCATCCTTTTATTCCTGCCCTTTCCCTGGTCCCCATCCCAATCTATCAAAATCTTACCCATTCTTCAGAGCCATACTCTTATTGATTGCACATTAGAATCACGTGGGGGAACTCTTAAAGCCCTCCAAAGTCCCAGGCTACACTCCAGATCAACTGAATTATAATCCCTGCTGGCTGAACTCAGTCATCAGTATTTTTGAAAGCTGCCCAGATGATTTCCATTGGAGAGCCCAGCATGAGAACCACTGCCCTAGTCAACTGAATGGCTCCTGATCTCCCAAGACAAGTGGGTTGACTGGCCAAGACACTTCTCTTACATTTGGCATCTTGCTGTTTTATTTAGTTACATGGGTCCTTGTCTTATTCTACCTAAGCAGATGAAAGTTCCTTGAAAGTGGAGACTGTGTCTTAATAATATTTAAAGCTCATGAAACTCTTAAGAGAGCATTTTGAACTTAGTAAGATTTCAAAATATATTTGTTGTATCTAGTTGTACACTAGCATGAGTTTCAATCATTACAGGATGGAATATAGTACTATCAGTGATAAATATTTTTGAAGTTATTTACTTGCTTCCATGTTATTTTTAATTTTAATCAACAATAATTTCAGCTATAAATTATTCTCAAGAAAATGTACACATCTCTGGGATTATTTACAACTATAAAAATAATTTCCAATATAAAATATCAATTCTGTAACTATGGGGTATAATAAAAACAGTGTATGTCCTCAGACACTGAAAACAAATTCTCTCATGTTATAAAGGAATATTATAATGTTTGTACTATTGCAGAGACTGCCAATCTAGAACAATAAAATGTTATTATTGTTTTAGCTTTAATATATAGATAAGGTTGTTTAAAACTGTGAAATAAAAGAAAATATATCATCCTCATGCCAGCACTTTGATCTTGGACTTCCCAGCCTCCAGAACTGTGAGAAATAAATTTCTGTTGTTTATAAAAAAGAAAAGAAAAGAAAAGAAAAGAAAAAGGATATCATCCTCTTAATTTCAAGAAAACATGTGGAAGTATTACACGATTTTTGTAAAGTAACCAAATCTACAGTGCTGCCTAATGAAACTTCTATTTCTTATTTGGAATATAATTGAATGTTTCCATAATTTTTATCTACACATTTTGAAAAGTGAACCAAAAAGACACACGAATCCTGTTTTTCATCACTGCTGTTGCACCCGTCCACAACTCCATGCATATGACCAGTCATTAGTCGAGTATACTGGAAATATTAAAAACTGGCTTGATTTTTAAGATCTGTGTTTATGTGTTCACACACAGTCGCAAACAAGCTTGACATTATAACTTTTAGTCTGAGGATCCAGACATACAGTGAGGGAATATTTTTAGGTTCTTTCATTAAACATTTCCCTAATTAAATAGGAAAGCTACATAGAAACAATTTAAGAGACAAAGTGTGGCTGAGTCAAGTCTAGGTGTAAAATCCGAAAATCCCTGGATTCCTGGTCCTGTGTCCAGCTAGGCAATTGTTGGTAACAGGATTAAGCTAAGAAAGAGGCATTCATATGGACATACAAACAAGGAATTCTGTTAGCCTGCCTCTAGAAACTCGAAAATTCTGCAGTTTTGAGCCATCATTTGCATGGGCCCCTTCATGTGTGGTGGGTTAAGTAACATTTGTGAGAAGAAAAAGAGTGAGGTAGAAGGAAAGATGGAGAGAGAGAAAGAGATAGAAGCAAGAGAAGAAAAGATTGCAATAAAGGTAGTACCGGGTGGTACCTAAAAGTAATAGCTTAGATTTATCGAACATTCATGTGCCAGGCATTGTTCTAAGTATGCTATTTCTGTTAGCTCATTTAATCCTTATAACACATTACAGATTAAAAAAACCTGAGGCACAGAGAGACTAAGTAATTTTTCTAAGGTCACCCAGCTAGTAAATGATAGAACTTGGATTTGAATCCAGGTGGTCTAGACCTATTGTGTGCTATCAAGATGCCTCCCAATGATATTCGTGCTGTCAATTGCTGTTCTCATGAAGAATGTAAGCTCCATACTGCCAAGAATCCTATCATTTTTTCACTCCTGCATCCTCAGGTTATATTTAAGACTAAATGTGAGTCAATGAATATTTATTAAGACTTACTACGTGCTGGCACTGGTTTGGGTGTCCAAGATTCAGCATCAAACATCCCACCCTCAAGAAGAGTATATTCTAAGGTAATGTGCTTGATATGTGGGAAATATTTGTGGAAGATTGTTGCTGAAAATAAAATGAACTAAAAATAAAAATGCACTTTGCTCCTGTGGTATATGGCTTTTCTTTTTTTTAACGAGCATACCAGCATCAGCAGTTCAACACAGACAGCAAACTTTGGGTGCTAAAGAAAGACAGTCATAGGGGCTGGCCCCGTGGCTGAGTGGTTAAGTTTGTGCACTCCGCTGCAGGCGGCCCAGTGTTTCATCAGTTCAAATCCTGGGTGCGGACATGGTACCACTCATCAAGCCACACTGAGGCGGCATCCCACATGCCACAACTAGAAGGACCCACAACTAAGAATATACAACTATGTACCAGGGGGCTTTGGGGAGAAAAAGGAAAAAAAAATTAATAAAAAACAGAAGAAAAGAAAGACAGTCATAGTTATAGAAGTTAGAGCTTCAAGAAATACATATAATAAAAATGGTAACATTTGATAGGAAGGACAATGAAACATGAAAAACTGCATGGGAATAGCCACAAGGAAAATACAGGTGAGTATAAATTACACAGCTGTCTGAACACAGGTGAAATACATCCTGCAGGCAAGCTAGACCTTGGGATACACTGGTATTGACACCCTCCAATGTTACACTGCATTTGAAACATCGAGTTCCAATGAACCCTTATTTAATAGTACATACATAGTAACACAATAATTCTGGAAAGGAATTCTGCGCCTGGATTTTCATGCCACTAACCAACCTTGAAATCAAACTGCTAAATAGGGCTTAGTGCCCTGGCAAATCCTCATATCCTTTTTCCCAGTGTTCTGGTTAATGGTCAAGGGTTGGTATTTAAAGTGTACTATAGTCTTCTATCAGTACTTTAGTTAATGATACATCATCCCATGGTGTCTGAAGAATCCATCAAAACAAGGAATGGCAAACGAGACCAGTGCCTCATTTGGGATTAGGGGGTACTTAGGACAAGACGAATCTGGTTACCTGTTTCCGATAGACAGGCGACATCAATTTCAGTAGGAGAAATACATACAATTGGAATGCTTGAGTCCCAAAGATGGTTCCAAATCCCTTGTTTCATTCAGAATGCTTTCTGTTTTACAGTTGTTTTTGACTGCAGTCTGTAGTAACATCAGGTATTTCTCAGTTTTGAGAATGAACTATTTGTTTCTCTAAATACACAACCCCACACCCTGGATTTCACAGACTATTGAAATCAAGGTCAACTGGAAACTAATACTCTGTTTCCATTCTTCTTTTTGTGCCTTCAGACTTCAACTAAAGCCATTGACTGAGAGGATAGACTCAAATACAGTGTCACTCTGGGCTGTGACAAAGTAGCTTTTCCAACCTAAATATGTTGGGTTTTCTTTCTTTCTTTTTTCTTATTTTGGATTTTGCTTTTGATCCCATTTAACTATGTCCCTCTTATTAAACTATTGTTAAATTTTTACCAACAGGGGAAATATTTTTCCTCCTCAATGGAAAAGTCATGTCTTAATACTATTCATGAACTTGTAAATAAGAGGATTTTTTCCACTGAAAATATTCCCTTGTTCTTTACACAGATGCTAAATCACTACTGTTGAACTTTTACTTTCTTGATTCTTTCTTCTTGGGGTTAATCTAGATTCTACAAGAAAGATTAATCAAGGTAATATCTCAATCTAATTAAAATAAACGTATTTGTTCAAGCAAAACTATTTTTTTAAAACACTCAAAACACTTCAGGATTTTTACATTAAAATTAAATGTCAAAAATACAGTTTCTAACCTAAATTTAAGGGAAAAATTCTTTCAAATTTTCTGAATGTTTGAGAATTTGCATTACGAAATTTTAGAAAAAAATGCAAAACAAAACCAAACAAAAAATAAGCAGAGTTTTGACCCTCGTAGTTGAACATTGAGGCCATAACCTCTATCCTGAATTAACACCGTGTAACTGATTACGGAGACAACTCTACAAAGCACAGAGAACTAAGACGTTCTCCGAGAGAGCCCTGCTTTTGTGATGTGTACGTAGGTTTCTAGAATTTACAATCTAGACCCCAAGCGTTTTAGCTTTATTTGTTTTGCTGAAGGGGGTCGGAACATGTCACCTGAAAATATGTCGCTTTGGTGTAAGGATTATCTTGAGCTGAAGGCAATTGAGAACAAATAGATACAGGAAGCACTCTCTACCCCTCCCCCCACTCCCAATATCTGCTTAAAAGCAGGGCATACATTCCCCTTGCAAAGATGATCTCCCCTCTCCTGCACCAGGAAGAGAACACCCCCTATCACCAGAGGCAGAGACAACACCGAGATGAGTCTGCATAAAAAAACCTTGAGAAACAATCCTTATCTACTATTAGTTTCCCCCATATATTTACAACTCTTGGAAGCCAACACCCTTTTTTCACTGTCTGGTCACTTCTCCACAATTTATAGCCCTTTGTTAAAACGGTATATCAGCCCCCAAGTCTAACCACTTGTTTGGGTTTTCACTGCTTTTCTGTGAAGTAAATATATTAAAATATTAACATCAAATAAAAGATGTATGCTTCTCTTCTGTTTACCTGGCTTTTGTCAGCTTAATTTGCAAGCCTCAGATATTGAACCTAAGAGAATAGAAGAACAGATTTTCCTCCTCTACACTGCCAAAAGGTCTGGGTTGTGAATGGTTTCATGAATCTGAGCAGTTTTGAGTCCTAGCTCTAGTGTATACTGGAAACATCCACCGCCATCTTTCGTATTTTCTAAAATTGGCAACTATTAAATCTACACACATTTTAAAGCACTAACTGTGTGCCATAGCAATGTTTAGAACTAAGAAAAAATCCCATCATGGGCCAGCCTCACAGGAGCCAAGGATGTAGAAGAGAAGAGAGATGAGAACCAATGGGGGAACCATCAAGGGTTGAGACCCTATGTGGATCCAGCACTATCTGAGACAATGGAGAAGAGTTGGGTGCCTTGGGCTGCTGGCACTCAGGAAGGACTTCGGGAGTGTTTGAATTCAATATTCGGTTGGGAAGTAGCTTTAGATAAAAGGAAAAAAAGCCCCTGTCTAGAACAATATATACACTATCTAAGGACATAAAATTGTTGCTGCTCTTTCTCTTCCAACGAATATCCATCATAAAAAGAAATGTCTTAAGACAGTCGGGTGATAGATGGGGCTCAGCTCACAGTCAGGCTATGCTAGCATTTAGCCCAGTGCACCTAAAAAAGGATTCAATCCTTCGGATCCTCAGTTTCCTTAGATTGGTCAAGGCCATCTCTATGCTCCTTCCTACTTCTGGCATCCTGTGATGAGGTCAAACTATGTTCATGCCTACAGAATGTGGTACCTTCAAGGCTGTGAGTAAACATGCACTATAATTTATGAATTAACATATACAATATAAAGATAAGCACTTGCCTCAAACTTCCTATTCTCTTAAAAACCACTGAAGGCATGACCTATCCTTCATGCTAGTTTTCTAACATTTTTATGTGCACAAGAATTACCCAAGAAGCTTGGGAAAAGCACAAGCCCTTCTGAATTTCTGCTCTCTGCAACCAGCCCTCATTCTGATCCCGTAAGTCAGTCTGGGCTGGGCCCAGGAATTCTCACGTTTCAGTTCCCCCAGGTGTCTGATGCCATGGACCATGGGTTGTTGTCCTAGACGAAGACAACAATGCGGGAACACTGACGCAGGGGATTAAGCCTGACCCTGAGTCATTTCTCCAGCTGAGGACTTTCAAGGACTTTAGGGAAGTTTCAAATCAATCTCTTAGGAATGCTACAGATTAGAGATAAATCCCTTAGATCTGTTTTGATCCAGTCGTGGTTGCAGCCTGAGCCAAAATGAACTACAACAGGGCATTGATTACCTGGTTATACGTAAATCTCTAAAACACTTCTTTTCTAGAGTGATGGTATGCCAGGGGCAAGAATTTCCAGAGGCGAAAATTTCCAAGGGGTATCACTGACAGAAAGAACCCATTTGGAGGTAGTGGAGGGAGGATAGAGAAGAAAATTGGTAACTAACCCTGCTATAAATCTACTAAGTTTGCAATTACCCAGGTAAATACTCCAGAGGAACGTGGACTTTTTCTTGTGATAAACATCTCAAGATGTTCATCCCGAGATGGTCCATTGCCATACTCACCAGGCTGCACTTACTGGTAATGTGCTTCTCTGCGCCTAACCTGAATTTTTCATTCCTTAATTCATCTTTCTCTATTCTGCCTTTAGTTAGGAGCAAAACAGCTGGTATGCTTTACTGTAAAACAAACCAACAGACAGAAATTTTTTTATATACATGGAAAATGTTAAAACAGCCCTTCAGTTTAGTCTTCTTATTTTCAAGTGTTGTGAGCCCTGTCTTGGGTCTACTGTAAACATTTCTAAATTTTTAGAGGGAAGTCCCTCGTCTAAATTCACATCCCCACTGTGTGCCAGCCTGTGTGCAACGACGGGATCATGGGATGGGGTGGGGTACAAAGTCTTAGGGTTCCTCTTGATCCCTTTGGTTCACTAGGTCCATCCTAGTTCCTGCTATTTCTGGTCATTCAATTCCCTTTTCAGCCATCCTTCATACTGCCTTCACACTGTCTCTGGATCCTTCTAAAATGTGAATCTATGTGATTCCCTGCGAAAAACCCTACAGGGGCTCACCATTTCCTTCAATGTAAAATTGAAATGCTTTTAAATAACAAAAAAGAACAGAAGAGGCTTTCATAAATATGGAATATTTCTTCTCTCCTCCTCCGTCTTTTCCTCTCCATTTCCCCTCCCCTCTCCCTCCGGATGTGAACTCCGACCTCTGGCCAGGCTGCTAGAGGTTCTTCTCTCCCATCTTTTTATATTTACTTCACTATAACATTTATACAAGTAGTTAGGAATCTATTCTATCTACCACTATCATAGGAATTTCTTGAGGTCAGGGATTTTTTTTTTTCTCATCCAGCTTCATATCCCCAGCACTAGCACATGGCCTGGAGTATTTGTTAAATGGATAAAGTGTTTAAACAAATGAATGAATGAAGAAATTATTCGATTGTCTGAAAAAATGCTGTATATATCTCATGCACTTCACTTGAAGTAATAGCATCAATAATATATTTGTAACAATGGATTCAACTTTGGTTCATTCAAAAAAGTTTAGCACTTTATTGATATAATAGATTATGTTCTTAAGAAAGCATTGCGATAATTTGGAAAATCAACATTTGAGGTTAAGACCCTAGTTCTATTCAGTCTTGGATGGCCATTCACAAATCCAAGTTTGCATGATTAAGCCTTGATGCAAGAAACAAACATTCCAGCTCTAGACTTTGGTTTCAATGCCACGAGTGGTAACCATCATGAAGACAGCTGCCCGTGCTATCACTTACAGAAGACGACCCACATAGACAGCTAAGAACTGAATTAAATCTATTCTGCCCAAGAGAAAAATGCAACAATCCTGCAACAACAAGCCAACAATACTCATTAATACTCACGTAAGAGTCAAATGGGCTATTTCCAAGAAATTTGGCATTTTGACTCTTCTTCACCTTGACATAAATATGATTTCCACAATTTACACAGGACACGGGGCAGGTACTGTATTGGAGTGCTCACACCCAGAGCCAGACTGTTGGGCTAACCTCCCAGCTCCCCGAATCACCAACCTGGTGACCCCTGCACAGTTCCCTACCTCCCTCTGCCATTTCCTCTTTAGTAAAATGAGATAATAATTGTAACCCACTTCATGGGAGTATTGGGGCATTCTAACACACACATATAGAATGCTTACCACCATGCCTGGCACACAGTAGGTGGGCTCAGGAGATATTAGTTATTATAATTATCCACTTATTTCTACTTTTCCAAGTTGTGTGTGTGTGTGTGTTGTGAGAAATGATTGAAAGTTTTTAGCCATTCTATTTTGTCCTGTAAACATGGTCAATTTTATAAATAAAAGTATTAAACAAAGTTGCATTTTTGGAATGATATTACTAGGTTTTGGTGTTTTCTTTTTTTAACATACTGTGTTCTTATTTTATTATTTTATTTTGCTAATGTTTTATTCAGGACTTTTTCATCAGGACATTTACATGATACTATAATTTTATTTTTTTGTGCTATCTTGCTCAAGTTTAGAATTGATTTATGATGATCTGTAAAATAACAAAAATGGAAACAAAAAATCAGGACACGTATTATTTTTCTCTATGCACTGGGAATTTTTTTTTTTAAGATTGGTACCTGAACTAACATCCATTGCCAATCTTCCTCTTTTTTTTGCTGAGGAAGATTGGCCCTGAGCCACCAACTGTGCTAACCTTTCTCTATCTTGTATGTGGGTCACTGCATGGTTTGATGACATGGTTTGATGAGTGGTATGTAGGTCCGTGCCCAGGATTGAAACCCATGAACCTGGGCCACCAAAGCGGAGCATGCCAACTCAACCACTACACCACGGGGCTGGCCCCTCAGAAAACTTTTTGAGTTGATTGCTTAGTACATTTGTCTTCTTCATTTTGCTAAGAATGTGGTTTACAGAGGTGGCAGGTCACTTCCAGTCCTTCCTGCAGGTCTGCCCTCTGTCCTGGGAGGCTGACTGTGATGTCCACAGCCAGGGACTCCCACAATAAGGGGCTCTTGAACTCTTAGCCTTCTGGCCAGAGATGAAGGAAAGGAGAGAGGAGGAAAGGAGGGAGGAAGGGAGCAGATGAGATCAGGGTCTTTATTCTCCTGGCTTCCTCCCTGCAGGGTCATCTTGAACTCCTGGATTCCTCTACCTATGGTCCCTGCACCCATCAAGATGGTGGCCAACTCAGTACCACTGTGTTTCTGGGCCCCAGAAAAGGAGCAGAGGTGGAAACAGTTTGGCTGCTGTAATATCTCTGACAGTTTCCCTGAACCTCACCTTGTAAACAATGTCTCCATAAACAAACTCTGCTCAAATTATCCTTCTGGTTGTGCTATGTGGGATGCTGCCTCAGCATGGCTTGATGGGGTGCTAGGGCTGCACCCGGGATCCAAACTGGTGAAACCCTGGGCTGCCGAAGCAGAGTGTGTGAACTTAACCACTCAGGCACAGGGCTGGCCCCCAGGTTAATTATTAATTGTATTATTCAGGTCCTCTAAACCAGTGCAATTCAAAGCATGGATCTCAGTTTCATACCTGTCCATGAGGAAATAAGTACAGAATTTGAGAGTAAGCATTTAGAAAGTTTAAAGCAATTTGACAGAGTGATTTTATGCTGGTTGAATCTAAAACAAAATATTCAGCTTACATTTTATATCTTTTTATTCTACATTCTTATAATTCGTTTTCATTCTGTTTTCCCAAAGTACTGGTCCAGGATGGAATGAAAAGTAAAAACTAAAACAAAACTGTTCATTCATTACGGGAAGTTGGATAAGCACTGCTCTAAACTCTTACTCATTTTGGTCAACTTTTTTTTTTCTTTTAAAGTTGGCACCTGAGCTAACATCTGTTGCCAATCTTCTTCATCTTCTTTTTTTTCTTCCTTTCATCTTCTCCCCAGGGTCCCCTACTACATAGTTGTATATTCTAGCTGTAGGCCCTTCTATAGGTCCTTCTGGTTGTACTATGTGGGACACCGCCTCAGCAAGGCTTGATGAGCAGTGCCATGTCCACGCCCAGGATCCGAACTGGCGAAACCCTGGCCCACAGAAGTGGAACACGCGAACTTAACCATTTGGCCACGGGGCTGGCCCCTATTTTTGGTCAACTTGATTTATCAAGGATCTTTTATTTATTCACTAATGACTCTCACCACACTAAGGATACATGAAACCTCTCCCCTTGCCTCTCCCCCCTCCTCCCTAACACACACACACACACACACACACACACACACACACACACAGCAAAGTCCCAGGAAAAGACATTTTCAGAAACTGAGGATTTGGGCACAGCAGACAACTGTCATCCTATCTTTCTCCAAAGACACTTGCCGCTATTTTGAAAACTTTCAAAGTCCCCATACCAACCCCAGGACAAGAGGATCACTTTTATATTTATTACATCATTTGATCCCCACAATGAGCTGAGAGGTAACAGGAGTGGATGAGAAAACTGAAGCCTAGGGTTGGTGTTTACCCTGTTCTCTGACTTTATGACCTCCATGTTAGGTTCTGGGGAAAATGAAATGAGCAAGCCAGACATGATAGCGTATGCTAAATCACATTTAACATTTCAAAACGTTACGCACACATGAAGAAATTCAGTAAAATGTAGGGGGATAAGATAACAACCAGAAACAAACTTAGTCTTCTTCACAATCCTGTAATTAGGCTTGGACAAGCTGTTCAAGATGAAATTAATTGTCAGCACCTGGAGTAACACTTGTGTGGAATTAACCGTCAGTTTTTCAAATACATTCTGCATCTGAATGGTATAACATAACTGAACATTTATACTGTGTTCTAAAAGCATATCTTATAACCAGAGAGAAAAATTAACACTTGAATTTAGAGCAAACACATTCTTTCTTCTAAAAGATGTGCTTTAGAGAATGAAGAAATGAACTGTTATGTCTTCATAATTAAAGAAATTTAAGCAAATACAAATTTCTTTCTTCTCTCTCTCTTTTTTTTTTTTACTCTCTTTGGCTCTCATTAAGCTGATTTGATAAAGGCACTGTCTTTGAAGAAATTATCAAATTTATTCCAAGGTCTTTGTGCTGTGTAAGAGCATGTGTAATATTCTAAGTTCTTACTATTATTAGTGTTCCAGAAATGAATTATGAAAAAACAATCTTTATTTTTAGCCTTTGCAACTATGAAAATAAGAAAGTGGTTTCCATTAAAATTTACTGAAGTTTTCCCAATTTCAATCAGAATTACACCGGAATTTCTTGAAGTTGAAGGCAACTTCAACATTTTAGCCACATCTGTCTTCAAGACGAGTTGTTAGACTGACTTTGAAATCTGGTCACTCTGTTTCGCTGAGTCACTGTAATCTACTGCAACTCAGTGGCATGTTTTCCTTCCAATCCTTGATACAAGGCCTGGCCACCAGGGGTGCTCCATAAATGCTTCTTGGATGGAGCCAGTCAACATTTTTATATTGCTGATGCAGAGCAATTTTGTGGACTGCTTTTCAAAACACTTTTCCAAAGCTGATTATATTTCCTGCTCTCCCAAGCACTTTTTTTTTTTGCATAAAGTCTGAATTCAAAAAATGGGTGTTTTGTATATTTCAAGCATCTCAAACTTTCACATCCTCTGACACAGGAATTCCATTCCTGAGAATTTATATAGAGAATATAATCCTAAAGCTGAAACAAAGTGTCATACACAAATGTGATTGTAGCAGCATTATTTACAGTAATAAAAAATTTGAAATGTCCTACATGTCCATTAAGAGAAAAGTGGTCAAGAAAGCTTGAATGTTAAGAAATGCTTACAAGACCGTATAAATATTATTTATGGATTCTATTTTGTAGGAGAAAAAAGGACATAGAATTGTAAACACAATATCTTTACCTCTATATTTTTAAAAATCCTGTACATAATAAAAATGCTAGAAGAAAATCCTAAAAAAAGTAATGATATTGTCTTTAAGCAAAGAAACTATGATTGGCTTTTTCCTTGCAACTTTTCAGAATTTTGCACATTTTCTTTAATTAGCTTACATTACTTTCATAATAGAAAATCATAATACATTTTATTTTTAACTTAATCATATATCTCTGTCATATTACAGAGAACACACACAAAGTTCCTCATCCTTTACATATTTGGATCTGAAATAATAAAACTATGTCTGTTTGCAGATAACATATAAAATAAATGTATCTATTTGTGTGTTTGGATTAGACTGCAGCAGTACTTCAATTTTAGTTATTCAGGAAGGGATAGAGATTGCTATGAGAAGCAGCATTTTATGCCCATGTTTTGAAAGGGTATCAGGATCTGCAAAAGATGAGATTCAAGGTGGGTTTGTGGAGCCAGTAGCGAAGGTAAGAGAGTGTCATGGACCCAGTGGCAAGGAGGGAGAAGCATTGCTCTTTTGAGTATGCCTCCAGCTCTAGAGGGACTTGTATGTACCTTGCACCAAAAGATGAGAATTTATTCCAAAATCTCCTTGTTTGGTGAATAGTTCAATTCATTTACAACAGTGACTGCAGTTAAGATGCAAAGGGAAAATTTGCTGAAAGTAGTGGATGTTTACTTTTTTTTTTCCTCTCCACTTGACATCCTTCTTCTTTCTTCCTGGTAGGAACACTTCTTTCTCCCTGGGCACTGTGATTGCTTTAGAGCACAGGATTCCAGAATATTTTCCTGAGGATTTCTGGGAAATTAAACTTCTTGATTTTGGAGGGAATAACTGGTGGAGATGGTTTCTCTTCATGGTAGATATAACACAAACACAGAAATATATTGCTGAGACCATGAGGGAAAGCAACCTTAGAATGAAGCAGACATCATATAAAGAGCAGAGCCAAAAGAAACTGGTCTTTGATGAGATTATTGAAACACTGGATCCAGCCTCACCTGAAACCCTCATGACTGTTGGATTTTTAAGTTATGGGAACAAATAAATTCTTTTTGTTTATGCCATTTTTAATAGAGTTTTAGGCCGCTTAACAACGACAAGTCTGCTAATTGGCACTGTGGTTTATTTAATATTTACTTGATAAAAGGAATGCATACTCACATAGTAAAACAGAGAAACTCTTTACTGACACTAATTTGTAAAATGAATGAAGCACAAGTCCTTAGTTGAGGGCAATGTTTTGATGCTGACTTTGGACGGATGCAGAGCCATTCATTGATCACCATCAAGTTGTATTGATCAGACCTAAAAAACTCACAGATCTGGCTGCTTCTCTCCATCTTCTTGACCCTTTTCTTCCTCAGACCACCTCCATCTTTCACCTGGATCACGACCATGCCTCAGTTTCTCTCTACTCCAATCCATTCCTCACACCACAGCTAGGGTGCTCTCTCCTAAGCAGAAGTCTGATCATATCTCCGTCATGCTCAAGCCCTTCCTGCGCTCCCCGTTACTCCTAGGAGCACGTTCAAACTCCTTGACATGACCCTGGATGATGGATGATGGAACCTCGTCCACCTCTCCAGCCTCCTTTCTCCTTCCTGCCCCGACCTCTCTATATCCAGGTACTTTGGCCTTCTCTCCGGCCCTCAAACAGGAAGCCCCAGTCCAGCATGCACTATTCTCTCTACTGGAAGATTCTTCCCTCCCATCCTTCCTGCCTGACTTTTCCTTATCTTTCAGGTCTCAGCGTGGATATCACTTCCTTTGGGCAGCCTTCTCTGACTCTCCTCTATATGCTTCTTCAGCAGACACCTTCTACCACCACGTTACAGTCCAATCATCCAACATTGCAATTGCCTAACTCTTACTAGACTGGAAGCTGTATGAGGACAAGTCCCTCTTGCTCACTCTCATGCCCCCAGATGCAACACAGCACCTGGCCTGCAATAAGGACTCTATAAATACTTGTTGAATGAGTTAATTAACTAGAAAATTATTCCTATGGTAAACCCACTGCATAATACCACATATATATCATGCAAAAAACTACATTCTGCATACATATATGTGTGTCTAATCCAGAAAGTTATTTTGTTGGTTTTGTAGCACATTTAAGTGAAAATGATTCCAGTTTTAAACAAGTTAAAAACATTTCACTTGGGTTTCCATTTCATGAATCACAGAACCTGTGCCAATTTTCTAGGCAAACTGCTGTAACTCTGTTACGTGAGATGGCGTGAGGGAGAAGGCTTTAAAAATAGCTGACCGGATATCCCTCTCGGTGGCTTGGGTTATGTAAAAGTATTTTGTGTTAAGCCAATGTCTCACAATGGATCGCTGAGCTTTGAAAGGCCATTTGGGATCCTTTTTTCAGAGTTAAATATCTGCTTATAAACAGAATTGGACTAAAAATCTCCTAGAGAAAAGGGTACAGTGTCTGAATAGTTATCACTTTCTAACTCCAGGTACTTAAAAAAAAAAACCTGATGTTAATACTGAAAGTGATTTATTTTTAAAAAATAAGGTCTTTTAACAACTTAGTGACAAAGAAGTCAGGATTCCTATTTAAAAAGCTTGTTAGATTTGGGCTTAAAATACTTTTCTGTTGGATCAGAACAATCAGATAATATCTGGCATTACTAGCATTTACTTTAATTATTTTAAGAGAGTAATTTTGGGACATTGTTCTCATAATACCCCCACCAAAGCAAAATAATTGGAATTGTAATTTGAGAATTGATGATGGACCACACCCTTGGGCATAGCTGATTGGACCAAGGTAGGGGGAGTCCATTGTCCTGTGATACGCTCTGATTCAAAAGCTATATCAAGGCAAAGATGAAGTGATTAGCTAAATCGATCAGATTCTCTCTGGAGATGCAAGGAATTAGTGCTCGGTGGTGGGAGTGGAATCCCAGATCAACAGAGAGAAGGCGGGAGGCAGACACTCTGGCAGGAGAAGATGCGAATGAGCAGAAACCATGAGGAAGTGGAAGCTGAGTAAGCAGAAGCCGTGAGATAGAACAGACACAGGGTAGAGAGTGAGGCAGTTCGTTGGCTGGGACAGGAATGGCAGAAGCAGAAACTTCTACCAACTTGCTGTAATATCTACTGTTGAAGGACTAATGAGGTAACTTGGTCACTAAACCTGCCTATTCCTAAAATAACTTCCATTAGCCATGAGACCTATCTCCAGATTTAGATTCCTGTTTCTCTTATCGCTAAGTGTGCATACTTTCAAAACTTGATTTCTTGAGATGCCAAGAGAATCTCTGTTTTCCACCAAAAAAAGGCTTACCCAGATATAAACAACCCAAACAGCACGCAGACTCATTTAGGTTGTACGCAGCTCTTCCCTGCTGTCATACTTTTCCATCGCCACAGTACAGCAGTCAAAGCCCATTTTCGTGAACACGTTGCCACATTTACCAGTGTTATCCCAGTTAGAGCAGTGTGAGCACCATCCCTCCCCCATCTTCACTCTCATCCTCTCTCCAATTTTCTCAGTGTGCCGAAGAACCAATTCAGCAACTCAGTGAGCTCATATCTGAAAGGTTGCTGGGATCCCTGATTCATGAGGATGGAGAATTACTCTATTGTCCTAGTAGGGTGCTCTGAACTTTTCAAGATGGTATGTCATCTTGATTACAAGGACAGGAGAAATGCATTGCCATGCACCTGCAATTTCACCATGTGTACTGAAAATACCTGGAAAATGTCTAAAGAAGTGAGGTGACCATCAATGAGAGGAGTTGTTCTAAAGCAGTTTCTAACTAGTTGTTCCTGGGAGAATTTTCTGTTGCATTGACAAGCACCTAAGTTTACCATATTGTCAAGAACTAAATTTTCTTTATTTTCTCTGCATTTTGGCTCTGTATTCCTAGTATTGATATATTATTTAATTTTCCTGCTAAGTGTGTTAAAGAAACAGTAAATACTGAAATACACAACTGATTCTTAAATGCTTATTTCTTGATGAGTTCAAAATTTCTTTTGAAGATATAACTTAATTTAACAATATAGTTTGATTTTTGAACATACGTTTGCCTGGAGCTTTTTCTAGAATGCATCTGTTGTGTATAGTGAATTATATTTATATTGATGACCAAACACTAGCTTTTGAGCCAAACTAAATTAATTGCATTTTTTTAACCCCCACATGGTGAAATCTAATTATTACATGACTTAGTGTTACATATATTTCACCTTGTCCAAAACAAAACTAATAATAAACAGAAATATGTGGCAGAGTGAATCTTTAAGGTAAGTATTAACAGGATTCTCATAAGTTGAGTTATAAAGGATAACGAGGAAGAGAACTGTTAATATTCTTCACTATGTCCTGAAATGGGTTATTTCATCTTATAAAACAGTTCTCAAAAATGGATGGTCGATACTCTCCTCAATGATGTACCAATCTTATTAAAATATACAAATAGGAGGGCTTGCTTGCCCTTTTAATAAAAGCCAATTTAGGGTCCTCCTAGGTTGACAGAGAGAAAGAACCTCCTTGAGTGAAGAAGTGTCTGGGCTTTGTAGCTTTGATTTTGGGTCAACCAAATTCAAATTCTCTTTTAGGGTCTCTTACTATTGGCTGCTACCTGTGCTAGCCTTGTCTCAGAAGAGCAGAGGCACTGATGCCACCATTAACACTGGCCATTGTGGGAGAGGGGTTTATACCACATTCTCCCTTTAATTCTCAGTAGGACAGCTGAGACATGGTGTCATCATAATCATCATTGCTGGACAGTCAACATCAACCTCAAAAGAGCTAACATTGACTTCTTACTGTGTAATGTGCCTTACTTAGCTCAATGAATTCTCACGACAGCACTATGATGAAAGTACAACAGAGTTTGGATATATAGCAAAAATCACATCAAATAATTCCCATCTCCTTTCCCCCAAAATCTTTACTAAAGGCTTAGAAACAGAAGGAGTAACTAACACACAACCAGCTATTCTGGTTTACAATGTGCAGTCCACTCTTATTTTGCTGGGGCCCTGCTTGCCCAACACTAGGCAGACTCCCTGTAGGAAAGGCTGACTTGTTTGGCATCTGGGAACTCTTCCAGTGGCCCACAGGTCTGGAATTCCAGGCCCAGGAGGGCGAAGCCCAGAGAGAGGCAGGAGTTCCCTCTCTCCCATCATCCAAGGCCGTGATTCTACAAGAGAGCTCCAAGGACCACTTGCACCAGAATCCATCAGGATGTAACAAGTGCAGATTCCCAGGCCACTCCATGAGAATTTTGCCAGGAAATCTGCATTTTAAAATAAGCTCCCCAAAGTCTCTTATGCAGACTAAAGTTTGAGAACTACTCGTCTAAGGCTTTCCTTCTGAATTTCACTTCTCTTTTTACATTTTCCCTGTCTACTGACAGGAAGTATTCACCCTATTCTGTGAGGACCACAACTACCCATGGGGTAGGGCATCACCCTCTGGTCTCAACAGGGACAAATGTTTATAAAAGATTAAAGTAATAACATGGTAATTCTCCTACATGGACATTAGTGAAAACTGGGGCACTGTCTAACAAATTAAATGAAATTAATTATTTCATGATTATTACATAACTTATTATTACTTATTTCACATTGTGCAAAACAATGGCTTCAATATAAATATTTTTTATTTGAAGATGAGCACACTACCGTAAATCTACATTTTCATTACTTTTCCAGTAGTAATATTGCTTTGCCTCACAGTCAAGGGCAAGCACCACTTGTAAGATTATTCTTTTTCTCAAACAGCTAGAAGTTAACCAGTCCATATGGAGATTTTCTCTGATCTCTGTGTACTGACTAGTAGCACCACGCACTAACTACCAGGGTAAATGCTGAGAGCCCTGTGGCAAACCACTGCAAACCACTCATCCTTCATTTAATCAATAACCAACTAAACCTTGCACTTGGCCAGAAGCTTTTTATTTTTTAAAACTTGGTTGACTGAATCCACTTCTTAAAAACAAAAATTTAACCTAATGTCAAAAGTCCAATGAGGCAGCTATGCAAAATGAGGGTCAAGAATGTGTACACAAGTTTAAAGAGAATTTTTCCAAAATGTGCGTAATGAAAAAAAAGATTAGACTTTTTATATACTTAAAATGGTCTATTTGGGTTGTTCGGTTATGGGTATGAACTACAAAAATGTTCAAATTAAGTTATCTAGAGCAGTTTAAATAGTTATTGCTGGTAGAGAAGAAAAGGCCAGTAAAAGGACATATTTAATGAAAATCGACTTACAATGAACACCAAAATACAGCAGAGTAGCAAAAATTTTGACTAAGTCCTCCTTGGTACAAAAGGCATAGAGCATAACTTCTTTAGGGACATAGATGAGCAGGGCAGAAGGTGGAGACCAAGCTTGCAAGCAAGGTTGCCTCGATGAACATCCTAAGTCAAGTAGTTATTCCAAGTTACATCTTTGGGAAGAGAGAAAATTTCAATAGTTACCATTTCTTTTATAGACTGATTGAGTCAATCTTGATTTTACCTGGGCTGGCACTCATACTAGATGTATACCAGGCTGAAGGTGCCTCATAATTTGGTGATAAGCAATGATTAACCAGTAACTCAGTTCTCACATTCTCCAGTCCATCTTGGGTAACTGCCAGATCAGTTTGTTAGCAAGAGTTCACCCATGTGCGCTTGCTGGCCTGAATTTGTTGCTCCTGAGGGTAACTCTCCCTTTACATGTTAATATAAGAGGCTCCTTGGCTGGGGAGAAGGTTGCTGACCCACCAGTTCTGCTGGCCAGACTGTTGTCTGGATTCCTGAATCCTTGCCAGGGTCCTTTGGTGGCAAGCAACAGAAATTATTTAGGCTAACTCAACGATAAAAGAGGAATTTGTTGGAATGACATGGGGCAGCACACAGATGTTGAAGAAAAGTTAAATAAACAAGCCTCAGAAAAGACCAGCCCCAGGGCTGCTGTGAGGATCAAGGTACAAAAACTAACGGAAAGTTTTTCGGGGCACTGCTGTCAGGATGAATAAGCTCCTTGCACTTTCAGATGAAGATTCAAATTCCTGGGAGAGGGCACTTGACTGGCTCAGCTTAGGTCGTGTGCCCAACCGCTTGGCTAGAGGACCGACAAGCAATGAGGGGAGGGTAGTTCTCTGAAGTAAAATCAACATGCTATCACCAGAAGGAGGAAAGGAGAGAGTGGTCAGGAAAAAAGAGCATATGTCCACTAGACTCTGTTTTCTGGTGTCGCCTTGTTTCCATCTGCCTGCCTATTGGCCTTGAACATTCTTTCTCCTCTTAGTTTGGGTCCTTCTGGCAAGGTTTGATAATCACCAAGTTTGAGTCGGTCTTCTACCTGGTTTGACCTAAAGTCTGAAGTCAAGTACAACTTCAATATGTCCTCTGATTTGTGTTTCCCTCATTTCCACCCATTACTTTGCTCTGATCTCTGGTTGAAACTTTCAGATCTTCCTGAGCCACTGGTTTCTGAGAAATTTCCCGGATTCACCCTGTCATTATGCCGGTCACTGTCATCCTGAGCTCTTTTGCCCAAAATGCTTATTCTAAGCAGAACAATCCAAAATCTTTATCTACATACTTCCAAACTTTTTGAAAACGCCAAAGCAAGCCAGCAGACAAACAGAACCACACTACTTCTCTTGGAAATGCATAATCCCTGAGAATCTATTTGCTTATAAATTATGTCCCATATGTTCGAAAGTCAAATCTTTCAAAAATCTAGTGTCACTAAATACAAGTCATGAGGAACAATTCTAACTTAATTCATGTTTATTCCTGTTAGTAAATTGAAATAAACAAATGAGAACAAATACCTTGTGATAGAATCCCATTTTTGAAAAGGAGTAGCTCAACTGCTCTCTTAGTGTGTAAGAAGAGACTATAAAGTAAACTGAAAGAGTTTTGACTGCTGGGTTCTAGTAGGCAAAAACTGGATGATAATTTGGTCAAATACCGTCAAATGCCACCGCCCACCGCCGTGAACACTTCCTGAGCTCCTAATGTGCCACGTACAGTGCTAAGCATTTATAGACATTGTATTTAACCATCACCATCTATAGATTCATATAATTATCCTCATTTCACAGATAAGGAGATTAAAGCTCAACAAATTAGCCAAGGCTACAGAGCTAGTTGTTGGTGGAGCGAATTATGTAACGATTGACTTTCTAACTATCATCTCAAACACTTGTGGGTCTGTGAAAAAGTTTTATATGAGAAAAGGTTCCTCATATTAAAAATGATGAGAAATAATGGATTCAGAGTTCAGGGAGAAAATATGATTGGAATTAACAATCCTTTAACTTTGTTCTCATGCATAGCTATGCACATTTGTAGTTCTCTAGAAGGTCCTGGAGACCACTGGAGATCATCTCTTGAGGGCTGTGCCTCACTGTGGTGGTCTTCTGATGAACATGATCATCTTCAATTTGCTTATAGAGTTAGCAACTACCACTCCAATTTTAAAAACAAAAAACACGGTTCTTCTTCATAGTGAATAAACAGGAAAATTCTAGGCCAAGAAAAGCTTATAATAACAACAACATAGAACCCACTCTATTTAGACCAACTCGGTGATTTCTCCAAATGAAAAAGCACAGCAGTTTCACGTGTAAAAACAAGTCTGACTACAGTGAAGCTTTTCTGGCTGATACTTTCTAAGGGGAACTTTATTGAAATAGGCTCCCAAGTAAATCATTTACAGCACGTTAGTGGGTGGATGCTAAGAGTAATTGGTATTGGTCTTCTGGTTCTACATCAGAAAATTTTAAACACTTTGCTTTCATGTTAACTTGCTTAAATGAAAAGTTTTAAAATCTTAAGTGTGATGGTTTAAGAGGGGTCTGGTTGATGCTTTGTTTTAATAGGTGCAGGCCAAAATTTCAAACATTTTCTCCCTTTACAAAATCATGGGTCTTAAGGTCCTTTCTTTATTTCAATTCTGTTTTTTCTGCATTGATATATATTTGCTTCTGAGATTATAATGCAGCCATCACATGATCTATTGAGATTATAATGCTCTAGAATGCTTCTCAAGTTATTGCTCAACTTAATATAAGGAAACCAATTTAGTTCTAATTTAGATAGAGAGTTTAAGGCAGATCAGCCCTTAAGAAACCTAGAAAAAAGTCTAACAGATTCTGGGCCCACGTGTCACCCGCTGGGAGGTCATCAAAGTGGGTGAGAGAAGCAAGAGGAGACAGGGTAGGTGGAGTGGGGCTGGGAAAGAAACAAATTGCTCTTTAGCACACTGCTTGGAAATGGCACATTCTTTCCAAATGCTTGGAATGACCTAAAACCAATGGGACGTCCTATGGTGATGGCTAATGGGGGACATCGAACCTACCTCACTCTAGATTTATAGCTGAGGGTGAGGGGTCGGGGGTGGCACTGAGAAATGGTGGGCTGAATCAGGCTAGAGCCTTTAAATCTATCTAATGCTAGGTCTACAACAAGGAAAATAACTGGTAAACCCCATATTTTATTTATGGCCATTAGCTGTGTAGCTCATCATCAGATCTGTGTTCTAAGAAAATCCTGCCTCTATTCAAGATACTCTTTTGGTTCAGTTTTGGGCAAAAGTGAGATCACTAGACGTCAATGGGAGACTAGTAGATTATTACAGAAATAACGTTGGGAAAATTGGCTAGTTTGGGGAAATTTTCAAAATTTAGATTCTCGGCTCACATTACACACCAAATCATATTTTGGATTAAATTAAAAAAAGAAGAATACCTATCAAAATATTAACTCTAGTTATATTTATATGATAGGATTTGACGTAATTTTGTTTTCATTTTGCTTATCAATATTAAAACTATGTCTATTATTGGACAAGTAAAATTTGTGATATACAAAAAGCAAAAAATTATGCCAATTGATCTAATTAATAATTCTACTATATGAGTCTATTATAAAAAGATATGTAGACAAGAATTCATCATAGCCTTGTTTATAATATCAAAAATTTAGTTTAAATTGTGGTATATAAACATGATGGAATGGTGTGCATTCATTTTTAAAGGATATTTAATGATGTGAGAAAATGCTAATATAATATAATGTCAAAAAAGCAAAATAAAAAATGCCATATGTTGTATGATTTCATTTTTACATAAATACATCATCAAAATATTAACGCTGGCTACCTCAAGGTTTTTATATTAGGAGTACTTATTGTTTATTTTTATACTTACTATACTTGAATATTGACAAATGGACTTACATTAGGTTTTTCTTTTTTTGGAGGAAGATTAGCCCTGAGCTAACTGCTACCAGTCCTCCTTTTTTGCTGAGGAAACCTGGCCCTGAGCTGACATCCATGCCCATCTTCCTCTCCTTTGTATGTGGGACGCCCACCACAGCATGGCGTGCCAAGCGGTGCCATGTCTGCACCCGGGATCGGAACCAGCGAAACCCCCGGGTCACTGAGAAGCGGAACGTGCGGACTTAACCGCTGCGCCACTGGGCTGGCCCTGACTTATATTAGTTTTATTGTTAGGAAGAAGAGATCAGCATAGAAAAAATATTTTTGCCAAGTCTGATAATTAGTTCCAACAACTTCATTTTGAAAATTTCCAAGGATCCATCCTCTGTTTAAAGAATATTCCAAGACTTTCCTTAGTACAGTGCATTGCACTTAGGTGCTCAGTGAATGCGCACAATGTGAATTTACACTCTCCACCCCGTTGTAGTCGATTACATATTAACGGAATTTGAAGGAGGCTGTGTGCCAAACCTGGTTACAGGGCTTCTCTTTTAAATACATGTCAAAGGGCCTATATTTTAAAGAGAGGGATAAATTATTAATATTAAATGTCACCCAGGATTAGCTCTCTAATTAACAGGTATCTTAGTTGAGGTATGTGAAAAGTCATCATAAAAATGATGCAATCATTGGCCGAGTTTTAGCATCAGTATTTTCACGGGACGGTGTAAGGTCAATAAACTGTTCCTTTTTTAATGGGTCACTGTTAAGGGAGGATGCCATTTCTGCTGATGTTCCCAAACAATCTTATTAGAAAATACCAGCAGCAAAGAATGCACTGAATAATATTTTTGAAAATAAGAAACTCCTTAATACATTCCAGGAAGTTGATACTAGGTCACGAAATAACAAGAGAATTAAATGAGCATAAGAAACATATTTGGACTATTGCTTTTCTGATATTGAAACTCATTCCTGTCTCAACACTACTTGGCATTTATAGAATGCTTTTCAGTGTACAAAATGTGTTCAATTGTATTATTTCTCGAGATACGAGGGGTAGATTTCATCTGCCACATTCTGTGACTGAGGAAATGGAGAGTCTTGAAATTCAAGTGACTTGCCCCAAGCTGTCACAACAGTGTCTTTCTTCTGGCACAGAATGAGGGGCTCTTACTGCTGCCGGCCACTGCCTCTGTTGGATGGCAGGGTGCCTCAGATGTCCTTGCCTGCATGACTACCCTCCTGGGGTCTGGGGATGCTGCTTATTTAGGTCACATGGGTTCTCAACGTTCTGTCTCTGAAAGGCCAGAGCAGGTCACAGTGAGCAGAAACTCTAACTCATTCCATGGGCACAGCCTCAGAAACAGGCAGGGCTGGATAAATCCACCTCCTGGGCTTCTCCAGCCATATCTGCAGCAATTAGAGAGCATTGGCACCTGTGTGGCATGTAGTCTGGCTTCCAACCGGTAGGAACTTTATCTGACGAGATTTCAGATATAGTACTGTTCTTAATTTTTATCGCTTTTTGGAAGAGATTGCAGAATCTGCTTTTGCCTAACATGGCAAAATAAGGAGAATCAGTCTGTGTGTAAACCTTGGAGCACAGCTGCTAAATGCTGAGAAGGGCTCCAGCTGGGGCAGAGGCTGGAAGAGGGTAAAGGCACCACCAGCAACCCTACATGCTGTTTTATGCGCTTATTCCAACATTTTCAAGTACTTTACTTGATAAATTATGTTTTTAAGCCACTGAAATCTTACTCCTTTCTGGCTCCATTGCCCTGACATATTTGCTTAATGCAAAGCCTGCGTGTTCACTGTTCTGTATATTTATTGATCTTTATTCTTCCTTCTCAATGCCACTCAAATTTTGCTTCCCCATATTCCCCCTGTTATAGCATGCATAATTTTATTGTTATTGTCTGCAGACTTAACTAAACCTCTCATTTGGTGACATACTCCATGAGGGTAGGAGGGACCATGTTCCCAGCATCTAGCTGAATTAATGCATGAAGCATTCACTATTTCATCTGAAAATAATGGTTTATTTTTATTCTTATGCCAAAGGATTCAAGAATCTACTAACTCTTTATTGACTTCTTAGTTTTAGTGTTTAATAAAATGCTGGTCCAATTCTATAAACATTCACTGAGGACCAGTAATACCAAGTGTGATGCCAAGAGCTGGAACCACAAGGTGGATAAGACATGACAACTGTCTTCAAGGAGATCAGTAGGGGAAGCAACACAGAATTAGGATAAACTCTTTCTAGATTGCAGAAACAAATAATATTTCAGTAAATAAAAGTATTCCATTGATGTTTTGATTGTAAAAAGGTAATAATGTCAGGAATCATTCTTTCTTGATAACCAAAGCATTTTTAAAATCAATCTTATCTCAGATATCACTTAGTTATTTAAATGATGAATAAAGTGGCACCTGACACTACTTTTCAATTATCTGGGAAGTTTCTGGAAGGAAAGAGACTTACCAAAGAGCCTTAATAACCAGAACTCCCAATTCTAAACTCACTTCCTCTACTAACTTGATGAATGACCTCAGACCAGACCCTCATCTGTAGATCAGGAAAGATATTACCTTGTCATCTTACTCAGAAATGCACAAAATCAGACATTTGATAAGAAAGCTTCTACATACAAAATTATTTAAAATATAATTTTAGTATATGTTTACCTTTGAGAAGTTTCACTGTAGCATTACTTTTAAACAATTGGAAATAGCCAAAATATTCAATAGAAGGGTATTAATTAAATAAATTATGGTAACAGCCTACAGTGAAATACTCTGCAGATGTTTAAAAATGAGACTTGGAGGGGCTGGCCCCGTGGCCGAGCGGTTAAGTTCGCGCACTCTGCTGCAGGCGGCCCAGTGTTTCGTCGGTTCGAATCCTGGGCGCGGACATGGCACTGCTCATCAGACCACGCTGAGGCAGCGTCCCACATGCCACAACTAGAGGAACCCACAACGAAGAATGCACAACTATGCACCGGGGGGGCTTTGGGGAGAAAAAGGAAAAAATAAAATCTTTAAAAAAAAAAAAAAAAAAATGAGACTTGGAATAATTAACGACTCAGAAAATTTTCACCAGTCACTCGTTAGATGAGAAAAAGTAGAATCAAAAAAGCTCAGAAGGAAATAGACCAAAATGTTAAGAGTAGTCATCTATGGGTAATATGATATGGATAGTTTCTATTTTTGTATTTCTATTTGTACTTTTAAACATTTTCCAAATTTTGTACAACACAAAAAACTTTTTTTTAAAGCCGGCATGTGAACTCTTCAGCTTTCCCAATACCATACATAAATAAACAGCATAAAACTATCCTATCATCTGATTAAACAAAGAAAATGAATATTAGTCTTGTTGCCTTGGGTCTTTCCAGACTTTCTTTGTCATTTGATTCAAAGGGAAAATATGACAGATTTCTCAACTTTCCACTTGTAGAACATTTTCCCTGAGAAGTTCATGTAACAACAAAATATCCTGGTGGGAAAAAAACCCAGTGACCTGACTGTTTTGTCTACATAATGACAAATCTCCCAAGGTTTCTAAATAGACTTGAACTCATTTTTAAACATTAGGATCACTTCTCTAAGAAACCAATTTGGAATGACAATCTAATTAACAAACATCCATCTTAAAGATTAAAAATGAAAAATTCCTATCTTACCCTAAAACTACTGTCAGAAAAATCAAAGATTTTTATACAGTTACTTTTTAAATAGCTCTGAGAATTACTTTGTTTTTACTATTATCTCACTGCAATAATTAATACCAAAATGCTGAGAATATCAAAGACTCTTTAAACATATGTATGTGTATTTATCTGTACACACACATACACACATATATAATACCCATCATGATATATGGAAACATTTTTTGATAGCCTGACATTGTGTGTACAGAGCATCAGACCTCTGTCTGTACATAAATGGTTATCAAATTAATTGCACTGAGTCACTTAACAGAGACAGATTGAGCAATTGCTGTGTTGAGCTAGACTGGTTCTCCTCCCTTTCTTTCTGACTTCCAAGGCACCAGGAACCAAAGAGAAAGCGCCAACAAGACTTGTTCCCTGCTTTGTCACTTCTCTCTTGCGTAGGCTGGGTTTCCAAGGAGAGAGCAGTTAACCTTCTCCATGTGTCAGCCATACAGATCTTTAAAATCGGGATTACATCACTGTTCTTCTGAAAACTCCAGCGCCATTCCACTGCATTTGAAGGACCCTCCAGAGTCCTTAACAAGGCTGGCGCAGTTCTTAGCCAATAATGTGCCCAGGAATGCCTTGTGGAGCTGGTTAAAATGCAGATTCCGGTTGGAGAGGTCTGGGCTGGGGCCCATCATGACATTCTGCCTTTCTAACCAGCCCGGGGGAGGCTGGCACTACTGTTCCTCTGCGTGAAGAGCTCTTCACTTCCTTCCACATCCTTAACTGGGTTTCATCTTTCCCTGGCTTAGAGCCGTCTCTGGCCTGGGCCTATGTCAGCTGGGACAAGGGCTGTTTGGCCCAGCTTCACCTTCCAGCCCAGGGCCTCACAGCCACATTGGCAAATTCAGACCCGTCCCAGTGAGGTTGAGGAGAGGATGACAGAGACATGTCAACAGGAACGAAAGAAGAACGTTTTCATCACATCACTTTATATGTGGGCCCATTTCCAAGTCACAGTGTGAATTCATTACTCATCCATTGCTAATGCAACAATTGTCTTGTGAATGGCGTAAACACACTGCATGTCTCTTATTTGCTAAAACATTAATTTGTTAAGTGCAAACATTAAAATTACATGATGATCGGCCACATACAGTCCCGTGAACCTATTCCACCTTATCCAGTGAGCAATTTCCCATCCTTAATTAACACAATATCACCAGCCCACCCGCTCTGGAGCACCCTGACTCCCTGCTTCCCACCCTCGCCCCACCTCTAGCAAAATATTCAGCACATGCGTTTCCTTCATGGTGAGTAAATAAACTCAGCTTTCTCTTTTTCGTTTTTTTATGAACTTCTGTTGGGCTTGGTTTCATTCTTTGACAACCCCAGAACCATAGAATTGGAAGTGTCTCTCCTCTCTCCACCGTGGAGAGGCCTGGCCAGGGCCACCTTCCTCAGTGCTTCCCAAGGCTGTCTCCACATCAGGCCTTAGCCCATGAGCCAGCTCCTCAGAAATGTGTTCCCCAACCACCTCCAGCCAGGGTAAAACCTCTCCTTCCCCATCTGCACATCTTATTCTCTCCTAACAGGCACCACAATCCATAGTTACACGTTTGTTTCCTGGGTGTTGTCTTTCTTCCCTGTGCCCTAGACTCCCAACTCCACTATGGCCAGCCGTTCAGGCTGTTTTGTTTATCAGTGAATGCCCAGCACCTAGCCACATGCTCACGTCTCTGTCCTATTATCCCTTTCCTGCTTTTAATAATAATAATAAAATAATTCTAGCTAGAATATAAAAGCTCAGTACTTGCTTTGTACTGGGCATTGTGTTGAGTACTTTATGTGCAGTAGATATAGTGCCAGCATTTTCAGATAAGAAAAATCGAGATCCTTTTCGAAGTCATTTGTTCAAGATAACACTAAACCTGTTGTTACCTGGCTGAATTCTAGTGATAATTTAGTTTCTGGCTTAAGATGAAAGGCAAAGTATGGCACGTTGGTTTTCTACATATTTCTCCTTTTCTCCACTCTAAATGAGTTCCTCAGTGTTTGCTGTTTTTGTGACGTTTCTTCAAATCTTCACGTACGTAACGTGCTCATATTTTGATAATGGGGCAATATAATTAAATACGAACAAACGGTAATTTGTGTAGCTTTAAGCACTGTAGTCAAGGCTAACTATCTTAATTTTCTGGAGAAAAGTTGCACAAATATTTAGGCACAACCCATGCTGATTTATTGTCTTTGGTTAAAGTTTGTCATTTTGACACGTTTATTTCTTGTGGCAAATAATCATACAAAACGTGTTCCATTCAGAGATATGAGCCATGGACTGTATCCCCCTCTTGTACCTGGATGCAATTTATATAGCTCTTTGCTGTCCAGGATGGTGGCCACATGTGGCTATAGACACTTGAAATGTGGCTGGTCTGTAGACACAGACGTAGACACCAGATTTTGAGAACTTAATATGAAAAAAAGATCGTAAAATATCTATTAATGTTTTTAATAATGATTGCATGTTGAAATGATAATATTATGGATGTATTGGGATAAATAAAATGTTTTAAAGTTAATTTCACCTGTTTCTTTTTAATGTGGCTACTGGAAAATTTTAAATTACATGTGTGGCTCATAATTATGGCTCATATTATATTTCTATTGGATGACATGGACATAGATGTTTATTTATCTAAACTTATGAAAGCATGTAAAGTGGAAAATTATAGAGCTGATATAATTTAATTCAGTCTTGGCTAGAAAATGTACCTGAAACCCAAGGTCATCATTGGCAGTTACATGAGGAACTCAAAGAATGAAATGACTGACATGGCTGCTTCGAGAAGACAAGAGCAAACAATTATATCTCGTGAGATAAACCTAGAAGTTGGAGTAAGATGCTTTCTTATCAGATTTGTAGAGATGAAGACAACTCAGAGAGGTTCGGTAACTGTTCAAGGCCATGGTGGTAGGGCTGATACAGGAAATGTCTATTCCATTAAGAAGTTGATATAATCTTGGTTTCCTTATTTCCTTAAACTGAAAACAGAGGTGAAATAAATGACCTAGAGTGAAAGTCTGTTATGATGAAAAAGTTTAGGCTGAGGCCAGATATAAACTTTGTAGAACAAAAATGCTCTGAGTGCTGTGTGTTTTTACGGATCTTGGAAAATGTACTCTGTGGCGGATGGATGCTTTTTGGCTGAAAGCCACGGCATGAGTATGGTCAAATCCACACGGATGAAGAACCACAGGGCATTTGCAAACCAGACAGCCCTGCCGTCAGAATCTTACACTGTCAGGCTTGAGGGTTTTAAGCAACTGCAATAATTAACAAAGTTCACTTTACTCATAGTTAACACTAGGCAGTCATTATTGTGCTTTGGGTAACATGGCAAAAATTATAAGGGAATTACAAGGACAAATTAATTCATAGTTTTCCCAAGGGATCATGCCTGAAAACAAACCAGCCACTGTAACCTCAGAGAAACGCTCAAGGACGAAAGGCCTCAGTCTGGTCAGAAAGAGGAAGCTGGTGGTTTTGTTGTTATCCACCTTGACCTCCATCCCATCACATAAAAGTCTAGTGTGTTTGGAGGAAGCGAGCCGTGGGAGGGAACTAGGGGACGGCGACTCTGAGAACACCAAAGGAAGCATGTCTGGTGCTGCCCCTCCCCGCAAACCATTACTCCATACGTCCATCTTAAGGGGAAAAAATCCCATGGAAGCCACAGAACTACTTTGCTCTTTTTTTCTCCCAAAGCAGGACAGCTCCAATCTGCGAGCAATGAGGGGAAATGGGCGGGGCAGGCTGTGATGACAGAAGAGGCCTGTTTCCCCAGATTCTCACCTTGTCTCCGCAAGGATGAGAGCCAATAGACAAAAGAAACAAGACAGACTCCCAGACTTTGAAAAAATAGAAAAAAATCAGAAAAATAATATAAAATAAGTAGGTGTAAAATGATTAAAAGTAAAAGAAAAGGAGGAGGAGGAGACTATAAGAAAAGACAAAAAAAATCCCAGACAGACTTGGACTTCAAGTAGAACTTCTAGAAGTAGGAACAGTCACTGAAAACTAAGATTTAATGAATTACAATAATCATAGTTAATGTTATTGACTGATTACGATGTGACAGGCATGGTAAATTATGTGTTATGTGTGTTAGGTAATCTGATCCTCATAAAATCCTGAAGTGGGTCTGTTACTTCCATTCTTTCCATTCTTTCTTCTTCTTAAAAGAGGAAACTGAGGGGCTGGCTCCGTGGCCAAGTGGTTAAGTTTGCGCGCTCCGCTGCGGCGGCCCTGGGTTCGGATCCTGGGCACAGACATGGCACTGCTCGTCAGGCCAGGCATCCCACATCCCACAACTAGAAGGACCTGCAACTAAGATATACAGCTATGTACGGGGGGGTTGAGGAGATAAAGCAGAAAAAAAAAAAAAAAAGATTGGCAACAGTTGGTAGCCCAGGTGCCAATCTTTAAAAAAAAAAAAAGAGGAAACTAAGACAAAAATTTAAAACCTAGTAATTAATACATCTGAGAGTATAACCTGTGTTGAATGATGCTAGAGTTCTTCATTGTTATTAAAAACTACAGCAGATTTAAAATCTACTTAAAATTATAAATGGCAGAAGAAAAAATTAAAACCTGGAAGATAGATGTGAGGATGTTTTACAGAATGCAGCATGAAGGGAAGCAGCACGTGAGGGAGAAGTTCAATTTGCTACAACTTGGTCTCAATTACATCTGGTGACTGGCCTTATGGAGAGTCTGTGAGAACCTGTGCACTTCAGGACGGGTCTTCTGTGGGGAGAAGAGAAGAATTTACCCAATGGCTCCCATCTCCCACTGGTCAAAGATTTGCCCTACAGGTGTTAATGGCCTACACTTCTAGGATGCAAGGGGTAGCCAGGGGATGGAGTCTAGAGGAACCATCAGGCTGTGCTTATATAAAGTCTATGGCCAAGCTGGCCGCTGGGGAAAGTAAGTGCCCACTGCCCAGGAGCAAGGTGAGGCCAAGAGGATCTGAGTGGTATATGAAAGGTATCTGATACAAGAAGTGAGGAGAATTGGAGGAAAAGATGAGAAGATCCAGCATACATCCTAGGAATGCCAGAAGTAGAGAGAGTGGACAAGGAGAATAGAAAAAAATAATGGGTGAGAATTTTCAAGATTTGATAAAAGGTATGGAATTCAGATTAAATATCCACTGAGTAGGATATATAAAAAATACATGTACATATGCATTACAATTTTAAAAACATGATAAAAAATCTTGACTTTGTCAGAAATCTTTGAAGTCAGAATATCATCTCTACCACGAATCAACAACAAAAAGATATGTAGAGAATCTCCCTATGTTTGGAAATTAAGAAAGAAACATCTAAGTAACCCATGAGACAAGGAAATCAATTAGAACAGATTTTGAACTTGATATTAAAATATGGCTCATTAAAAGGTGTGTGATGCAGCTAAAGCAGTATTTTGGGGGAAATTTTCTATCCTTAAATGCATTTGAACTCTTCCAAGTTGCTTGATCAAAGCCAAAATACAAAATTCAACTACGTTTTGCTATATCTTTAATAGATTATTAAATTTAAAAAAATAGACCATTTACAATAGCACTAAAAACATCAAATATTTAGAATTAAACAAAGAGAAAACTCTAGAATGTTGTGAGAAGTTAAAGCCCTAAATAAACAGAACCATATATGAGTGAGTGCTGGGTGCACATATTTGCAGAATTAACACTGCAAAGCAGTGACGGAAAGAATGGATTCAATCATTCAGTAAATAATGTTGGGATATTTTGTTATCTATATGGAAAAAGATGAAATCATATCGCATAACTAGAAAACAATTCCAGGATTAACGTTCTTAAGCCTAAAATAGTTAAACTGTAAACAATTTTTTTTTTAATGTAGAAGAAGATTTTTATAATCCCAGGGAAGGAAAGGATTTCTTTAACAAGATGTAAAACATACAATATCAAGGCAAAGATGGACAAGTTTGAGATCATAATGAAAAAAACGTTCTACACGAAGGGACCAATAACTAAATGAAACGATAAACCAAAGAGTGGAAGAAAATATTTTCTGCATATTTAAATGGCAAAGGTTTGGTATTGAAATATACAAATAACCCCTAATTAATTAGCAACAAAAAAGGCAAAGGCCACAACAGATAAACAGGCAAAGAGTCGTCCATTCAATTCACTCTGAGGGAAATAAACTGCCAATTAAAATATGAGAAGATTCACAAACTTCCTAGTCAAAACAAGATCCTATTTCACACTCATTAACCGCTAAGCACACCAAGTTTTGCTGAGGATCTGAGGAAATAGATACCCTGGCACATTGCTGGTACAAGCATTTTGGAAATCAATTTAACAATTCCCAATAAAATTTAAAATACGCTTTGTCTATGAGCCCTCTTTGAATTCCACCTAGGAATTAAAAACCTGGTTATCCAAATGGTACATATACAAAGATGTACTTCCCACTTTGTAAGATGAAAATGTGGAAACAAACTTACTGTGTTTAGGGGGATGGAAAAATAAACTATACTTTATTTCTCTAACTGGATAGTATGCGTCAGCCATCACATCTGAATGTATATAAATAAAGCAAATTTGTACGTATCAACATAGACAAAATTTGTATGTATCAACATAGATAAAAACCATAGATACAAAACAAGCTTCAATAGGTATGTATAACGTGAAACCATTTACTACATTTGAAGGATCACAAAACAATAATACAGTATTTAGTTTTATGTTGACTAACACACACACAAAGAGGGGGCAAAAAATGTGTTTATGACTTTCTATATTTATATATAGTTTTAAAGAGAGAGATGTGAGAGCAAACAGGTCAAAGCTTATTAATACTTGCTCAATCTCAGGGATAGGTAAATTGGTGTCTGCGACATTCCTTTTTGTTTGTTTGAAATGTTTCCCAATTCAACTTAATTTTTAAAATTTAAAAACACAATCAGTTGAGAAACCATCCTCCCTAAATGCAGCTGTTATTCAACTGCTGATGTTTACCAGTCCTATTTCTGCCCTGTCTGGAATTTTAAGGCAAAAAGAGGAAAGACAAACCGTGATAGTATTTCAAACCTTGAACCTCACGGTCTCCAGATACCAGAGAAGAACTTCTCCCTAGCTCCCCTCCCAGACCTCTTGCCTGAGGCAACAGCAAAGTGCCTCCCAGTTTCAAGTTGACCAGCTGGGCTTGGAAGAGCTGGAAAATCTGGGGTTGCGCTAAACAACGGGGCCTGGAAGTAAACGCCTGCAGCAAAGCAGCGGAGGGAGTCCACTCACCGGCTTCAGAGCAAACTGTGTGGGTGGACAGTTCCATCCTGTCTGAACTCAGAAAGCAGGGTCAACACCACTACTATCTCCCTGTTGTGAGAAATGCTAAAGTAAAATTGAAGAAATTTGCAGCAAAATGTATCTTTAACTGGTGCAGCACAAAGGTGATAAATATGATGGCCCAAAGGCTAAATTGAGCCCTCAGTTATATGTTGCTTGGCTATATATTCGTTTAGCCCTTTAAAAAAAAAACTGTTTTGTAAAGTTTTGACTCATTTGCTAATGTCTAGAATTTGAGATTTCTAAACTAGGCTTCCAGATTCTCTCCTGAAAAAGCAGAGATTCTAGTATTCTTGAGCCTGAATTCTAGAATGCCAAAAATTTGTTGGCCCTAAAGACTGCCTCTTACCCCAATACCTCTCTCATGACCTCACCTACTGGCCCCACCAGGGATTTCAACTCCCTCATTTTACACATGAGAAAACTGAGGCTCAGAGAGGTCCAGTGCCTCGCCCAACCTGTTACCCTGTGGAGGGAGCCATGCTGGCACTGTGTCACAGCTCTCAGTTAACTTGTTGTGATTCCTTTTCTCTAGAAGATGGTTTCACGGTTTCTAATGACATTTTCTGTGTCATTCAGCAGATGCAATGGAAATGATAATTCTTATAAATTTTAACAAAGACTTGCTTCAAGTGATGATAAAAATAATACAAATGGATTAATTATAATATCAGCAAGAAGTCATCAAGATTTGGCCAAACTTGGGCTGGCCCGGTGGTGCAGCGGTTAAGTGTTCAGGTTCCGCTTCAGCGGTCTGGAGTTCGTGGGTTCGGATCCCTGGTGCGGACATGGCACCGCTTGGCAAGCCATGCTGTGGTAGGTGTCCCACATATAAAGTAGAGGAAGATGGGTATGCATGTTAGCTCAGGGCCAGTCTTGCTCAGAAGAAAAGAGGAAGATTGGCAACAGTCAGCTCAGGGCTAATCTTCCTCAAAAAAAAAAAAAGATCTGGCCAAACTCAAGACAAAATATTTTACATGTAACAATTACAAGAGAATATGACAATATAATTGAAAATTGGTATAATTAGAAGTTGCACTATCACAGAGCATCACTTTTCAGGATGATCTTGACACGTGTAATTCCTCCCCTCCCTCTCCATCCCTCCCTAATGTCTCCTCTTCTTTGGAGTCTAGAAGGATGTGCAAGCCCCGCTCTGGAACTCCTTCCCAGGCCTTCCCACAACATACACTTCCTTTAGGTTTTTTGCTTGTTGATCTAGTTGTTCCTGGATTAAAGCTGGTAGACAATCTACACTGGCTTCACCCATCATGCCCAGAAGTACTAAGCTACCTGGGGTGGGCATTCCCGGTCTATGCAAAGTGCATCTTTGTTAGAACCAGCTGCTTGAAGAGATTCCATGGATTGCAAAATCCTTTAGAACGTAAAACACTAAATAAGCTAAATGTACATTGATAGGGGAGTGGTTTGATTAACTCTGGCATATTCATATTGTGGAGAACCATGCAATAAGGCAAAAAGAAAGATAGGCAAATCTATCTTAAATATTGACATGGACAGATCTGTAGGCTGCAAAAGGATATATACAGCATAGGTATATGGTATCGATTATATTAAAAAACACAAACAAAAACACATACTGTTTGTGGATCCATCTATGTGTACATAAATGCACAGAAAATGTCTGGAAAGAAACTTGAAATGGTGAGAATGGATACTTTTGTTTAGACAGGGGAGGGGGAAGCTATGGCAGTGATGGAAGGGGTTTTAGCTTCATCCAGAATGTCTTAATTTAAAAGAAAAATACTTAGATTACAGGTGGCTGTAGGTTCTCAAAATCTTTCCATGTAACACATTTACGTGAGTATTGATTTCCAACCATCATCTCAATCATGAAATTGTAAAACATCTACTCATTCTCGGAAATGCAACTTACACTGCTATCATCACAAGTAAATTTTTTAAGTGTAAAAATCACAGAAAGCCTCTGAAAAGTTCAATTTCACTTTTGCAAGTTAAAATCAAGTCAGCCAACTCTAGGAGTCATAAGAGTTTTGACAACACCCAATTTATTTTTAATTGCAGAGAATAAGAAATATGGGGTGAACTTAAATGAATCCAGGGTCTCTCAAATTCCGAGTAGAAATCAAAGTGACTGATTAATTTATCCTGAGTTCATTTCTAAGGTGCTATTAACTTTGCATTTGCTTTTCCCAACAACGCTGAGGACAAGTTTAGACAAGGAGGAAACCTGGCCCCAGAGAGGTCAGAGGTCAGTGTGAGGTGACATCTAGGAAGTGGCAGGGCTGGAACTCTGGCACAGGTTTCCTTCCCCAGCCTTCTGTGCTTTCTGCCAGGCCGTGCTGCCTGCTCTGATTCACCAAGGGGACATCGCGTGTCTCTATATCCGGTGTTCTCACGTCTTCATCCCCGGCCAAATCTATTATTTTTCTCTCTCTCTCTCTTGACCTCTGGAAGCCCCCCTCGCCCACCGTTGATTCTTAGGGAACAGGACAAGCTTCCTCCTTGCTTCTTCCTCCAGCCCCGCGCATTCCACCTGTTCCCCGGGCATCCCCACTTGCTCGCGTCCCCAGCTGCTCGCCCGGGGACCCGCGTGGGGCCCGCAGCCTCCAGACAGGGGCTCAAGGACGGCGCCCCGCGGGTGGGGCCTGCGTGTCCCCGCGAAGCGGGGGTTGGGGGCGCAGCGCGCTGGGCCCGCGTCGCACCGGCCCGCACTCACCTTGCCCGCTGCGGGCGCCGCCGCCAGGAGCGCCAGCACGAGCGGCAGCAGCAGCGCAGGCGGTCTTGGCGCCGTCCGGGGGCGCATGGTGGGCGCCCGCTCAGAGCCCCGGCGGGTCCAGGGACTCGCAGGCTCTCCGGCCACCGCGTCCCCTGCGCGACGCGGGTTGGGGAGCCCGGCTGGGAAGCTCGCCTCGCCAGCCGGTCCGGGGCGGGTTTTGTAGGGCTCAGCCCGCTGTCTGGCCCTCCCCACAGAGGCTTTTGACTGTGGCTCCAAGGGAGGGAAGAAGTGGCTCAGGTCCCGCCCTCGTTCCCCCTCCCTTCCGACTCACCAGGCTATGTCCCTCTGACCTGGGCATCGTGCCCAGGAGAAAGGGCTGCACGCCTGCGGGGCAGGTGGGCGCGGATCCTGGGTAAGGGGTTAAGAAGGTGATGCTTCCAAGGTCCTGAGGCCTAGGCGGGGCAGGGGCTGCGGGACGGAGGTGGGGAATTTTGGGGGTGTGCGAAGGGGAGGCGACCGAGCGGGGTGGAGGGAGTGGCCAGAGGCCGTGCCCAGATTAAGCGGGAGGCGCGCCGGGCGTCCGCACTCGGGCGGCCCCGCTCGCTGCCGGCTCTTGCGGCGGTGCCATCTCGTGGCTTCCCCTTCTCCAACCCTCCTCCAGCCGCTGCACTTGGCAGTGAGAGCGCGTTGTGAAGGCCACCAGGGCGCGCGTGGATCTGGGCGCTGCTGGGCCGGGAGGTGCGCGCCGCGCAGGCGGGCGAGGAAACGGCTCCCGGCGCTGCGGGCGACCCCTGGGTAAGGCACCCCCCAGCCAGTCTGGGCAATTAGTGCCCCAGGGCCCGGTACCTGCCTGGGACCGGGGAAGGCAGCGGAGGAAGCGTGGCATCCGAGGTGAGGCATGCAGGGTGGCGGGCGGGGCTGAGAGGATGGGGCCTGGGGGTCATCAGAGGAGAGTTTGTCTGGCTCCCGGGCTTGTCTGCCTGGGCTTGAACTGGGCGCTGTGTGTTTTGATTAATTTGGAGGCTCGAGTTACCGGCCTGGCAGTCGGGGCACCCTGAAATGCCAAGAGCAAGAGGCAGCTGAGGGAAAAGAGAAAACCCATCCTATTCTCTGCTGCGTTGAACTGGCTTTTCAGGCTAAGTCTTATCTGCGGAAATGCAGGGGAAAGCAAGAGCCAGCATTGTCCACGCCGGCTCCCTCCTAAGAGGGCCTTTCGTGGAGGTGGCCTTGGATGCGAATGTGCAGTATCTGGCTGCTTGGGGCATCGTCTTCAGGGCAGGGCGCGTGCCCTTTTTGGTACTCCTGACCGCACTGGCTCTCGGGAAGCATTTAGACCCCTCTTAGAATAATGGTATTAAATACGTAAAGTGCAATTAAAGCAGAATGAGTTTTATTAGAATACAACTATCAAAGTATTAAAGTCATAATATAGTAACAGGGATGCATCACTATTATTGCATTAAATACCTAGATGGAACAGCAGATCTATTAAACTATAATCTCAAAGTGGTGATGACTGCGAAACTGAAATGTGACGTGGAAATGCCAGTAGGTGCAAACTTTCAAGAACTGACAATACTGCTGTGGTTTATTGCCTATATTCATAAGTGAAGGAAAGACTGAACTTCCAGGAAAGGGTAGTGAAAATAGAGGTATAGTTTTGGTTCCCATGCAAGTTCACAGACCACCTGGATTCCATCTCCAGGTTAGGAAGCCCTGCTTTGGGACGGTGTTGCTGACATCTGCAGTAGTTGGTCATCAGACACCAAGTGTGGAATATGTGGTTTGGTCACTGATTGTGGAGAATCACTTGCTTGCAATTAGAATGGGGTCTGTTAGTGTATTAGACCTATGTGGCTAGGTAGGTAGGCAAAACCTTGACAGCAATTGAATGAAGACAGCTGCCCCCACCCCCCGCCATTTTTTTTGGCTGTAGAGTGAATATTATAGTCTTCTGTCTTTTTTATGCTAAGGATTGTCAACTGTGGCTGTACATTAGAATTTTCTAAGGAGCCTCTAAAAGTCCTGATACCCAGTTCATTCCAAGCCAATGACGCCAGGCGTTCCAGCGGTAGGACTCAGGTATCAGTGTGTTTTAAAGCTCCCTGGAGATGCCCATGTGCAACCAAGTTTGAGAGCCATGGTTTTACATGCATGTTTCAGTTAGCTGCATTGAATTACAGTCTCTTCTTAGTAGAATAATGAAAAGGACATATGTATATTAAACTCTTTATGAAGACTTAGGTGTGCCCAGGCCACGGATGCTGCAGTGTGGTATGTAGTAGCTTCTCCTCATTGACAGAGAGGGTTCTTATGGAACCTTTTCCTGCCATCCTTGTTAGATAGGACATCAGGTGCTCTGTTGATAAAATATCAGTGTCCAAGAATTCCGAGAGGCCTGTGATAATCTTGCATGGACTGATGTTGCTTCCTGGAAAGAAAAACTCTCAATGCTAGTGTTAAGTGCTCCTTCTTTTTGCTGAATTCTGGATGATTTCTCAGTTTAGATTCTAATTGCCTTTTCTTGAAACCAAGTCATTTTGACAGAAGACTAGACTTGGCTTTATCAATTTTGGAATGGGAGGCGGCAGTCGACTGCAAGTCACTTCTGCTGCCGCGACACAGCAGGAAAGAAACTTGTGATGTAAATACAGTAAGGAGGAAGCAGTGGGTAAGAGCTTGATTTCTGGAATAGACTCTGGATTTTGAATCCTTTCCACATTGCTAGTGTGAGCCAACCTTTCTGGGCTGGGGTCTTCTCTTTTGTAAAATGAGTGTAATCATGGTACCCACCTCAAGGAGTTGTAGGTATCTACTGCAGTAATCCATTGGAAGCCCTTTGTCCAGGGTCTTCACGAACAATCACATATTGGAATCAGGTTCTCCAGCTGCATCAAAGAAAATAAGGCGAACCTGATGAGAATGGTATTCTTCTTAGGTCAGTAGTAAAGGCACCAGGGGCAGGCACACCCCACTAGCTCCCTTGAGGTCAAGGGATGCTAAGGCATCTAGAGCCTTGCTACTTGGCATCCTGGAAGCAGCAGCTTTGGCATCCCGGAGGGCTGGTTAGAGATGCAGAGTCTCAGGCACCATCCCAGACGCACTGAATGAGAGCCCACATTCACCAAGGTCTGCAGGTGATTCATCCACACATTAAACTGAGAAGTAGCTTACCTAAAAGCCAAATGCAACCACCCGTTCCTCGCCGCCCCATCGCATACACATACCCTCCTTTGGTACAGTGTTGGGGGCTCTCACTAGGTGGTGTCAATTAACCAGAATTCTTGATTTTTAAAAAATAGTCTTAGGGTCAAGAGAGTTGATTTTTTACAGTCTGTTCTTTGTGGTAAAGCAAAAGGAAAGTTGGGATGTTCCCTTTTGTACATACAAAGGACACAGAGATCCCTTTTTTTGACTTTGATGCCCGATAAGAGTTTTGAACAAAAGGAAGTGGTCATTGCCTTTGACGAGCCGTATATTATTATTTTTGCCCCTTTTCCATAATCACAATATTATATCTGTTTTCTGAACAGTACTGTACTGTTTGCCTCTCTACATTTGAACGTAAGCCCTATTAAGGCAGGGGTATTTTGGTGTTCTTTACCGTTGTTGAGTGAATGGAGTTGTTTACTATTTGCTGAATGAATGAATGAATGAAGTTGGATGACATCAAACTCCCTGAGGATTCACACCCAGATCTGTTTTCTTCCAAAGTTCATGATCTTTCTATAGCCTCAGGAAGGTGTATGAGTATGGTGGGGAGGTGTGGAATGGATGCTTACGTCTGGCTTTTAGACGAGCCGCGTCTCAAAGTTTAATGTGGGGTGAATCACCTGGAGATCTTGGTGAATGCGGGCTCTCATTCAGTGGGTCTTGGGGTGCCTGGGATTCTGCATCTCTAACCAGCTCTCCAGGATGCCCAAGCTGCTGCTCCCCAGGATGCCAGTGCTTTTGCTGTGATGCCTGTAGCTCCTTCTTTGATCTTTTGACTTCATCTCCCCACTTAGTCATCTTTTTTCTTTCAAGAACCTTCTCTTGTCAACACCTCTAAAACAGTTAGACTCATAGGTTCTTTTAGAATCTCGAGTCGTTATCAACTCATGTCAGTTCTTGCCATTGCCCCTTGGATTCTTTCACAGCTTTTCTAAGCTCATGGCCCCTGCCTCACTGCCTGCTTATCATCTGTAGGTCACGGTAGCCTTCTAGCTCGTCTCCTGCTCGTTCTTTCCTCTGAAATCCCTCTTCTATGTTATTGTCAGAGTTTCACTTAAAATTGCACGTTGCATCAGAAAGGATAGATTACCTCTAGGGAAGTTACAAACAATCCCCAAATGTCAGAGACTCACAGTAACAAGATGTTTTTTCTCCATCTGTGCTACATATCCCTCACAGGTTTGGGGGGTGGGAAAGGGGACGGGGCTCGGCTTATCATAGCCGTACAGGAACCTCCTGGAAATTCCCATTCAACTTGTTCTTCTCTGATCACCTTAGAAGGGGAAGACAATGTGCCAGATCAAAAACTGCTTCCACCTGCATGGGGCACATCACTCACATTTCATTGGCCAAAGCGGTCACGTGACCATGCTTCATTTTGTAAGTGGTGGGGAAATGAAATCTACCACTTGCCTGGAAAGAGAGCTGGAAATATTTGGTGAATGATAGTAATGCCCATCACATACATTGTGTCACTTGGTTATTTTCAAACTTCCAGAGACTCTTCTTTGTCTAATTTGCAGCTAATCTCACGCTTCTTAGAATAGAAAAGGGTGGTCCAAAATCAACTTCTAAAAGATCTCTTGTGTCACCCCATACTTCTCAAGTTCACTGTACACATTTCCTTACCTCATGCCTTTGTACTTGCTGTTGCCCCCACCTTCATGATCTACAGCTTTTCTCTTCCTACTGTTGACTTACAATAGTTATTTGTGTATTCTGGGTACAGGCTCCTTGCCAGATATATTTATTATGAACATTTTCTCCCATTCTGTACCTTGTCTTTTCGTTTCCTTATGGATGTCTTCTGAAAAGCATGTTTTTATCTTGATGAAGCCCAATTTATCAACTGTTTCTTTTATGATTTGTGCTTTTCTTATTATCTGAGAAATCTTCAGCTATGCTAAAGTGGTGAAGATTCCTCCTATGGTTTCTTCTTCTATAGTATTTTTACATTTGGGTCAGTGATCATTTTGAGTTAATTTGGAGGTATGGTATGAGGTAAGGATCTATTTTTTTAAGTTAATTTTTATTGAGTTTTGATAGTTTACAATCTTGTGAAAATTCACTTGCACATTATTGTCTGTCAGTCGTGTTGTAGGTGCACCCCTTCACCCTTTGTGCCCACCCCCCACCCCCTCCTTTCCCCTGGTAGCCACTAATCTGTTCTCTTTGTCCACATGTTTAAATTGGTAAGGATCTATTTTTAATGTTCTTTTCCGTATGGATATCCTGTTGTTCCAGCACCGTTTGTTGAAAAGTCTGTTTTCTCTGTTAAATTGCCTTGACACCTTCATGGAAAATCCATGGATCATCTGTGTTTGGGTCTTTTTGTTCCACTGAACTACAGATATCTTCTTTCATCAATACTGCATTGTCCTTATTACTATAGCTTATAGCATGCCTTGAAAACAGTTTCAATAAGTGAAACTCCAACTTTGCTACTCTTTTAAAAAATACCTTACGCTCTCCTAGGTCTTTTGAATTTACGTATATGTGGATTGAATTTGCTAATATGTGTTAAGGAGAATTGTGTCTACTTTCATAAGGGATATTGGTGTGTAGTTTTATTGTAATGTCCTTGTATCTGATAATACCAGCATCATAAAATAAGTTAACCAGCACACTCTCTTCTATTTTCTGAAAGAGTGTGTGAAGAATTAGTATTATTTCTTCTTAAATGTGTGCTAGAATCCATCAGTGAAGCCAATTGGCCCTGGAGTTTTCTGTGGGAAAAGTTTTAAATTACTAATTTAACTAATTGTCAATTTAATTAATTTAGTTAATAGGGCTATTCAGATTTTCTGTTGCTTCTTGTGTCAGTTTTGATAATTGGTATCTTTCATGAAATGCGTTAATTTCTTCTTCATTGTCAAATTTATTGACATATAATTGTTCAGAAGATTCTCTAATTATCCTTTTAATATCTGTAGATCTGTAGTGGTTGTCCCTTTGTCATTTCTGACATTGGTAATTTGTCAAGTTTATCAATTTTTTTTTACCTTTTCAAAAAAACCCTAAGAACCAACTTTGGGTTTCATTGATTTTTCTCAATTGCTTGAGTGTTTTCTCCTTTATTGATTTCCTCTCTTCACTTTATTATTTTCTACCTTTTACTTCGGGTTTATTTGCTTGTCTTTTCCTAGTTTCCTAAGTTAGGGGCTTAGGTAACTGATTTTAGACTTTTCTTCTTTTCTAATATAGACATTCTTAGATATAATTTCTCTCTCTGCACTGGATAAGTTGTATCCATAAATTTTGATGCGCTGTTTTCATTATCATTCAGTTCAACATATTTTCTTCTTTGACCATGGGTTATTTGAAGTGTGTTGTTTAATTTCCAAATATTTGGAACTTTCCTAGATGGTTTATTGTTGAGTTCTAATTTAGTTCTCTGCAAGATTTCAGTCTTTTTAAACTTATTGAGACTTGTTTTATGGTCCAGCGTATGGTCTATCTTGGTGAAGATTCCATATCCACTTGAAAAGAATATATATTCTGCAGTTGTTGGGTATAATGTTTTGTATATATAAGTTAGAGTAAAGGGGTTGATAGAGTTATTCAGATCTTTGTGTCTTGACTGGTATTTTCTACCTTGTTCTATTAATTACCAGGAGAAGAGGTGGTCTCCAACTATGTTTGAGAATTTATTTCTCCCTTTAGATTTTCAGTTTTTGCTCCATGCGTTTTGAAGTTCTGCTATTATATCCATATATTTATAATATTTATGCCTTTCTCGTGTATTAACTTTTTGATCATTATTGTCGCTTCCTATCTTGAAGTCTATTTTATGTGCTATTACTGTAGCCAGTCTGCCTTTCTTCAGCTTACTGTTTGTGTGGTATATCTTTTTCCAGCCTTTCAATTTCAATCTATTTGTGTCTTTTTGTCTAAAGTATGTATCTTGTAGACAGCATATACTTGGCTTTTTCTCTTTTCCTTTTTTTTTTTTTTTGCTGAGGAAGATTTGCCCTGAGATAACATCTGTTGCCAATTTTCCTCTTTTTGCTTGAGGAAGATCCTTACTGAGCTAACATCTGTGCCAATCTTCCTCTGTTTTGTATGTGGGATGCTACCACAGCATGGCCCCTGACGAATGATGTAGGTCCATGCCTGGGAACTGAACCCAGGCCGCTGAAACAGAGTGCACTGAACTTAACCACTAGGCTGTGGGGTCAGCACTCTTTTTTCTTTTTAAAATTCAGTATGACTGTCTTTGCCTTTCTATTTATTTACGTTTATATTGAGGTAACATTGGTTTATAACTTTACATAAATTTCAGGTGTACATCATTATGTTTAGATTTCTGTGTGACAATATCATATTCACTAGTGAAAGGCTAATTACTATCCATCACCACACACATGTGCCCTGTCATCTCTTTTGCCCTCCTCCCTCCCACCTTCCCCTCTGGTAACCACCAATCTAATCTATGTATCTATTGTTGTTGTTGTTGTTTTTGTCTTCTACTGATGAGTGAGATCATACAGTATTTGACTTTCTTCCTCTGACTTACTTCGCTTAGCATGATATTCTCAAGGTTCATCCATGTTGTTGCAATTGGCAAGATTTCATCTTTTTATGGCTGAGTAGTATTCCATTGTGTATGTATAACACATCTTCTTTATCCATTTAGTCTTTGACTTTTAATAGGAGTTTTTAGTACATTTTCATTTAAAGTAGTTGATATGGTTATATTTGGGGCTGCCATTTCTCCACTTACTTTTTATTTGTCTCATCTGTTTTTTGTTCCTTTTCTTCTTTCTGGCATTCTTTTGTGTTAATCAAAAATTTTTTTTAGTATTCCACTTTAATTTTTTATTGGCTTCTAGCTATATCTCTCTGCGTTATTTTTTGGGGTTATTTTAGTGATTACAATAGCCATCTTTAACATTTTTCAATTTACTTAAAATTGAATTACTTCAGGTAAATCAAATTCATTCTTGTATCCACATTCCTAGCATGAGATTTGATACAAAATGGGAGACTGATAGATGTTTCTTTAATGAATAATAATCATAGATGTTTATTTATGTTGTATCAAAGCTATATGGAGATGATTCCAGAAAATTTTTTTTTAGTTAATGCCCTGCTAGGTAACAGAAAACCACTTCAAATTTTAAATATTATTACATTTTTATTGGATTTGAATTTATAAATCTTGTGTCATTTTCATATATAGTCAAGATTCTATGTATTATTTGATTTTGTTCCCATATGCTTGATATTTTTTTGTAAAAATTGAATACAGACCTCCTCCTATCTTTAATTTCAGAAGTTTAAAAACAGACTTATATTCAAATTTTAGAATGGGGGAGCAATCTTACTTTAATAATGGAATTCTTTATGGTTTTGTGAAACTTCCAACTGTCAATTGTCTTGGGCTCTGCCCACATGACATCCTCATCCAATACACAGCACATTCTCTTGGCTTTGCTCAGTTAATTACTGATGTGTAAAGTCACCAATGAAACACTGAATGAATTTTTATGGTCTGTAGCAGACCATGGGATGGCATAGCTCTAAAGCCCAGGTTTGAGGGGTGCCGTTGAATCTTTTATTAGGTTCCAGAGTGGCAGAACCATTCCTAGAGGAGTCTAGTGCCAGGTCTTATCCTGTAGGGAGAGACCTGCTAGGAAGATTCTGATTCTCTAGGAACCAACTTCTGCTGGAAGCAAGGCAGATAGAGGCTGGGCAGAAGAATGGAATGCAGCCGTAAGGAAAAGGAGGTGGTAAGCTCTCGTTAGAAAAGACCCAAGATGCACATGAATACAATTTTCCTTCCTGACCAAGACAGAGCTTTCCTCTTATCTTGGAACCAATTGCACCTCCCACCCCGACCCTCAGTATTTCTGTTTAACCTTAAAGTTCATTTGGACACTTTTGTGAAATCTCTTTCTTCTTTTTGCCAACATAGCAGCCTTAAATGCTTTAACATTTGACTTTTCCATATCCTTGTTAGAGATGGTGCCTTTAAGATCTCCAACTGTCCTATAGGAGTTTCTAGATTTGAAATTAAAGAAGACCTTCATGTAAGAACTCTAGTTTTCCGAGATTCACAGGAAACATGATGTCTTTGTATCATAGCACACTGTTGCGTTTATAATTGACGCTTCCTGTTACTACTATATTGAAGGCTTAAGTTGTTCTTCCCAGAGATGAATTCCCTGAAACTCACCCATGAATTTTCATGAGTTTTGAAGTTGCGTAGTGTAGTGCTTAATAAGGAAAGCTTTGGAGTTTGAATCCTAGAAATGTTACTTTCTAGCTGTGTGACTTATTTGTAAAAGGACGTAATCATATTGCTTACCTCATAGGGTTATTGTGAAGATTGCAGATCTGTTGTAAACCCTTACTACAGTGCTTAGCATATCAGTGGCCTTCTGAAAATGCTGCTCATTATAATTTCTTATGGTGGGGAAGAAGGAGGGGGAGGGGGAGGGGGAGGAGGAGGAGACGAAGAGGAGGAGGAGGAAGGAAAAGAAGGAGGAAGAGGAGAAAAAGGAGGAACGGGAGGGGAATAAGCATCAGCAGCAGCAGCAGCAGCAGCAGTGGTGACGGGAGAAGGACCAGCTTTCTGGTTGATAAAACCAAATGCCCACCTTTTCTTAGCGTCCTCTCAGAGTCGGCTGTGTTAACTCTGATTCTCACTAGAATTGTCCACCTACATACCTTCTCCTTCTACAGTAATGGAAGAGTCATCCCTTTCAATAATTTCTCTCTCCTCATGTTTAAAAGGTTCTTTAGGAGGGACTGCCATAGCTTATCCCTCCTTTTCATTTTTCATTTCCCCAGATCTTCCTTCCTTTCCGGATCAAGTCTTGCCCCCTTCCTGAGATCTGTCCAGTCTTGCCCCAGTTCCCATTTTTCTAGCCCTTCTCTAAAATATCGGAAACTCTTTTTGCCTCTACAACAAATTAGGAAGGAAGGAAATAAACATTTATTGAGCCGCATGTCAGGCACTGTGCTAGGCACTAATTTAGACTCATGTAATTCTCTCAGGTATTAATTTTGCATACTGAGAAGTCAAAGAGCTCAGAGGGGATATGAATTTGCTCAGGGTTACACTGCTAAGTGGGCAAAGATCTGAACACAAGTCTTTCTAACTCTAGAGCCCTGCCTTCATCCCTAACCATGAAAGCACAATGCACCAGGAATGGAGGACAGCCTGTCTCTATGGAGGAGGGAAAAAGTCATCAAAGGCAAATGCCAGCCTCACAGTGTGGTCAGGGGTGGGCCCTTCCTAGTGGGATCATGGGGTGTTACTGCTGGAGCTCACCCTAAAGGCAATTCCTGGAGGTCTGAAAGGTCCAGAGAATTCAGATAAGAGTCACTCCAGCCCTGCCCAGAGGGGAAAATCACAGACCAAGAGAAACCTGGGGGATTAGTGTTTTTGGCAAGAGACATACAACATTCTGAGTCAAGAATGTCATTCTTAACTGGGAGGTAAAGGGCTCATCTGGTTTTGAAAATCACTTGTGTATTTTTAGGACATATATCACCTCCATGTGTTTCCCAACTGGTGACATTATTATGATTGTTGCAAATTTTCTGTTGATATTGGGAGGGGACCACAAAGGGGAAAATAATAATGAAAGCATATATTGGCAGAATGGCGGGTTAGCTGAGATATGGTCCAGTTGGCCTTGGACTTGCAAACTCAACTCCAAGGTCAACTGAGGACTCTGCAGCACTCTCAAACAATTTAGTTGAACCTGGAGAGAAAGAGAGGTGGGGGCGGGTTTGGCCATAATCCAGCAACATTCTGGTCTAGTTGGAGCTCAGTCATTCTCAAGAATTTACTTGAGTAGTTCTCAAATTTTTCCCTGTTGCTTTTCAGAGCACATGAAGCTCCAGCCACATTCCAGTGGTCCATGGACCACACAGATCCATGACCCGCTTTAAAAACCTTGTGATGTTTGATGAGATTGACTGTTCTTGCTAAAAAGCTGAAACTAACCTGAAGTCTTTGAAAGTCTGCAGGTAGAGTCAACCCTAAGACAGGGGATTTTAGAAAGAGCAAAACCAAGTAACCAGCTTTTATGTCGGGGAAAGGTCAGGTGGTCTCTTAACAGGGAAAGCGTAAGCCTCGAATGGAAATGTCAGCTACTGAGGTGGACAAGGCATGCCATTCTTTTTCTGGGAGCATTTTTCTAACTTTTCAGCCCATTTCTTATTTCTTTATAAAAGCTGAGTCTTCAGGAGTTCTATTTCGAAGAGAGAAAGGTATATACAAATAGGTGTTCAGACAATCGAAAAAACTTCGCCTTGGAAAGAGTCTTCAGATAGCTCAGTGTCAGAAGGTCAAAAGGAAAGAACATGTAGTCATTGAATTAATAGGAAATTATTTCACTGAAAGAATTAAAAATATTATTGTTCAAAAGAATTCAAAGACTTAATGTTGTTTGGGGAAAGAAAGGGCATTATACTTCTGGTACCTTTTTGTGACTGGAAGATTCTGATACTCTCTCCTGTTTATCGGGTCCTCCAATCTTGGCCATTGCCCACCCCCCAACCCCCAATCGATGAGAACCTCAGCAGGATGTATTTCTTTTCAAGATTAGGTTGCAGAGAAAACAAATTCCCCATGGTAGAGATAATGACTCGGAAGATCTCAGATCTTGTTCCCAGGCCTAGCATTTGGAAAACATTGGGCCGAGACTCATAAGGAATCCCAGAGGAACTGAAGTCCAGAAATTTTCGTAAAGGAGTGAAGAAAAAAATAATCTCAGGGAGCTGGAGATACTGAATATACTTGCTAGAAATTACTGAAATAAATACATGCTGAGAAAGAGCCTGTGACCTTACTTAGGTTGGTGAGTTAAGAGGATGTCAAAGGCCCAGGGTGCTTATGCTGAGCTTCCCTCTGCAGTGGGGCTCCAAGTGAGCTCCTATTGGGTTGTCGGGTCTTGGGACCAGCTGCCAGTGAGGACAGTACTTTCTATCAGACTCAGCTGCACAGGTCAATTTGCTCAAGTAAAGGAAATTGACTATAAAACAGCATCAGAAATGGGGCGGCTCTCAGGAATAAGTCTTTCATCCTCCCATGGGACCATCTGTCTCTTTTTGCATTTTCCTCCCTTGAAAACAGCTTTTTATCATTACTCAGCTTATCTGTTTCCTCTAAATTCGGGCTTGCACTTCGCCTTGACTTGCCCCAGCCTTCTGATGCCTGACTGTGTCTCGGGGCATCTCCTGATGCTTCCTTCCTCCCTCATCTGTCTTTCTTCCCTCAGTTTCCTCATTTCAGCTCTCCAAGAGGACTCAGCCAGATTATCTTTTTGTACCATCCTCCAGCTCGGAGTCAGAGTTCTATGTCATTAAGCCAAGCTCTGGGTTGGGTCAAGTGGTTATTCCCAACCTTTCTGAGTGGCTAGGGAGACAGGATCAGGTGGTGCAAACCTGGCCACATCCCCACTTAGCTGGGTTAAAGGTGGAGCCTGAGTGGGCTCTGAGGCAGCACTCTATAGAGAACATAATCTTAGCAGTCTACAGAGAAGAGATCGTAATCTTCTTGAGGATAACATTTGGCAAAATAAAGCATGTCTTTTGAAAGGCACAGAACTTTTGCTTAAGCTGTTGTTTGCATATGTTTTAGTGGCACAGTACTTTGGGTCGTTTAAGCTTTTTTTGTAGTAGTAGTGATAACTTCCACGGAAACACATTGCCTTGGCCAGTCCCATGTGATGACAGCCATTTATTTGTGAGAAGGTAGGTTAGAGGGATGCTGTTCTGCGTGATGGGGTATTTTTGTTTGGCGCAGTCAGAAGCTTGGTTGAGACAAAAGTTTTTCTGCTCTTAACGTAAGCAGTCGCAACAAAGAAAATCCTTGTGGATTGTTGTAGATTTCACATGTGACAGTGTTTGTGAACTGTAGAGCACTGTGCACACCCATGTTCCTGGTGTCCAGCTGATAGCGAGATAGGGGCTCTGCTTAGTTGTGACCTGGTAGCTGCATCTTGGGTAGGAGAACAGTCCTACCGTCTCTGCGACTCCTTTGTGGCTTGTTTTTGGGCCAGACAGAGGCGTGGGAGAAGCACATAGTCTTCCACATAGTCATAGGCTCTGTCATACCTGGCTCGCTCCAGGTAAATCAGTGAACTGGCAGCTTTTTGTGTTTGGCAGCTCATCAAAAGCAGACATCTTCAAACTGAAGTACGTGTACCCTTGGGAGACAAAAGGATCCTTAAGAGTTATGCAAGCAGCTTGGAAAATTAATTAAAGGAATCAATTTCCAGATTCTCAACTGCTTTTTGTATTTTTTCTTACAATTGCTCTGTCTGAAAATGGGCCATTGGTCCATGTTCTCACCTCCCCTTTTGAAACTGTCTTTGTCCTACTTTTTGAAAAAAAGGCATCCTGTGCCCCATCCCTCTGCCCCCATCCATCCCAAATGTTCCCCACCTGCTTTGTCCCAGAGAGTAAGAACTGTTTGTGGGGCCAGACAAGGGAGTATAAATGCAGGTGTTGAGAGCAGAAAGCATTTTGCCTGCTGGGTTGCACATCCCCTGGGCCAGGTGTTTTCCAACTTTTTGCTTTTATCACAATTGGGGGAAGACTTATCAGCTGCTAGATCATTCAAAATGATTTTTGATGATAAATTCTATATTGCTTTTGGTATACAATTCAAGAGAAGTTCAAGGCGTTGAGCGACATGTGTATAACAAATTCCTTCCATTCACAACTTTTAACTCTGTGAATAAGGTTTATTAGGATTTACAGCTTTAAAAATTAGGATGGAAATAAGATTGTTGCTGAACCTGTCTCGTTCTAGTATGAAGTATTATTAATGTAGGGCTAAACAAACTTATTGAGAAAGAAAAAAAACCCAATTCTTTCATTGCCAAGGACATTTCCAAAAAAATTACACTTTTAGTGTTCAATATTTGTTTATCAAGATTTAAATTTATGTTTTGATGGATTATATACCACTGATCCTGATAATGATAAGCCAATCCAGGAGAAAAAAATTTAAGACTTAGAGATCTGCGATCATAGGGAACAAAAAATATTCAATTTACATACATTTTTGTTGCAGAGAAGTATGGTAGGGTAATCAATGTAAGATTTTCAAGTATAAAATTATAGTGCACTAAGGTATATGTAGGGGAGTGGAATGGATATATGAATTCAAGAAAAAAAATAATGTAAAATTCCTGTTAAGAATTGTGTGCATATGTTTTATGCTGTTGATGGTGAAAATAGATTGCAGTGGCATTATGATCCATTGGCTGCATCTAAAATAGTGCTGCAACAGTTTTATTTTATAAGTCACCTTCTACAATGTTCCAGATTACACTCTTGGCAAGTATTTGAAGAGAAGATGAAAGTTTTTAGATGTTAACTTAAAAAAAAAAAAGAATAGGGGGTGTGCATAGGTTTTTCAAAATTCTTATGGGTGTGTGTGAGAGCAGAAAAGGTCAAAGGCGGCTAAGCTGGGATGTCACTTGGGAGAAGGGACACATATTGGAGTCAAAAAACCCCAGTTCTGCCATGTATCAGCTTTGTGACTTTGCACAAATGGCTTCAACTGATCCAGTTTGTTTTTCTTGTACAATGGAAAGAATACTTTCCTTACTAAACTGAGGTGAAAACAAGGGACTTGATGTGGGCAGAGAGTGCTACATAGAATCAATAAGTGTCAGTTTCTCCTCACTCCCCTCAGGCTATTATGATTCCTGTCTCCGTCTCCCTCATTCTCCCTTTCTCCACTCCCTCATGTATGTTCAAAGTTAGCTTCATCTTAGGTCCCCTATGAAATATATTTGATTCACATTCTAAAGATCCCAAAGTATCTTCCATAAATCCATTCATCCAACAGACATATATTGAGCACTTAATATATTTCAGGCACTATTATGGCACTGGGAATATATCCATGAATAAAAAAAGACTAAATCTCTATTGTCATAGAGCTTATATGGTAACTAAGTGCATGGTGATGAGCATGCATTGACTACTCTCAGTCTAGCAAAGACTTTTCACATTGGGCAGTCCATTGACTAATGGGAGACCACTTAGATTCCTGCAGATTGATCCAGCCATCCAGCCATCCACCTGCCAGCCATTCAATTAAAATGTACTGAGGAACTCCTAGATGTTAGGAGCATGAACCAGGATGAGACAATCTTTCTCTGAAAGGCGACCACAGCAACATTGTTTTAATAAAATCCCCCTTTGTGCACCCTTTATTGCAGTATGTGTGTAGATAAATTGCATCGTGTATCTATTTTGGGGTTAAAATGCACATATCTCTGGTTTTCTTCAATTTTTGATTGTATTTCCTATTTGTTTAAAATAGGAAATACATTTTGAGTGATTCAAACTAATTTGTATATTCCTTCCAAAGCAATAATTTGTTTTGTTGAGATTTGCTTCTAGAATGCGATTAAAAAAGTACTTAAGATGTTGGACTTAGGGATGGGAAAAGACCTGGGCACTCAAAGTGGTTCTTTTTCTACTTGATTTTGAAACTGCATCATGGAATGCTGTTCTACCACTTACTTCGAAAACTAGTCTCCCCTAAACACAGCATTGAGTTAGTTTATCTAGATTTTGTCCAGAAATTTAAAAATAACTTGTAACATTCAATACTCTCAGTTTCCTTCTCTCTACCCAATTCTTATAGGTACAAGTCTTCGGAGAAGCCTGAGTTTTCAAAATGAGACATTTTAATTCTTTGAGCCAAAGAGGTCTTTTATCAAAGTATGGGGTTCTTTGAGTTAAAATATTTTTCTTTTTTTATTGAGATAAAGTTCACAAAATAAAATTCACCATTTTAACTCTTTTAAAGTTTCTAATTCAATGGTTTTTAGTATATTCATAATGTTGTGCAACCATCACCACTACTTAATTCCAGAACATTTCTGTCACCCCGAAAAGAAACCCTGTACCTCCTAATTTTCCCTTCCTCCAGCCCCTGACAATTACTAATCATTTTTTGTCTCTATGGATTTGCCTATTCTGGACATTTCATATACGTGGAATCATACAGTATTTAACTTCTTTCATTTAGCATCATGTTTTCAAGGTTCATCTATGTTGTAGTATGTATCAGTACTTCATTCCTTTTTATGGTCAAAGCCATTGTATAGATGTAGCACATTTTGTTTCTCCACTCATCAGTGGATAGACATTTGGGTTGTTTCCACGTTTTGGCTATTATGAATAATGCTGCTATGAATATTCATGTACAAGTTTATGTGTGAACATATGTTGTCACTTCACTTGGGTATATACCTAGAAATGGAATTGCTGGATCGTATGGTAATTCTAAGTTTAAATTTTTGACGAACGGCCAAAATTTTTTCCATAGCAGTTGCGCCATTTTAAATTAAAATATTTTTATATATATTTGCTGTATGTGTGCAAAATGTATATTTGGGAGTTCTTTTCCTAGTTTCAAAAAGCAAAAAAAGCACTTGAGTGAATTTTAACTTGAATTTTCAAGGGAAAAGATTAAGTCCAAGAAAATTTCACTTAGCAAAATGAAGCAATAATTTTCATACAAGCATTATATATATATATCTCTTTCTATTTCCAAAAAATATATTATGACATATAAAGAATTTGAGAATATTTTTATTTCTAAGAATAAAAATTGATAATTGTTCAGTTTAACCATCGCTAAGGAGAGAGAATGTCAAAAAACTGTTGAAGTTCCCCTTTTGAAAATACTTCCATTACTAGCTATGAATAATGAAGTAATTATTTTCATTATAATGAATACTGTGTTTTAAGAGATATGTTTATATTTAACATCTACAGACTTTAAACCCAGGACATAGACCTTCATTTACAAATGGGTGTTGTCTGGAAGAAACGAGAAGATTGGCAGAATTTTTTTTAAGTACCAAGACTTGACTGTGACATACTCCGCGCACATGGCATTTATAAGATGCTCTTTCAGGTGGACCAAGCCCTTGGCCATAGATCCCTGGTGAGTGTCCTCAGTGTGATCACTTGCTTTTATTCAATAATTTCTCCTAAATGTTGGTTCTATAGGTATAAAACATATAAATGCTTCATATGTCAAAAAGCCAAATCGTTTTAGAAATCTGTGGATTATGCTAGCCATTTTGTGACTCATTTTTAGTATTAAACACCAATCCTTGCTACTCGCCCTGGATTGCATCCACATAACCATCCAATGGGAGGATGCACATCTAAAGGCTGCAGATTCTTACCCTCTTACTTGCTAGGTTTGAATAGCAGAAACCTTGCTAGATGCCCAGAGCAGCAGGATCCCAATAACTAGTAGAGTTAGAACAGTGCACTTCATGAGTGTGGTAGTCAGGATAATGACCCCTATAGATGTCCAAATCCTGACCCCTGGAGCCTGTGAATATGTTCTGTTATGTGGCAAGGGGGAATTATGGTTGCAGATGAAATTAAGGTTGCTAATCAGCTGACCTGGTGATGGGGACATTGTCCTGGATTAGCCAAGTAGACTCAGTATAATCATAAGAGTCCTTAGAAGTGAAAGAGGGAGGCAGGAGAGCGGGAGTCAAAGAAGGAGATGCGATGATGGAAGCAGAGGTGAGAGGGATGAACAAGAGAGAGACTTGACCTGCCGTTGCTGGCTTTGAAGGTAGAAGGAACCATGAGCCAAGGAATTCAGACAGCCTCTGGAATCTGGAAGCCTCCAGAAGGAACACAGCCCTGCTGACGCCTTGATTCTCACCAGTGAGACCCATTTCAGACTTCCGACTTCCAGAACCATAAGATAGTAAATACATGTTGTTCTAAGCCACTGATTTTGTGGCAATGTGTTGCAGCAACAATAGGAAATTAATATAAGATTGTTAAAAGTGACTAAAAAAAATTGGGAGTTAAGGAATGTTAAATAGTGAGAAATATGAAAAGTTTTGGAGCTGATAAACATGTATTTATGGGCAATGAAGGAGAGTGTTGGGGGCCAGCCTGGTGGCATAGCTGTTAAGTTCATGTGCTACACTTTGGTGGCCTGGGTTTGCGAGATCCCTGGTGTGGACCTACACATCACTCATCGAGCCATGCTGTGGTGGCATCCCACATACAAAATAGAGGAAGATTGGCACAGATGTTAGCTCAGGGACAGTCTTCCTCACCAAAAAGCAGAAGATTGGCAACAGATGGTTGCTCAGGGCCTACCTTCCTCAACAACAACAACAAAAGGAAAGCATGTGTAGTGGGAAGGAGAATGTATTTATTTCAGAAATGCAATCAAGTCATATTTATTTGAAGTGCATATGGAGGAAAATGCAATGTAATCTTAATTTTGAATGCTTCTTTAAAGAAAAAAAGAATTGTCGTGTTTTAAAATATATCCAGCAGCAGGAGGAGCCAGAAGAGCATAATGGGGGTTCAGATCTGATCTGAGCCAGACCTCTCTGTGCCATTCTGTCTGCAACATTTTGAGCACATTTGCTCTTGTGGAAAATGTGGAAAAACATACCGTGCCTACAGTTTCAATGAGACTATATATGTGGAGGCCAGAACTACTAAAAGATGTAACCTATCCTTATTTACAAATGTCCAAGGTGATAAGGACCTATTTAATAAATAGTAGCTGTAAATACTTCAGCTTGGTTTAAAATAGTATACTCCCAGTGTTCAACACCTCGTTCACCTTTTTATTCTCTTCATTTACTTGGTTACTACTCTGTAATGCCAACCTGGAATTGAACTGAATTTTTTCAATTCAATTGAATTGAAATTTATTGCAATTGTCATGAATTCCAATAGAAGTGTCACGGAGAATGGGGACCTCAGAGTGGCAGCCAGTCTGTGTGGGCTAGACCCCCACCCCCGTCTCCCACCTCCTAGTCAGGGGCTCACCCAGAGGCGTGGCTCTGTAGATTCCTGTTGTGTTTGCCAGTATCTCAGCACAAGAGGAAGGTAGAGGGTGGAGAAAGCAGGCTCTCTTAGGACGTGAGGTTTCTGAGAGGAGAAGGCTCTATGCACAACAAAGGAGACAAGGATGGCAGAGAAATCATGGCCCAGTTCTCCTCCCATCCATGGGGATTATGTGACCAGGAGCTCCAACTCCATCCTAGCTGGTTCAAGGATCAAAGGAGATGATGGATGTGGAAGCTCTTTGACAAATATAAGCTCTGGTCAGACATATGCGACTGTTTGGTGGTTGTCTTAGATCGGGCTGCTGTGACGAATACCACAGACTGAGTGGCTTATAAGCAATAGAGATTTATTTCTCACAGTTCTGGAGGCTGGACATCTGAGATCAGGGTACCAGCACCGTCTGTTCTTGTAAGAGCCCTTTTCCAGGTTGCAGACTGCCGACTTCTCCATGTGTCTTCACAGGGTGGAAAGAGCATGGGAGCGCTCTCTGTGGTCCCTTTTATAAGGGCACTAATCTCACTCCACCATCATGACCTAATCAACTCCCAAAGGCCCCGGCCCCTAATAATATCACGCGGGGGTTAGGATGTCAACATTTGAATTTTGGGGTGGGAGGGGAGTGTAAACATTCAGTCCTTAAAAGTCGTCTATTTTGATTTCATCTCTCCTGTTAAAATTTCTTTATAATAATATCACCCTGGTTGGATTTCTGCCTCGCTTATAAGACCCTGAACTACTTAACTCTTCCCTCGCTATTTCATATTATTTCCCTTCTCCTCCAAGCCATGTCCCCAGTCCAGTTATGTTTTCTCCCATTTTCCCTCCTTCCAGTTGGTTCCACTTACTGGCATCCAGCACACACTGGTCTTTGCACTGTCCCTGAACACAACCACTTCCTTCCCTCTTCCTCTCGTTTCCTACTGAGACTCATCTTCTTCGAGCCATCTATATATCCAGCTCTCACCTTGTGAGTGTCCCCACGGTACCCAGCACAATGAGGACTCCACTCACGGGCTGTGAGTACTTCTCGACGAGTTAAAAAGAGGAAAGATAATGATGTCAGCCAGAGTGAGGACATTTATCTTGTCACTGATGACAATCAGCTGGTGACAGCAGCCTATTAAAAATAGAAAGAAGCTTTCTGAAATTAATTCCTTTGTTCTTTTTCTTTTCTATTTTGCATGAAAATGAACAGTTTAAATTAATCTGCATTTTTGTTTTTTCCTAGGTCACTTATACTCATTCTCTTTTCTGTACAACATGTGTATGGGGTAAGTACATTAATTAGCTCTGATTGCATGTTGAAAATTCACTTTATTGAATGTATTATTTTTATTATACTTTTAAACAAGTTACTCCCTGCGACTCAGTGTTTTCATCTGTAAAATGAACTGTTAGACTAGATTAACTCTAAGGTTTCTTTTATATTTTACAGTCAAGATTACTTACCAAATTGCCTAGGTATTGGGGATTCCTTTGTTTTATAACATAACCCTTTCTTAAAAACTTTTTTCAGAGAGAGACAGGAAGCAGCTTGGCCATTTCAAGATTAAATCAAGAAGTATAAGACTAAATTTGAACATTTTAACTCTGGAGAAAGATAAACCTAGAACATTCTGTAATAAGCCCTCTTCCTTCTGCTTCCTCACTAAAGAACCTAAGTTATTGAACCCAACCTCAGGCATTTCTGGGAAGTCTTGCTATGGGCCGCCTATAACTCGGGTTGATCTTGAGACAGCTGGACTGGTTCAATCAGTCTAGTGAACGCGTCTCTAGCTGTCCACTCTCTCTAGCTTGGATCCACCCAATCCAATTTCTGTAATTCAAGTTACCATAGGTCTTTTCAAAGCAAATCAAAATAGAAAGTTGCCTTCCGTTCTCCTTTTCCTACCAGTCAGAAGCAGAAAGCACACGCATCAAGGAATGAGAAGCCTTTGGTTCTTGGCTCTGCCATTGATTCATCCCTGAAGCTCTCTAAGACTCAGTTTTTTCCGAGTGAGGCAGGGATGGTAAGACTTGCTCAACTTAGTTCACATGCATTTGAGAGCATGACCTGAATGAATGAACAGAAACACACTGAAATATATGTGTGTGTGGATTTTTTCTATTTCTCTTACTTGATTTTTCTAAGTGTATTTTTGTATTATATTCCTTTTTTGTCCTGTTATAAAAGTCTACAGAGTCCTACATTTCACTTCCTTTGTTTCTTATGTTCCTTATGAGTGGACCTATCATAACTCCTAAACCAAAGATTGTTCTACAATGCACCCTCCTACTAGCTTGTGTTATGCAGAGATTCTAGAGATTTCACACAGAGTGGCTTTGCTGTAGTTGGGTTGTGAGGGTAGAGATATAAATTGATGCAATATCAATGGAAGGCAATTTGGCATTATCCATCAGGATTTTAAATGAACATACCTGTTGTTGACACAGGAATTTCCCTTTTTGGAATTTGTCGTACGTATTTATACTGATTTGCGCATAAAGATGAATGCACAAGATTAGTTGCAGGGTAGTGATCAGTAACGAAAGAAAGGAGATGACTGCCGATCAATAAGGACTGACTAAACACGTTTTTCAAAAAAAGAAAATAGAGGTACAAATTCAGAACAGATTATTAACCTACAAACTAGTAACTCCTTTTCTTGAACTTTCCATGCACCAAGTATTTGTTTAAAAATATCTGAGATGAAACAGATAGTGACTTTTCCTTTTTTCCCTTTGAAGAAGAGGAACATTGATTTTTGAGAATGTTGGTGTATTCCCAATGAATATGGCTTATGCTTTGAATGTTGGCTTATGTGAGATATTGTCTTTATCTTCTTTTAATGGGTTTCTACTATCTGTTTTTAAGCTTCTTCCTCTAAAAATGCCTACCCCCACCCCCTTTTATTTTGAGGAAGGTTAGCCCTGAGTTAACATCTGCTGCCAATCCTCCTCTTTTTGTTGAGGAAGACTGGCCCTGAGCCAACATCCGTGCCCATCTTCCTCTACCTTATATGTGGGACTCCTGCCACAGCAGGGATTGACAAGAGGTGCCATGTCCGTACCCAGGATCGGAACCTGCGAATCCCGGGCCGTCAAAGCAGAATGTGCACACCCAACCGCTGCACCACCAGGCCGGCCCCGCCTCCCCCTTTTAAAGTGGTGTTTATTGGGATAGGTCTAAGATAGAAGAACTTTGTAGAGACTGAGATGACCCCTTGCTTTTTTCTTTTATTGGTCCAAGTCAAAGCTTTCTATGTGACTATTCTTGTTTCTTTATTAGAATCTGCTAATCTATTTTAAATTGATTCTTCCCTGAGAGGTAATTTTGCTACAAACACCTCAGTAATGCTTGACACAATTAAGTGAAAAAAAATACTATGAAATAATAAGCTTGCCTTTGTTATCAAGCCATCTGATCAACTAACCTTCTTTTTTCTCTGGTTATTTTGATATTTCACTGAACACATAGTGGTGAGCCCTAACCTCGAATGAACCCAACTGTTCAGACTAGTTATTTTAAGTGCTTTCATGCTGTCCCGACCTGGCCCTGGGCATTTAATTTTTTTTTTTTTTTTACCTTATCAGGGTTTTGAACTTAATGTTTCCACATTCATAGATAACAATGTTACTCAAAACTCAAGAGGCGTATGTTTCAGAAACTTCAAATACATTTTTTAACTTAAATTATCTAATTGCTTGGCTCTTGTCAAGGTTCAAATTCTTATATACTTTCAATGACCCATAAGAGTTTTGTTTATAAAGATATCTTTTTTTATTAATGCTTAACGTAAAGATATTTTCTTTTGGATTGTGTCTGACCTTATTTTTCTAGGAAAAAAAGGTCTAAATTTTGTGATTGAAGAGAAAGACATACTGGATAGACCCCTCTCCCTCTTGTGTACATGTATATGTATACACGTGTGTATATTCATATATGCATATACATATTCATTTATATTCGCATACATAGGTGTGTGTATGAATCTCTTTCTTTCTCTCTCTGTATATGTTTTCCATCAGAACTATAAATATTGGTTCAGCTGCTTTATGTTTCCCCATTATACATTGGTCTAAAGGTTTAAGTTTATTGCCTTGAGGTTGCAAAGATCTGTGAATTATAGAAATGCGTGGTTACTACCTCCACATTGCAGTGAGGTCTGGATGAGTCAAGACCATGAACCAGGCAGAGTTTATCCCTGATGCTTTTCTCATATTCCTATCCACGCCCTCAGCTCCTAGCACCTAGAGCTGCTTTTACCACCTGTCCCTCCCAACTGGCAGCCCCTGTCTGTGAATGAACACTCAGTGCTCGTTGTCACTGCAGGTGCATCATGGTGGGTGGTTGTCGTAAAGGGATCTACTTATGGAAACAGTTACTCGGGGACTATATTTTTGTATTGAAGTGACTTATGACTCCAGATGTGGATAATGAGGATTTGTGAGAACAAGGGGCTGACTCTTCCCAAAGGGGCATGTGTGTACGCACGCATTTGTGTGTGTGTGTGTGTGTGTTTGGAGGAAGCATTAAAGTTAAGAAAATATGTGAGTGTGGAGTAACTCTTTAAACGGAGTGTTGAAGAAAAGTTAGGCAAAAGTGGGGAAACGGCCCCAATTATTCAAGTTCAGGAGCTTTCTATTGAGAGACCCATTAGAGGAACCATTCTGGAGTATCAGAAAGTCGTAGGAAGAACAATTTTAATCTGAAATCCAAGGCTGCGACTGGAGCATTGACCCAGAAAGGACTTGATCTTGAAGGTAAAGCAAGAGGTTCCTGAACAAAAAGCCACGCTTATAATTTAAATTAGACACCATTGTGTACTTAATGGGTTTCCTAACTATATTGTTTACGCTCTAAGATTGTTCACATCTTACTAAATGAAGTCTTACCAAGAGAGAGAAATGGCAGAAGCTTCTGGTTGAAGCAAAGTAGCTTCAGAAGGAGGCTTTTAAAAAAATCCTAGCTCACATAATTTATCCTACTTCACACAAACCTTTATTTGGCTCACATAGTCACCTTTTTATTGTCAAGCCACATTGTAAGTTCTTTGCCTTTTTATATATCAATATTAGTCTTTTCTTTTCACAGATTCAGAGGTAAAGGTATACTGTGTATAATTCTCATGTGTTAGGTGAACCAGAGTGCCTGTCATGATGCGTATCAGGTACCCAGCAAAGTGATGAATATCGATGTACTAAATCAGGTGCTTTCACCTTCCAGAGCGGAAAGAAGTTTATTGGTCCTTGTGGAGGAAGAGATTGCTCTGCTTGCCGGTGTTTTCCTGAAAAGGGGTCTAGGGTAAGTGACGTACAAATCAGCACGGACAGTGAGGGAGGGGAAAATGGGGAGCTGCTAATCAACGGGCGTGAAGTTTCAGTTAAGCAAGATGAATGAGCCCTAGAGCTCTGCTCTACAGCATTCTACCTCTGGTCAACAAGAAAGTATTGTTCACTTAAAAATTTGTTGAGCAAGTTGATCTCATGTTAAGTGTTCTTACCACAACAAAATTAAAAAAAAAATCAACATGGACAGCATCCTGAATTTTGAGCCATTGTATTTAACATTAAGCAGTCCCAGATTCTTAGCATGTTCTGGTAATCAGCGATATTTACATCTTTTACTATCAAAGTTCTATAGACTCTGATAAGCAATCCCAGTTATAGTAGACTACGTGTCAAGCTTAGAAGATAATCTGGGAAGCAGTTTTATATAATGTTTTATATAACACTAGTTGTGAATTGCCTTTTGCAGAAAGGGTCCTAAGTGCCAGATGGTACATACTGGGTCGCTCTCTTGATTTTCATGTTGCATATCAGCATTTTAAAGGCTCTGAGAAGTACTGCAGTGAGAAAAAAAAAAAGCCTGTTTAACTTTGTTTAAAGTAGTGTTTCCAGACATTTGGCCATAAGACTCTTCTTTGGATAACATCTTTTGAAATCCTGTGGAATGGTGTTCTGTAATTGAAGCCACAACTGCACTTATTGTGTGCTTCTTATATGCCAGGCACTGTTCTACATGCTCAAAATGCTTTAGCTCACTGATTCCTCACATGTCTTATCATCTTATTGTACCGACTTTGCAGTGCCAGAGACCGAAGCACACAGCAATCTGGTCTCCTGCTCAAGTCCACCCAGGACGGTGCTCTTGATGACAACACTAGGTTCTCTGTCCTGCAGTGCGCAAGAGCCCTCTTGGTTACTGTGTCTCCGGTCCCTTGAACATTTATGAACCTCTCTCTTATATTCTGGTAGCAGCAGCTGGCAGCCTGCTAACTCACTTGTGCTGGAGTATTGGACCAAACAATTATTTTGGTTAAAAATACTCCCCCAATCTTACAAGAAAGGAATATGTTTCAGAAGCTTTGGACATTTTTGAGTCAGATCATCCTTTTGAACGTGTCCAAATCAATCCAACAGGGCTGTGTGTGATGCTCATAAAACACAATTCAGGGGCCGGCTCCGTGGCCGATTGGTTAAGTTCCTGCGCTCCGCTTCAGCAGCCCAGGGTTTCACCAGTTCAGATCCCGGGCGCGGACATGGCAACGCTCATTGGGCCATGTTGAGGTGGCGTCCCACATGCCACAACTAGAACGACCCACAACTAAAATATACAACTATGAACTGGGGGAATTTGGGGAGAAGAAGCAATTAAAAAAAACACAAAACACAATTCAGTTAAGATCAGTCTTCAAGGATGCAGATCGTTTTCTTCCTGAGAGAAGGGACCATATGTTTCTCTCACAGCATCACTTTGTGTTCACCCAGTAGGTGTGCAATATGGATGGGCTACCTTTGTTGAGCCGTTTTCCTGTAAGCATCCATATTACTGAGCTTCAGTTGTGACAAACTGTTTTGTTTCTTCTTCAATACATCAAAAATTTTGGTGATCAGAATTTATCTTGAGCTTTTTCCAGCCACTTTCATGATACAGTTTAAAAACTGAAGCTGCAAGGAAACAAAATTAAGTCACTAAAACCTAGCAATCTAAGACGTGCTTTATCCTTTTCCCATGTAAATGGACACATTATTCAGGAAAAAAAGAGCCTGGCTTTTGTGTGAAGTTGTTAATATAAACATAACAAGATTGTATAAACAAAAAAGAAAAGAAATCAGTGCATCTTAATTTTAAGATCCTTTGAGCTTGAGACCCAAGAACAATGGATTGATCGGCTCTGTGGCAGGAAGGAGATGGAAACACCACAAAACAAAGTTCTCGGATAAAGCCAGCTTGGTGTGGTCCTCTGGTTTAAATGAGGCTGAGAGTTGTTTTAGTGGGGACATTTGGTGATGTCCAGAGACATTTTTGGGTTGTCACAATTGAGTGAACGAGGGACTACTGGCATCTAGTGGGTTAAAAAACCAGGGATGCCACTCAGCATCCTGCAATGCACAGGACAGTCCCCAAATACCAATTGTGCCGAGGTTCAGAAACCCTGCTCTAATCCTACAACAGCTCTGTGAGGCCAGTATGATTATTATTTCCATCTATCAATACAAGAAACTCAAATTTGCAAGAGTTTTAAATAACTTGCTGGTATGTGGAAGAGGCAGGAACCACACCTGGGCATCTGGCTTCAATCCCAGTATTTACCCCATGATCATGAGAAGATGGTGACCCTGAGGCTCAAACACCAGGTTTTAGTCATAACTTTGTGAAGTCTGTGGACACTTTAATCTGCTCCAGCCTGGGTTTCCTCTTATTTACACCATTGGTCCTTTCTGTTCTGTTTCGTTGGGCTGTTTGACATTCACAGGCAATTGAATGCCTACAGGGTGCAATTTGCATTCTGTAACGCAGTCTTCTAGCACCCCGGGTTATGAGGGCTCTCGGGGATGAGCTGCACTCTGCCGTCTGTGTCCCTGTTTCTGGGTGGTCAGGGAGAGCTGTGTGCGGAACACGGGTCAACCTCTGCCCTTCCTGAGATAAATGGGTCCCGTATGAAGGCTGCAAGTTGGCGTTGACCTTGTCCAGCTGGGAATTTGGGGGCGTGGCTTGTGAGTAACTGGGAGGTGGTTTGGAAGGCTGGAGCTCCCAAGCCCTCATCAGCCAGCCAACTCACATCCCATCTCCCGAGCTGCAGTGACAGCTCATGGTGCACTATAAAAATAGGAATACACTAAATTCCGGAGGGTTGAGCATCTGCCTGAGGTGGCACAGCCCATCAGCAGGATAGCCAGGCATTCCTAAGAAAGAATTGATTAGGTACTGTCTTATGGCTTAATGCCTGAGTGAGTAGTTTGTTCAAGCTCCAAATTAAAACTGCTGTGTCTAAAGCAAGTGTTGGGGAGCCAGGCTAGCCCCACACCGTGGAACGACTGTGGGTAGCATTTCAACTGGAGACTGAAGCTAAAGTATGAGGTGGAGCTGGGGCATATCTAAGGCAGGGAACAAAGGGTGGCTCCTTCATTGCTGACAGAATGAAGCCCAGCCTCACCAATGTACCATTGGATGCCCACAGTCTGGCCTCAACTAGTGTTTTCTTCAGTCATCGCTATTATTTCCTCTTCGATCCTCTCCACCAGCATCCGTTAGCGCCCTCACTCTCCCTTGAACATCATCTGAACATCCCACTTCTCATCCTTTTCTGGAATGCCTTCCCGCTTCCCCTCCGCCTGGTCTTTCCTGTCTTCCGCAAATGAGCTCAGTGGTGATGTCCCATCCCCACCCCCCGCTTCCCTCACAGGCCTCCTGCTGATCCCAGCCAGTATTGATGACCCCTGGTGGGAACCTGGTTCCCTGCCCTGGCACTTCTTCCCTGGCTTCCAGCTCTGTTTGGGTTTCAGTGTGGATGTGCCTGACTCTCTCGATTAGATGTAAGCATGTGCTTCTGAAAGGTGGTCGTATGGGCACATGTGAAATGTTTATGCTGTCTCCAGGCCCGGAGTGAACATTCTAGAAACAAAAATAACCTACTTATGTTTCTCCTCTTTAAGAACTGGGGTCATTTTTTGGTGCTTCTTTGAGATGATCTCAGTAGATGGCACCTAATAGGTAGTTAATACACATATATCAATAATTTAAAATTCAGACTGCAGCCTGGACAGGATTTGGGAGCCTGAGCTGGTGGCCAGGCCAGCCTGCAACATGCATGTAGGGATGCTTCCCAAATCCTAGGCAAGGGGGAATAGAATTAGCAGGAGTCTCTCCTCCAGTCCCCCCACCCCCACCCCACGCCCGCCTCCCAGCCTTCAGATCTATTATTAAATGAGAAACCTCACACAGCCTAAATTTCCCTGTGAATTTCAGGTAGGGCCAGAAGTAAGTGCTTTGAGCAGCAGAAACATGCCTGTTGCTGCATTCGGACTTCTTAGGCCTTCCGTAGCATCCTGGAAAGAGCTGGAGTCTCAGGGCTTACCTCTTTGGTCTCTTTTGGGTTCAGAGCCCTCACCTGGGAAACAAGGGTTTGTATGAGAGGGCTGGTCCTGGCCTTCCCAGCCTGTGCTTCTGTGATATGGGGCATGGCTCTTCACATATGACAGCTGTATGATTGGCTTCCAAAATATTTTGTGACTCTGCCCTAACATTTCCCCAAACTTCATTATAGTCCTTCTTTGAGGATGTGGCATTGGGCAAGATTTTAAATTATTCACTATCAGTTTCAAGGGAGGAAGTTCCATGTTTTTGATGGTTGTTTCCTTGTAGGGAAAACGATGTGTCTTTATAGACTAGGATGGGACCTTTTATAAAGTCTGCTTTAGTAACTAGCATGATAATAAAGACACCTTCTGTAGTTTTTTCTAGAATAAAATATGTCTATATTGTTTTCCATTTAAGGGAGTCTAGCAACTGTTACGTCAATAGAACTTTGCAGTTTGGTGGTTTTATATACAAGGAGGAAAAATGTCTTAAAACTCAAGATCTGTCTTAGGTTTTGGACTTTGAAAACTAAAATCCCACACTGGCAATTGAGTCTTTCCTTTGGGAATTTTAAATCACTAAAAAATGTACAAGTATTTTTCATGCGATCTCATTCATTTGCTCTTTAAGCTCCTAATGGCCTTCATTCCATGATAAAAATGGAATTTACTGGGGAAATTTTAATTATTGTTAACATTTTCCATATCATTAAATTATTTGCACACAAAGTTCTAGAACTTAATCTCTTCATCATTCACACAGCTGTGTTCTAGCACACGCTATAACTATAGCCTGATAACTGGTTCAGAGCAATCATTTTTATGCCCCAAAGTTCACAAAAGTCAATTAAGTTATATTGTAATGTAAGCAAGTTCCAATGACAACTGAAAAGTTGGCAAATTTGGTTTGTCACCAACTCCTTAGATTTTTGGTTCTGCTTTCATCTTTTTCTCGCTATGTCTTTCACCTCCAGGAATTAACTCCCTAGCTCATTTTGTCTCTGTTGGAGAATTCTCTGATAAATGAAGCCCTGCCTGAGGGGACAGACTCAGGTGCCTCATGGGCCTGCAGGTAACCTGAGTGAGGGGAGGGGCACCCCAGGATGGAACAGCTGGCCTTGGGGACAGACCATGGGGAGCTGGACAATCCATTTGTTATGTAAAGGCATCAGAATTCAGAATTTTAAAGAAACACAGTGCCTAACGGTTAAACAAATTTCCCAGTAGAAGTCAACCCACTAGCTGCCAGTTTACACCTTTGGCTTAGCTTGTTAAAGTGCTCCTTCTGTCAGGAATATTAATGATGATTATTGAAGAGTAGACAACTTGTGAAAGTTAAAAGAAAGAATCTTCAGTTGTAGGATATTTTTTCCCATCCCCCAAACCCCACGGCATGGTTGTATATTCTAGTTGTAAGTCCTTCTAGCTCTTCTATGTGAGCCACCACCACAGCATGGCGACTGACATATGGGTTGTGTGGCTCTACAACTAGGAACCGAACCTGGGCCGCCCAAGTAGTGAGAGTGCTGAACTTTAACCACTAGGCCATCAGGGCTGGCTCTAGGATTTCTTATGCAGGTGGTTGAGGAAGTATTTCTGAACAGGCCCTGGGGGCCTGGGGCAGAGGGAGGACACGTGTCTATCATTTCATATTATTTGGCCTATTACTAATCATAGTGGTAGAAGTAACATTAGTAGCTGATATCTATATAGAAGAATAACTCCAGTTAGCTAACATGGGTCTCGGTAGGCTAACAAATCTCTGTCTTTAAATCTAGCATTCATGGTTGAGAAAGAAGGAGAGAAAACCAGCTTATATTTGCCTACTATGTTCTAGAATGTACTGTTTTCCAAACAGGCCAACTGCCCGAAACCTCACTGGGTAATCTCAGTTGCAGATGGCACATCGGCCCTGGTCAGTCACGTCATTAAATTGCCAGTGGTTTGCAGGAGAGCCTTTGGTCTCCTTGTGTGGAGTTCAGTTCCATAGCAACGATGACTGCTGAGCTCTGTGACCCGGCCTGAACGAGGCCAGGCGGGCACAGAGCTCAGCAAATGTGGGACTCCGCTGAACTTGGGAGGATCAAGGTCATCACCGAAGTGGAGGCAGCCTTCTCTGTGGTGAGAAATAAGGTGCATCCCAAAGCAGGTTGTTTTCCCTATGAGAAAATGGGAAGCTGTATTTGTGACTAAGAACATTTCTCTAGGGCAAGAGTAACATCTGACTAAATTAGCTAAATTACAGTGTTTTTAGGAAAGAAAAATCTATTTCCCCTTCCAAATACCCTTTTCAGTAAGTTGCCAAGAAATCCACAGGGAAACAGCTGAATCTCCAAGGTGCTCATTTTTTCACTCTTCTGTCATACAATCTCATCTGACATTCATTCAGCAAATAACCATTCATTCACTCCGTTCATTCAGCAAACAGCCATTGGGCATTTGCCACATGCCAGGCATCTGACAAGGCTGTGAGGCCTCAGTGATAAAGAAGATAGTCCCTGCAGCCCAGAGCTCTGAGTCCAGCAAGAGAGCCAGAGATTCACCCTCTGGCCGTTATTTCTGGGGCCTGGTGAGCGCCAGGCACTGTCCTAGCTGCTTGGGGTGCATTAGGGAAAAGAACAGACAGAGAAACAGGCCTGAAAGAAACACGTCGTGTTAGTTCCTTGGGCTGCTGTAACAAATTATCACATACTTGGTGGCTTAAACCAACAGAAATTTATTTTGTCACATGTTCTAGAGGCCAGAAGTCCAAAAGCAAGGATATTGCCATACTCCCTTTATAATAGGCAATAGGGGAGAATCTGTTCCCTGCCTCTTCCAGCTTCTGGTGGCCACCAGCGTTCCTTGGCTTGTGGCCACATCGGTCCAGTTTCTGCCTCCATCTTCACATCGCTTTTTCCTCTGTGTGTCTGTATCAGATCTTCCTCTGTACATGTAGTGGCATCGAGGACCCACCTGGATATCCAGGATAAACTCCTCCTCTCGAGGTCCTTAACTTTATCACATCTTTTGCTGTCTAAAGTGATAGCCACAGTTCTGGGGGTTAGGGCATGGACATATCTTTTTGTGGCCATCATTGAACCCACTGCAAGTATTTGCGCAGAAAGAACAGCCTCTCCTCAGGCACTGAAGTGGACAGGAGACGGGCTGGCATGTTCGAGGGACTGCAATGTGGCCAGAAAGGTTTGATCATTGTAGGTGAGGAGCAATTGGCATGAGATGCAGCTGAAAAAGCAGAACAGGTTCTCCTGTTTAATAAGGAAGGCTTTGAATGATTTTAAGAAGGGTGGAAGCAGGTTGAATTTATGTCATGAGAAGATTATTCTGGCTGTTGTTTGGAGAACACAGTGGGCGGACGACCATTAGGGGAAACCTATTTGGATACCACTGGTGGGAGGTCATGGTGGCTTAGCCAGGGGGTGAGCATGGAGGTGAGGAGGAAGCGGATGGGTGTCAGGAATATTCGGGAGGCAGAATTGACAAGAATGAGAGGGAGACTCCATGTGGGACAGTTGGAGGTGGGCTGTTAGAGGCATGCAGGGGGACTCCCAGGTGAGGGTGAGCAGCTGTGTGGACAGTGGTGTATGGCCAAGGAGCACATCTGGGGGGATGACCATGAGTCCATGATCATGAGTCCATTGTGGAGCTTGAGGTCAGTCGGATAATGTGGCCAGAGTTCAGAGGAGAGGTGTGGGCTCGGGAGGGAAATGGAGGGATTGTTCAGTGATTCACCCTGTGGAAATGGACGAGTTTGCCCAAGAGAAAGTGAGAAGTGAGAAGAGACCAGGGCAGCCCTGCGGAGCTGCAGGAGAGTCCCAGCAGGAGGAGGGAGAGTCAGCCCAGAAGACAGAGGTCAGAGAAAAACACGGAGCAGGTAAGGAGCAGGGACACCAGGAGAACAGAGCGAGGAAGAAGGAGGGAGAGTCAGCTGGATTCTGGACCAAGAGCTCTCGGCACTGCCTCATTCAGTTCCCATGGCAGGTGTGTGATATTGGGCTGATGTTATGCCCGCCATCTTTAAAAAAATTGGAAAACCACTCTTGGATGACCTGGTCCAAGGCATGACCTTGTTGTTCATGGGCAAAGCTGTGTCTTCTGGTTCTCAGTGCAGTATTCTTTCCATTGCACCGTGCTGCCTTTTAAGAACACAGCTGGAAATCCCTGGTCAGTGTTACTCCAGGCTGAACTGACCAATTTATCCCCTCATTAACAAGTGAGGTGAACTTCATGTACAAAATATTCTGCCACCGAAGTCCTGTCTCCTTGCACTGTCTACTCTTTGAGTGACACCTTTTTGTTATTTATTTTCATTACCCTTTCTGATACCCAACGGTTTTTCCTGTTCTAATAGGAAAGGACCCTGGAGGCACTTGCTAAGGGATTTATGCTTCACCTTGAAGCCTGTTGGAGAGTTTAAGTGATGTTATAGTGTCACCTAGTGGCTTACTACTTGAATTACAATCAAGCATAAGAAGGCAGGAAGGGTGCTGCTGAATGCTTCTTTATTAATTTTAACTATAGAAGCGTTTACTCAGCATTCTGTGAGTATATGTTTAGAATTTATACTGTGCAAGGCAGTGGCCAAGGTGCAGTGATAAAAATGCATGTGGATCTCTGGCCTCAAAGATCTTACAAGAAGACATCACCCCAAGCAGATGTTAACTAAAGTAGCATGCGCCAAACAATAATGAAAAATAGGCGATGAGTCTATTTAGGTGTTAATTGTTTTAAGTTTGTAGGAGAGAGATTGGTAACGACTAGGATGAAAAGGGAAGCAGCAACTTTGAAGTCCAAGGAGCTGGGTTTGAATCTCTGCTTCCCCAGCTGATAGCTGAGTGGCTCTGGGTCACTTGCTTCATGTCTCTGAGCCTCGTTTGGGAATAAGGAAGTAGATACAGGGATGATGTTCTTCTTTATGGAGGTAAGGATTCCGTGAGAACAATGTTCAGCGCCATGTCAGTGCCTAGAACAGAGTAAGTACTCAGTGAATAATCGCAGTTATAATTATTATCATCATCATCATCAACATCATCATCCTAGTTTTGATTGGAGGAAGGTAGAACTTGAACTACAGAAGGAGAAAGGTTGCTATCACTTCAGGGAAACAGAAGACACAAGTGTGATTAGAGCAGAGAGTGCAGCCATGGGCATCATAGGGAATAGGGTTGGCTGAGGTGATGGGAGGTAGACAGTAACCACTGCAGGTGTTGATGCAATGACACAGGGAAGGGAAGACTGAGATGAGTTGATGGTTGCCTGTGGGTGTGGGGAGAAGATGGGGCCTAAGGAAGTGAGGGATGCTGGTGCTTGGGTAACCCATGTGAGATGACGAGACCATGACCCAGGTCGCTGTAGTGGGGTGAAAGTAAGACAGACACGTGAGATTTAATCAAAGAAAGATGTGATAGACTTGGTCAGGGGGTGGACGTGGAGAATGAGGGAAAGAAGGGGAGCCAAGCTGACAGCTGGTTGTTGAGCTTACACGATGGAAGGAATGAAGTTGCCACCGGCTGCGTCAGGGAAGAAGAAGGCTGGGAAACTAGTTTGGGAGGGATGAGCTGAGCTTCTGACATGATGAGTATGAATTAACAGAGGAAGAAGATTCAAGAAGGTTTCTAGAAAACAGGGATATAGGATGGGACTGGGAAATTAGATTTGAGAGAACCACAAATATGGAGATCTTTAATTAATTTGATGAATTCTATTGTTGTCTTAAAAAGCTTTATAAAAGAACATAGAGTACATTGAGATAAATTTTTAAAAGTTTAAAAATAAGGTGAGGGTGGAAGCAATTGAAATGACCCTGCAGGTGTGGTGTGAGTGTGACAATGGAGGGACCCTCCATTTGGTGCCAGGAGGAGGTAGTGGGAAGACGAGAGCTTCTGGAGAGAAACTGACCGGTCCAGGTATGAACTCAAGCTTACCAGGAATGTGAGTTTGAGTAAGCTATATCCTGTGAGTAGGCTTTCCTCATCCTTATGGGGATAATAATCCACATTTCTTAGTGTTGCTGTTTGGATTAGATGAGATAAGTTATGGAGAAAGGTAGACACATAACTAAGCTTAAATAGATAAATTCCTTCCTCTTCCTGTGACACTTTTGATGATCAGTGTCATGGTCTTAGAAGCCAAGGGCAATTTGGAAATTTATATGTAGTTAGTATAATAGAAACGTCTTTGTTATTCATTTGTTCATTCATTCATTAACGAATGAATGAGTGAATGGGCATTCATTTATACTGCTTTGCATGGATTCATCTCAGGAAAGAGCAGGAAGCAGTTGCAGAAGAAGCGTGATTGTACACATATTTGTAGTCGTCTGTCTGTAGTTATTTCTCCCAGTCCTCACACTGCTAAAATGACCAAGGGCTTCTTAGACTTCTGTCATTCCCCAAAGGTCTGGTCCCTGGGGGCCAGCAGATCAGTGGCAGCCCAAAAGGCTGATTTGGAAATTTTGGTTTTAAAAAAGAACGTATCCTCTTATCAGTTGGTCTCTTCTACCAAGATGTTGTGAAATAAAAATAATTTGATCTTAGCCCTGCTCAAGAGATGTGCCTGACGTGGACACTCAACAAGGGACAGAATCCTAAAGGAATGCTCCGGCCTCACAGGGCTGGGCAGGCATGCGACTCTGTCCGCTTTAATCGCCTTCATCCTTTATTTGTACAGCTGGCCCGGGAGCCCAGTCCCGCTGTAGCCACAGTCCACAGTCGGGAGGGACATCTAACGGGTCTGTGTCAACTTGGTCTTTGAGTAGAAAGGAAGAGATGACCTGGTGGCTTCCCATGGCATGCCAAAGTTCCCTCAGCTGTCAAGCCAATTGTCATTTCTGGATTCAGTGAATCTGTTTTCTGACTTCACCGTCTCTCAACGAATGTCATAAACCACAGAGGCAATTCCGTGCACACAGTAGCCAAAAAATATTAGAGAAACTATGTCTGAAAGTCATTCCAGTGGGCATTATTTTTCTTTTTGCTAGTCTGGATCCAGTGTAGTCATTCATTGCATATCATGTCATTGTTTGTGAGTGGAGGGTGCGTGGTTAGGAGTAAAACGTTTCGTAAAAAATTTCTTTTAAAGATGCAAAATTTCTGTGATTATTTAATGATTCTCTAGTTATAGAGATGGCTTTTCTGGGCTTGTTATATATGCCGCTTCATCCTGAAATTAATTCTATTATAGCCCTAGGAATAAGTGAGCTCAAATATTTGCTTGTAAACATACTCTTTTTGTCCTGACCCCTTCTTTTATAGGAAATAATTTAATGAAAATGGAATTAATCTCTACATTGCTGTGGATGAATTATTTACTCAAATTGGGTGAACTAATAATGATTGTTTCAGAGATCGGTATTCGGGAAATTTCCGTGAGCAGATTTAGTGCTGTTATTCAGCGTTTAGTGTATTTCTTTACAAAACTTATCATATAGTAAAATACCTGTTAATAGGAAAAAACAGCACTAAATATAAAATAAACCACCAAGTCTTCCAACAGCCATAAAAAATGCAGGCATTTACTGTTTCATGTTAATTTTTCCACTTGCAAAGTAGAGGTTGGATTTGCTGTTTAGTAGGGTTGAAATGAAGGCATAGTAATGTCTGTGTTACATCTGAGCGACAAAAAGACACCAGCATCACTGCATTCAGGGCCCTTGCTCATGGTGTGGGTTGTACTCTGATCCCCTCGGTGTGGAACCATTGCCAAATCCACATAATTACCATCCGCCAAAGTTCTGGTGATGGCAGTTCAGAGAGACAAGAAAGCAGCTCCTTTTTCTCATTTACACGTGTCTTCCTTGGGTGATGGTGTTGGGAGGGCTGACTGTATTATTTTATTAAGTGTTTATTGTTCTCTGCCTTTCTTACCGTCATGACCTTGGACACCTAGATTCTACCCTGTGGGAGCTCATGGTCCAGTGGGTGTGGGGTTGGAGGGATAAAGAGATGATCACCTTAACAGGTGGGAAGTGTTATTACAGAGGCATCTTGGAGAGGCATCTAATGTGAAGGGGGTGTTGGGGGGAGGGCAGGAGATCGGGGGGGGTCATCTTGAGAGATGACTTGGGGTGAATAGGAGGGACACTCCTGATAGGACACCCAAGTCTGGGAAAGAACAGAACAGAGCTCATTCAGGAATGACAAGGAAGTCGGTGTGACAGATCCGGGGCAGAGGAGGAGGAAGCAGATGGGGACCAAAGGGGGATCGGTGTCATTAAATAATGCAAATAACCAGTCCTTGTTTTATGTCTTTTCAAAAGTGTTTTAGATGGCACTTTCTCAGATCAGGGCACATTTCTATACTGAATGGAGTTTTGTCATTTTTACTGCTGTGTTAAACATTTCCACTCCTTTTTTTTCCTCCCCAAAGTTCCATTAGCTCACTGGATTCAGCGTTGCGTGTCTAAAACAAAACACGTTAAAGAGATTTATAGCTGGTTAATTGGCTCTTTCTCAGTTACCCTTTTATGTTTGAAGGTGCATTTCGTTATATTTCTAAGTAATACATTATTGTAAAGTACAGCATTCACAAAAGATAATTTGAGGAGTTTTCCTATAAATTACATGCAAGATGAAAAGATAATTCCCAAACTTAATAAAAAAAGCAGTTATTTCCTGAGCCTTATATTTAGGAAAAATGGGAGTTTTTAACTTATGTTAAGTAAGTAAGTAAGATCAATTAACGTAGGTACAAACGGTCTGCTGAAGTCATTATTTATTCTTACTTTTAGATTGTGCTTTAGAATTCATGCAATATCTAGAGTAAATTAATTTGCCCTCAAAATGCCCCCAAATGGTTTGTGCCCGTATAATTATATTTCATATGTTATTGTTGTCTTTTTTGTAACAAATATTTATACATTTAAGCTTCCTTGAAAATTCTAAGGTCTTAGTATTTGTATGGATACTCAATAAATAGTAGCTATTATGACATTGATGAAAAAGCATGAAGAAAAGGGAAAGTACAAATAAAGGACAATTTTGATTTGTAGTTGAGTAGAGTCAATAATGTTTGTTGAGTCAATAACTTAATGGTGAAAGAGAAATGGTAATTAATCTTTATTATAAAAGTCATGTTTGCTGATGGTAAGATGCTCGCAAAATAGTATGTAACGTCGCCCAGGCTTGAATTTTCACTCCTGAGACACGACAGTATGCCATTTCTTGTATATCCTTCTAAAAATGTTCATGTATAAAAACATATTTAGAGAAAATTTCCTTTTGTTTCTCTACAGGTGGGATCATATGACATATGGCTTGCTTTTTTCCATTTAACACTGAACTATTAAAAGTAATAATAATCTGTAATGACAATAGTTAGCATTATCATGCCAGGAACTATGCTAAATACTTTACCTGCATTATTCTTTTTATGTCCACGAGCCACTGACAGATGAAGAAGCTGAGGAACAGAGAGGTTAAGAAACATGTCCAGGGCCACACAGCTAGTAAGTGTGGGCCTGGGCTTCAGATGCAGGGGGCTGGCTGCAGAGCCTGGAAACTGTCACTTTGTTTCTTTCTCATGAGCATCACGAGGATGTTGTACGTAGGCCCAGACAGGTCTACCTCAGTCTCTTTAATGTCCCGGCCCTGTACATTTCCCTCAGGCCTACACAGTGGTAACTGGCTTGATACTGGACTCTCATTGGCTGCCTTCCCTTCTCTGTGTCGCATCCCTGCCTCCTCCCCCCATCTCTTTGATTTTCAAACATACTGTGTGCATTGACTCCTCGTCCTGCATTTTGCTTCTGGGGCACCCAGACTAAGACAGGCTGTGTGTGATGTTCCATTGTATGAAGGTGCCATAACTTACTCAATCAGTCTCATTTGGGCAGACTTTTATGGGATTTCCAGTTTGTCATGAAATTATGAATAATGTTGCAGTGAATATCCTTGTGCCGTTGTCCTTAAACCAGGGCAAGCAGGCTCTTCCTGCCTTTGGGCCCCATTCCTCAGGCAGGGCACCACCCTGTCTCTCTCCTGTGTCTGGGCCTGACCAAGGCCAGCAGCCCTGTCAGGTGCTCCTCAAGTGTGTACCAGAACTGGGTGGGTCCCAGGGTCTGTTTCTTTTCTTCCTGGTGCTCTCTGACCCTTTATCCAATGTGGAGCTGTCCACATGAGGAGCTCTGGGTTTCTTGCTTCTGGGCTAGTCTGGAGCCTCATGGCTGAGCCCTGGTTTCCGGGGGATGGCTGGCTAACAGAACATTTCCACTTACCAGTGCTGGATTTTGTTCACGGGATTGCATGAGATTGGGTCACCAGAATGGTGCTGATGCACTGATTTCAGATGACTCAGATTTTTATGTAGATGCAGCTCTGCAAAATATACATTGCCCTGGGACCTGAACCTCCAAGGGGCAGCCCTATATTCTTGTATGTGGTCCTGTGCACTGTTGGAGTTCAGCACTAATTATTCAAAATTGCCCAGAAGTTTAAGAGATCTGATCTAAGCAGATATCTCCTGAAATCCATTTAGCTTTTCTCTCCACATACCAAGATTTACTTGCTCATCAAATGCAGTTATTTATCTTGTTTGAGGGGGTAAAGGGGTATAAAATAATTTTTCTTAAATCTTTGGAAAGTTTTAAAAAGCACAGAAAATTACAGGTGAACATCTGGCTTCAAATCAATACCAAGGATGTTTTCAAACTGTAACGAAATACAGCATGGACTCTGAAATGTGTTAGACAGCACAACTGAACACATTAGACACCACAGTGCCTGGGGTTGAGTGGCCGAATCACCTTGCATCGGTGAAAGCCTTGTTAGAAGCTTCTCGTTATGAAGCTTCTCTTTATTTAATGTAGGATATTGTCCTAAGATTACAAAGTGAGTTACTTAAAAAACCATCAGAATCAAAGACACACTCTACCCACATCAAATTACAGACAGAGATTGAATGTTGAGTCTAGAAGTGTCATTTAGAAACCCTGATTTTAGATTTTTGAGTTCATTCAATCCTTGTTCCTGTACATTGATTATTTTGTAAAAAGTAAGTTTGAATGTATAAAATAAATTTATATGTCATAAAGGTTACCTTTGATAGAATTACTTTTTTCAAAGTTCAAAAATAACTTTCCCAACTACACAGGGCCCAGGTGGAGTGTGTCCAGTCAGATGGGGGGTCAGGCTCGGCCTGTGAGCATCGCCGCTGCCAGTCCATCTATCCCTTATTTATTTGAAAGGAATTTCCTGAGCCAAAGCCTATGGGAGATGGGAGGCTTAACTGGGGAGCAAATATCCCTGCCCTCATTGTGCTCATATCTAATTGGAGAGGCAAACAATAAACTGAGGAGCAGACACATAATTTAAAAATAGGAAATGCTAAGATGCTAAGACAGAAATGGACAGGATGCTGTAATCGAGACTGATGGGGTTGGGAATGGTTGGAGAGCCTACTTCACTGGAGGGGGAGGTCCAGGAAGGCCTCTAAGGAGGTGGCAGTATGGCTGGGATCCAAGACATGTGAAGATGTGGGGAAAGAGCAGTGCAGAGGGAAAGCATATACAAGGCCGTAAGATGGGAAGAGCCGTGTGGTGGGAAGTAGTGAGTGTGGGGTGGGCACAGCATGTGGGTGCGAGGGAATCTGGGGTCACACCTTGGAAGGCCTGGAAGGTAAGAAGCACGAGGTTTATTCTCCAAGCAGTGAGAAGACGAGGAAGGGTTTGAAAAAGCAGGCAGTGCCGTGATCTGACTTCTGTTTAAGCGTCACTGGGGTTGTTGTGTGGAGTGACGCTTGGAGGAGAGTAGAGGGAGCTGGAGACCATTTAGGAGGCCAGGGCAGTAGGCTCCCTGGAGCCTACTCCATCAGCAGCAAGACAGTGAGGTGGGTGAGTTGCAGATCTATTTCGGAAGTGAAATGGTACCAATGGATCATGTATTAAATGTAAAGATGACAGAAAGAAGTATATTAAGGATGACTCCCAGGATTCTGGCTGGGTTAAATGGGTAGATGGGGAAGGTAGATGGAGAATCAGATCTGGGGGCAAAATCAAGAGTTCCATCTTGAATTTTTTTTTTTAAGCTGGAGGTTCCATTGTACCCAAGGAGATGTTAAGGAAGCAGTGAGGTATGATCATCTGGAAGCTGGAGGAGAAGGCTGAGCTGAGACATAGAAGTGGGGGTATTGGAATCTGTGGCATTTAACATTTCAGTCCTGGAGGGAACCGTGCATGTAGGGATTGTGGAGAGAGAGATGGGAGCAATCTCATGGAGGACAAGGGAGCGTGCTCCTCAGAGGCTAAACTTCCTTAGTCCGGAATGGAAAGAGCTATGAGACCCGCAGCCGCCTCTCATAGGCAAGAACTGAGCATTAATTCAGTGTCAGTCTGTCTAAATGCAACACAGAACAGGCCAAAAGGGAGTTCCTCATCTTTGTGCCAGAAGCGTTCCCACTGTGGGTGCGGGGGAGATCTGAGCTAATGAAACTTCACCTAAAATAAGAGGTGACCTTTTCATTCATGGAAAGTTGGATTGTGGTGTGGAGAACTTGCTTCCAAATTATGAACAAGAAATTAAGTAAAAGCAGATGAAAAAGAAATGTTTCCCCCTAAAAGGGCAGACAGATCATTAGCCATTTGAAGTAAATAAAAGATCTGTTTTTCCCCACTCTTCACTAGTATCACTAATGTACTGGTAATAAGTCTTTGATTTTTTTTTTTTAAGTTCCTTGCTTCACTAAACAGCTCAGGATTTATCAATGTCATTGACAGAATGAAAATAGTAAGAGAACTCTAATCAGTTTATGTGTGTGTGTGTGTACTCACACGTAGTAATTAAAATTTATCGTATGACAAGTTCAGATTGAAAAAGGCAGCGTTGCTGTTTCTTATTTTTGTAATTAATTGATCATTTGTGCTTCTATTATTAGAATCTGCTCAAACTCTAACATTTCAGTCTTCTCTAAGCTCAAGTGACCATATATTTTTGTTAGAAGATGCTACTTAGGAATCAACCCCCCTTTTTAAATCTTTTTTCCTAGGGTCAACCGGGACTCCCAGGGTTGCAGGGCCCTATTGGACCCTTGGGACCTCCAGGACCCATTGGAATTCCAGGAGAGAAAGGGAGGAGAGGTGACAGTGGCCCTCCTGGAGGAGCAGGTGACAAAGGAGATAAGGTAAGTCTATTCTTAAGTAAAAGATTCATATTAACCACTCACCAGCACCACTATGCCATATTTTTTATAATCACACGTATTACCTCTCGCACCTTGTAATAAATCAAGTCTCAACTCCTCTCCCTTAATCAGCCCTCATTCCCTAACCCCTTTCCAAAGGAGCATGCCTTTCTAGACCTTTTCTTTGCACTTAAATACACGAGTGTGCACAGCAAGCAGTTATGGTATTATTTTATGGCTTTTTAAAGAACCTAAAAATATTATATATTATGCTGAGTCTTTCTTTTTTTACTCAACCGTATGGCTTAGAGATCATTCCATATCAACTTATGTAGATTGAACTTATTCCTTTAAAAATACTGCATATTGTGCCATAGTATGGATAAAACTATAGTTTATTCCCTGTTGAGAATTTGAGATCCTACCCCTCATTGTGTAGCACAAATGTGCAAAAGTAATCCTATAAATTACCTGTGTGCACATTTAGGGGTTTGTTTGTCTAGGATAGATGGATTCTGAGAAGTTGAATTTCTGGCTTATAGGGTGTTGAATGTTTTATTTGAATTGATACTGCCAAGCTGGCTTCCTCAATACAAAAAGAAAAGTACAAAAGGTTGATTCTTAAGGGTTAGTATTTAAGCTCATTAATGTAAAGATAGGTGACAGTGACTGCTAAGTGTTTTTTAAAAGAGTTATTAATTATTCTTGTTTTCAAGTAAATCAACTTGTTAATCTAATAATTTAGTAACTTTTATGTCTTTGTTTTATTTTCTGGGATTTTAGGGTCCAACTGGTGTCCCCGGATTTCCAGGTTTAGACGGCATACCTGTAAGTATCTGTAAATTTTCTCCATCTTTTTTAAATAAGGGACAAACACTCATCAAAACCCTTAAAATTGCATGTTCAAAAAATACATATATAGGACAAACTTTTCACTATTTTCTAATTTTAGTGTGTGAAAGGGTGCTTGCATTTCAATTTTGTATAGTAATAACTCCAAGACCAAAACACTTTACTTGAAGAGCAAGGTTTTCAAACAGATTAGAGAAAACCAAAAATTGGAGCTAGATATACTTGACATGTCAAGTACAATGTTCTGGAAATAAATGTATACTCATAATGAAAGTTTTTATTTGCTGGTAAGTCCCAACAGTGGAAGTGGGCTCAACACTCTCATTTCTGATATGAAAATCAAATGAAAGAAGAAAGAGGTATTTTGGGTGCTTTACAATTCATTAGAGTCTGTCTAAGGATTTCAAGGAAGGTTTCTTCCAAATCTTCTGGAATACTCCAAATTAATTAAATTAAATTGGGTGCATTAAAATTTATTTATTTATTTTTACTATTCTACATGATACTTGTGGGTAGAGAGGACATTTCACAAAATTAAACAACATGTGAGTCACAATTGCCATAATTTGGGTCCCCATATTTGCATAACCTTTGTGTTATAGTTTTTGGGCAAAAATGCTTCACCTAAAATTTTGTTTCCTGTAGGGGCACCCAGGCCCTCCTGGACCCAGAGGCACACCTGGCATAAATGGCTACAATGGCTCAAGAGGTGATCCAGGGCTTCCAGGAGAAAGAGGCGCTCCTGGCCCAGGAGGCCCCCCAGTAAGACACCTACAGTTCATCCTAGTGGGAATCTTAAATGAAAAGGTCCTACAGTGGGAATAAGGCTTGATGTGTTCAAGCAACAGAGTTGTTACAGATGTGCTGGGAGCATGGTGAACACATGAGGGTGACCAAGAATGAGGACAGAGAGCTGGGCAGGACATAGAACTGGGCAGGGCCTTGTAGACTGTGGAAGGAAGCTGGATTTTCTTTTGCATGCCATGGGAGGGCACTGGATAGTTTTAAGGAAGTGACATGATCTGATTGATATTCTTTTAAGATTTTCCTGGCTGCTCTACAGAGAGTGGATAGGGGAAGAGAGCAGGGAGGCCTGTGAGCAAAACTTATGTTGTTTGTCATTAAACATTCACTGCACACATGTGAACCTCTCTAGGTATTTCACACAGAAAGGAATTTAATACAGGGAATTTGGCGCTTATTGTAATGGTTGGAGGAGTGGAACTCAGGGGCCACCATGAGACGACTGATTTCAAGGGCTCACACTTAACTGAGATCCAGAAGTCAGGAGGCTGTTTCTACACCATAATCACTGCCTCTCATCTTCATGTCGAGACATCAGCAAATAAACCTCAAGTTTCTACCTTCCTGCTTGGCAACAACAAAAGGAGCAGGAAGAGGATGCATTCCTCACTTCCGCCTTCCAAATTTCCTAAGTACCTCTCCCAGGTGGAACCTAATTTGCATCTAGCCACAAAGGGTCTTGGAAACGTAGTTTTTAGCTTTCTAGTCTCCATAATACAAAAAGACAAATGGAAGTGATTTGGAGTGGAGGTCCAGAAACAGTTGACAATATCCAGCACTTGAGAAAAGTTTACTGCTCTTATTTTTTCCCCAGAAATTTGAACTTTCATTTAAACATAACTTCAACAAGAACTACCCTTTTCTCTACCCCTTATATTTCCTTCCCCTCTGTTTCTTTTCCTTTTTCTCACTTAATTAAAGGTTGGAGATGATTTAGCCTTTCAAAACGGATTTTCTGTGACTATTTTTCAGCCTTTTCACTTCTCTAAAAAATATCACTTCCCAGCATTCCACCATAGTCATCCTGCTTTCTTGTCACAAATTTTCCTTTTGCTCCAAATCATAGTAGAATTGATCTGAATACAGTACTCAAAAAGAACTTCCATGTTCACATCTTTTTTGTGGTATCAAGTAAGAGCAACCAGCTTTCATTGTTAAGCTTCTCAACTACCCTTTGTTCTCAAACTCAGGCATTTGAAGGCTCGAGTGCCATCTGGTGAATGCACATTTGTTAAGATCTTCAAATTGGGTCAAACCTCATTCTACTGCGTGTCCATGAACATTCAAGAGAGCAGGGCTTCTCAATTTTAGCTGTAACACAGCATGCAGTACTGACCACAACACTGAAGCTTGTCATAACGATTTCTTTGCAAAGCAACTTTCTTTCCTTTGACCCATTTCACATACAGGCAGCCCTCACTGTGCACAGTAGTGTGAAACTTCAAGAATGACCATGCAAGCTGAAACCACACAGAGCAACCTTAACCTCCAATGGGAAACGTTACTATTGTCTCATGACCTTTAAAATGTTTTGTTAAAACATTAAAAACTCTCTTACTTTCGGTTATAAATATATAGGGAAATTATTTTAAAAAATAGTATTTATTTAGTACATTATAATTTAATACATTAGGAACATTAAGAATTAAAGTGTTTGATTGCCTTATAAAAACTGATCAAGGTAGTTGGAACAGCTTGCCTTCTTGTCGTGTAACTTGGAGTATGGAGTGAACGTGCTTTTTATTTTTTGGTGAATTGTACTCTTTTCTAAGTTTGGGTCAGCTTGCAGGGTTGTGAAATATTTCTGAGTTCCTTTAACATGACGTTCTTTTGCCTGTGTCACTTCCTCTGGCACATCTTCATCCTTTTTGTCACAACCGCTTCCTCCTTTTACGTTGATAAGTTTGTCTGCACTAGCTCCTCTGGTTCGAATGACAGCAGTGTCAACATTCTCACCATTAGCTATTTCTTCTGTGAGTCCATGTACATTCTATTTGAGTTTCATCTCCAACCTTATCATTTTTCATTTCCTCACTTCATTTTTCATCTTTCTTGGCCAATTCTCTCTTTCAATGATCTGTTTTTATGAAGTGTCATTTGGGTTTATCACTGGGAGATAAGGGGCAACACAACTACACACTTTGCTGTCCGTGTGTGTGTGTGTGAACTAACAGATCTGCAGGGGCCAGTCAATGACAGACTTTGAAAGGAGTGATATGATCCATTAGTGATCTGATTTGAATCTGTTACTTATGTAGTGATCTGTGGACTGATGAGCTAGCAGTGAAGTGTGTATTGTATGCAGTTACTCAGTTAATACCCAGTGGTAACTGAAGTTTGAACCAGTTTGTTGGAGGACTGGTGCAATTTAACTTAACTGTGGAAGCAAAATTCATGCATATTGGAACTGTGTGAAGGAGGGATTGCCTATACAGTATAGGCAAATCTGATTTCTCAAGGAAACTGTTGATGTAATTTACCATAAAACTGTGAAGTGTCTCCCATTGGAAGCAAAGTCAGGCACTCTTCTAAGGGTTAACTTTGAAATTCGTATGCCCTTTGTAGGAGCTTGATATCTGCAGACAGTAGAATTTATTTTTTTAAATTTTTTTCTTTGGTGAGGAAGATTGGCCCTGAGTTAACATCTGTTGCCAATCTTCCTCTTTTTCTTTTTTTCTCCCCAAAGCCCCAGTACATAGTTTTGTATCCTAGTTGCAAGTCATTCTATTTCTTCTGTGTGGCCAGATGAGTGGTGCCGTGTCTGCGCCCAGGATCTGAACCAGTGACACTCTGGGCCGTTGAAGTGGAGCGTGCGAACTTAACCACTTGGCCACGGGCAGCCCCTGCAGATGGTAGAATTTTTATGTGGTAACCAAGTTAAGATGTATTAAGATATTAAGTAGGAGATTAAGATAGCAAGTAGGAAAACTTTGAAGAACAAAAGAATATATTGAGATATTTCGTTCACTTTTTAAAAATACTCTAAGTAAACAAACTTGCATCCACATACTCAAACTTTCCAAAAGGAACATGTGACGTATTTTAAAAGTTAATCTTAGAAAGGATACATAGGCTCTGTTTCGAATACGAATACTGAAATGGACAAAATCAATTTTTTTACTATCTCTAGGGTGTAAAATATTAACTGACGTGAGAAAAATTGTTTACTTATAAGAATAATATGAGTATTATATGCATTATGTTGTGAGGAAAAATGCAATTTTCCTGCTGAATAATTAGTAGTTATAAATATATTTAAATATAATATGATATAATATAATATAATACAATATAATATAATATTAGATTACTAGGTATCCTATCTAAGGAGATTCCTTAGTAGATGTTAAGCGAATATTGAATAAATATATATGAGAACCTTAGGATGATAATAATGAAGAGAATAAAGAAATCTCCACTAGTGAAATATGATTATAATGGTAATTTTGTTGGTGAGTAATATTTTATAAAAAAAAGAAAATACTGAAATATTAATATGCTTTCTTTTCCCCTCTTAAGTGAATATTTTATTTTCAGGGCCTTCCTGGGGCAAATGGAGAAAAAGGAAATTCAGTCTTCATTTTTGGTGCCATTAAAGGTATTCAGGTAAGTACTATGATTGTGGTGACTTAAAAAACATAGGTAAACCCACACAGGAAACACAGATTGAGATTTTTCTGGAAGTGTCCCGAGCACGCTGGTTTTTATCCTCACCCTGGCCCTCTGGGATGGCACCATACTTCTTGCTGAAGGGCTGGCTTTAGTTGCTCTGGCTGTAGAATTCCACTCCCTCCCAGCTAGTCTTGCCGAGTTGCCATGGATATGTTTATTTCAGGGTTTCTCCACCTTGGCACTATTGACATTTTGGGCCAAATAATCATTTGTTGTGGGGGCTGACCTGTGCGTTGTTGGATATTGAACAGTATCTCTGGCTTCTACCCATTAGATGCCACTAGTACCCCCCGAGCCCCCACAATATCTCCAGACATTACCAAATGTCCCCTGAGGTGGGGAATCACTCCCAGTTGAGAACCATTCATTTATTTGTAGTTAAAATAGTGTAACATTAATACTTGTCATCCAGTATAATAGAAGTCATCATTATTGAACTTGAAAATTATGGAAAACAGATAGGAATATCCTTGGTAAATTAAATGCTTTTGTGTTTTACCAGAGAATGATATACACATGTTCAGAAATAAACTTTTGCGGGGCCACTTCATCTCTCTAATATGAATAGCCACAGATAAGCACTAGATATGATAAATCAAGGGAAGAAATGTAGTACATTGGCAAGATATGGTCATTTCTCTGAAGGAGGAATATTCCACAACAATTAGATGAAACTAGTCCTAGATTGCTTCCACTAGACCCTGAGTTCCCTGCCCCCTGGAGGGGTTATCTCTTTACTGAGCTTGTAGTATTTGTTTGTAGTCTCTGTGCGTATTTATACTTGTTAAACAGCAAGAACGATGCTTTTCCTCATAGCTTAAGTGATATATTAATAAAGAGCGTCAAAAGCACAGTCATTCTAGGAACCAGTATGTTGTATCAGAGGAGAGGACTTACCTTTACCTACTGCTATGACTTTAAACAACTCTCTAAACCCCTCTGAGCCTCATACGCCTTATTTGTGAAAGAAAATTAAAACAACATCTAATCAGCCTTCCTCTCGGTGCTGATGATTTGTTATAATAATTTACACTGCAGCAGGTGGTAAACTATAAAGTACTGTATGTATTAGTTATGGTGAGTAGATTTTTGTAATTGAGCAAGAAAGAACAAGAGAGGTAGAAGGGGAGATGGATACAGAAAATTCCTCATCTTAAAGAGAAACAGACGATCCCTAAAATGTGGTCTGCTGATCAATAATCGTTGAGAAACAATGCTCTTAAAAGCCTGTATCCACTTCACACCATTTGGATGGTAATTATATGTTTAAAAAGCCCAAACAAACAGAAAATAATGTGTTGACAATTATGTGGAGAAATTGGAACCCTTGTGCATTGCTGGGAATGTAAAATGGTGCAGCTGCTGTGGAAAATGGTATGGGGATTCCTTAAAAAATTAAATGTAGAATTATTCTGTGATCCAGAAATTCTACTTCTAGGTATATACCCCAAAGAAATGAAAGCAGGGACTCAATCAGATATTTGTACACTCATGTTCATGGTAGCGTTATTCACAACAGCCAGAAGGTGGAAGCACCCCAAGTTTCCACTGACAGGTGAATGGATAAGCAGAATGTGCTACACACATACAGCACAATGTTATTCAGCCTTAAAAAAGGCAGGGAATTCTGACACAGGCTACAACATGGACGAGCCTTGAAGACATTATGCTAAGTGAAATAAGCCAGTCACAAAAGGACAACTCATGTGTGATTCCACTTATAAGAGGTTCCTAGAGGAGTCAAATTCACAGAGACAGAAAATAAAATCATGCTTTCCAGGGCCTGGGGGGAGGCGGATGGGGAGTTAGTGTTCAATGGGCGCAGAGTTTCCGTTGGGGAAGATGAAAAAGTTCTGGAGATGGATGGTGGTGATGGTTGCACAACAATGTGAATGTACTTAATGCTGCAGAACTGTACACTTAAAAGTGATTAAAATGTTAATTTTTACCTTATGTAAATTTTATGATATATTACGTTTTACATTTTTTACAAAGAGCCTGTCTTCAAGAGAAGTACACCCTTTGATCCTTGAAAGTAAATAGAGTCTCAGGGCAGAGTCTCAAAGTGGTGGATCCGCACAGACGCGGATGTGAGAGAATTTCCACATGAATTCCCTTTCCATCTACACTAGGGTGATCAAAAGGAGTGGTGTGTATTAGGGAGGCGAGGTCTGGCAATTAGACCAGGGATGGTTAACCTGATGAAATGAAGCCATCAGATTGAGAATTTAGAACAATTTAAATTGAAAGATGAAATCTCATCTTGGTTCCATGTCATCAGGACCCCAGCAATCTAGAGAAAGTTTTGGCAGAACAGAAGCAGAATTCAGAGCCCCAGAGTGAATACAGAACATTACTTGCGTAGAGCCCTTCCACAGTTGTCTTTTCAACACTGAGAAGTTGAACAGACTGCACAGTTGGGCAATCCAAATAATCCCTGTGTGTATTTCTACTTCTACATCACGTGTGTTTTAGGATAATGGTGTAGCTTTGCTAAAACAATGTATCATTATTATTGCAGGGTGACAGAGGGGACCCAGGACCTCCTGGCTTACCAGTAAGTCTTCTGAGCAGGCCATGCGCTTCTCTTTGCTCCTCAAATAGTCTGTGGTCCCTACTGGTTTGTATGCCAGCAAGACTGGCTGCATAATTTGCAGGGCCCACCCAGTGCAAAATGAAAATGTAGACCTCTTATGCAAAAATTATAAAGAATTTCAAGGTGATGACAGCAGAGCATTAAATCCAGCATGAGACCGTGTGTGACTGCACAGGTCCCACGCTCATAGAACAATTCTTGAACCTTAGCAGGCTTCCTACATTCCTTTTCTATCCTTTAATGATCACTTGGCATTGCTCAGGTATATGTAGTCACTTAACATTTAGGAAGATAAGTCTACTTAGCAACTACGTTGATATATGTCAAGTGGAAATGATTTTGCTCTATACCATTTAGCCTGCTGAATGAGTTGTTGTGTGTTATATTTAATATTCTGCCCCATCTTCATCTCCCTGAAATTTGTGATTCAATGATTATATTAGTCTTTCCAATTTATCAATGTGTACAAGATTAAAGTTGAAAGCAATTTTGTTGTCCAATGGCTAACCTATAATCTTGCTTGGTAAGTTCTGGCTGTAGACAGGATTACTCACCCAGGTTGATTTCCTTACTACTCCTGAAGTTCAGTTAAACGAGATCAATGAGATGCTTTGATGTGGCTGTTAAAATAAATACCAATTCATCCTCTGGGAGCCAGCAATTTCGTTGCACACTCACAAATCATTTGACGTGGGCAGGGTTAGTGGAAGAACAGAGAGCCTCTCTCCACACTTCCAGGAATGCCCAGCCATAACCTTTCCTTGTGAGTTTTGTGTAATTATGCCACGACTTATGTGTGGCAGAAAACTGTTTATGGCTGGATCGTCTTGATCTTGAATTGGGGACAACATTTCTATTCACACTGATCTTATAGGACACATTTAAAGAATATATTAAAACGTATAAATACATTCATATTTTAATACTAATTAATGATAATTAATATTAATATTTAAAAAGCACCCTGATGTATAACAAAAACATAGGAGTTTGTCACACCTACCAGATTCTGCTGCCTTCTAGCTCTGCGACCTTTTAGCGGTGTCAGAGCTGCTGTCCCAGATGTTCCAGCAAGGCAGGCACATGTGTCCAGGACTGTGATTTCTTTAGTGGGTTTTATCCTCCAGGCAATACATGCAGCTCTTGCTGAGTGAACCATGATTATGGTTTTTGGTAACAAACGTGCTGATTTTTCTCGTGTTTAGGGATCAAGGGGCTCCAGAGGACCAGTGGGCCCAGTGGGATATCCGGGAGCGCCGGGGTTAACAGTAAGTACAGCACCACTCATTCTGTCCCCTAGAAACCCTGACCTGACATTTCAACAAAGCAAAACAAGCACAATTGCAGTCTTGGGTCAGTTTTGGGTTCTTTGACAGATTATCACCTGATGAACCAGCGCACACCCGCCATTATCAGTGTGAGTCCATCTCGAAGCAGAGGTCCCCCCGGGTAACATGCAGCCCAGCCATGATAGAAGGTCCATGATGCATGTTTTAAAATTAAGGGTTTCCTGAGGAGGAACTTGGGGCAACCAATGAAGATACGTTCCGATTTCTGTTACTAATATTTGATATGTGTGTTTTTGCCATTGATATAGGGACCTCCGGGCCATCCTGGGAGTCCAGGTTTGAAGGTAGGCGGCCACGAGTAAGATACACAAAGAGAGCTCTTGTACAGTGAAATAAGTGACCACTGATATATGTCAGAATTATGTCTTTCCTCTTAGACTTCCCAAAGAATTTAATAAATAAACTTCAGTAAATTCACCAGAAGTCTTACTTGCTTGTAATTACTTTTTTTAATATTCAAAAACAATTAGATTTTTTTTTTTTTCTTTTCCAGGGTAATCCTGGCGTGGGAGTAAAGGGGCAAATGGGAGACCCGGTAAGAATCCCCTTCTGCGTGGAGGAGCAGATATTAAAATGTATGTGCTGCCCAGGTGTGGAGGCTGTTCTGATGATCACTTAAGCTGTGTTCGTATCTAGTCTCTGACCAATTTTATGGCTGAGAATTTTTCTTTGTTGAATTATTATGGCACCGTCACCTTGACTGTAAAATGACAGTTCTGACAAAATTTAGCACTTAATTCAAGTTAATTTACATGATGTATTTCATCTAGCAAAAAGAGATTGAACGTTTCTAATAATGTTACAACTAGAGTAACAATTTTGTTTAATTACTGATTTGTTTATCTTAATTTCACAAATTTCATCAGAATCCTAAACTCCACACATAAATAAAAATGTAAATAAGTGGAACCAAAAGGATCTAGCAACCCGCAGTCTCCCCTTCTCTCCCTCCCTCATATGCCACCTCATTGTCCCCACCTCTCCCTCCCTTATACCCACAGTCTTTTCTGCTGAAGCATGAAACTTAGCAAGGATAAGCTTTAGAAAAGAGTTTTAAGTTTTAAGCTCATCTGGAAACTATCTGACTATCTAACAGCTGGTGAGCAGCTCTTTCAACAACTGTGGGCAAATAGACTCTGAGCTTCTACTCTGTGCCAGGCTAGGATGGGTGCTGGGTGTGGGGATTGAGCAGGACAGACCTGATCCCTGCTCTCATGGAGTTCCAGCTCGGTTGGATAAGTTATGATATAGCCATTTAACAGAATGACACGATTGCCAAAAATACATTGGAAGAATTCGTGATGTCGGGAAATGCCTATGATATAATGTTAAGTGGAAAGTACAGGTTACAAAAGTGTAAACTCAACTTTGTAAAAACAACAACAAACAAAAAGATATTAAAATACACAGGTAGAGTAGGATTTCTTAACCTTGACACTATTGATATTTCATTGTCGTGGGGGCTGTCCTGTGCATCATAGGGTGTTTAGCAACATTCTTGTCCTCTACCCACCAGATGCTAATAACATCCCTTCCCCCTGAGTTGTGACAACCAAAAATGCATCAGGATCTTGCCAAATGTCCCTGGGGAGAGGGCTAGTCCAACTGCCCCCACTCCTTGAGAATCACTAACTTAGAGAAATGACTGAAAGAAAATATATTAAAACAACGTTTCTCAAACTTGGGAAGTCATGGGCCCCAGAGAATGTTTGTCAAAACCCCGGAAGCCCGTGTACCCAGTTTGAGAAACACTGTCTTATAGAGTGAGAAATGGATTATCAGCTTAGTGACCTCAGCACCAACGCCATCAGAGCCACTTGCAAACTCCACGGAGGAACGCGGAAGTATTTCGCTATGAAGCGGCTGTTCAAATTACCCAAAGTACGCTTTTTAAAAATTCTTTTGGATTGTCAGGCGAATAAAAACATAATTTTGAAATTTTGATGCAGAACTCTCAGATGTTCAAGGACATGTTTACCCACCCTAGTTTAAGAAACACTGCCCTAAATGGTTTTCAGGAATTTTTCCTAGGTGATATGATTATAGATCATTTAAATTTTGCTCTTCATAATTTATCTTCTTTGTCCTTTTGACTAAAATGAATATATGGTACTTTTACCATATGAAGTAATAGTAACATGACCAACATGTTGAAGAGGCTCCTGGCTTGTCAACCTTTACAGGTTTTGTTCAGATTTACTCCAGCTACAAGAATAAGCATGGTTACTTTTATAATCCATGTTCACACTTATTCGTGTATTGTTTATGCATTTGTTCAGTTATTTACTCACACAACAGATCTCTTGAGAGCCGCTACCACACCAACACTGTCTTAGGTTCTAGGGTGCATCAAGGAAACAAAACCACCAATGGCCCTAAACTCCTTGTTCTTCTGTCATTTCCCATGCTTAGGTAGGGATTGAATTATTGGTTGTATTTTTTCATTTAAACTTGAAACAGTATTTTTCATCCCCAAATCTCATTTCTCAAAAACATGAATCATTTTAATAACTATATATTTGAGGATTTACTTTGTTCCACTCAGTGTAGTATTTCTGGTGCATCATCTATTCCGTAAAGTAACACTTTGAGGTAGGCAGTATTATAATCCTCATTTCACACAGGAGGAAAGTAAGATTTACAGGGATTAAAGAAACTAAGGATAAAGAGATTTTAAGGAACTTGCCCAAAGGAACAGTCAGTAAGGAGCTGGCTTGTAAGCACAGGTGATCTGCTCGACACAAGAGGCAAAGAGAATTCTAAGTGCAGAATAATAGAAATATTCAGAAAAGTACAAAACAATTATCTTCTAATCAAGGGTAAGAATTTATGGTTGTATTGCGGCAAAACCAATTCAAGGTACATTTTCTTCTTTAAGAGAATGACATCTACAATGATGTAAATGAAAACTTTTGGCTATTGATTTTATACAGAGAGGTTTAAAATACTATTGAAAACGAATTAGAAATAACCTAAATCCAACGATAGTGGAATGGCTTAATAAATGATAGTATGTTCTTATGATAGATTATTGTATAGGCATTAAAAATCAGGTTTTTGAAGAATTTTTTGCAAAAAGTAGTGTTATAAAAGAAAAGTATAAAATGATTTAAAATTTTAATAAAATATGAAAATATAAAGTATGTTTATATATTATTATATAATATTCTGATTACAATATATTTTAAATTATGTTTAACACACCGTTTAATCACATATATGTGTATGTACCTGTGCACCTTAAGCACACACGTGTGTATATACACACACACATAAACACAAGCGCACATACACCACAGAGGACTATACTGAAGTTATTTTTTCTTTTTTGAGGAAGATTAGCCCTGAGCTAATGTCTGCTGCCACTCCTTCTCTTTCTGCTGAGGAAGATTGGCCCTGAGCTAACATCTGTGCCCATCTTCCTCTACTTTATATGTGGAACACCTGCTACAGCATGGCTTGATAAGTGGTGTGTTGGTCCAAGGCCGGGATCTGAACTGGTGAACCCCGGGGTGCTGAAGTGGAGCTTGTGAACTTAACCACTGCACCACTGGGCCAGTCCTTATACCCAAGTTTTTATAAAAATTACCTCCAGATGATAGGATCATGGATCACTTTTATTTTTTAAATTTATTTTTAATGATAAATATGTATTACTAATGAAAAACAGTAAATATTTGAAATTACATGATGTATTTACCTTGATTTTTGTTTTAATTCATGATACACAGGATTGTAAACATCACATCACAACATATGGGTGAAAGTCGTCCTTTCAAAGTTTATTTCAAAATAAAGTGAATATACAATTCTTATCATCTTAATTTTATTTTAAAGGGTGAGATTGGCCAGCAAGGTTCTCCGGGACCCACCCTGTTGGTACAGCCACCTGATTTTAGTCTCTATAAAGGAGAAAAGGTAATTCCCTGTCTGTGTGTGACCTTGGTAAAGTAGTAATAGCCGACATTTTCTGAACACATACCTGTGCCAGTATCACTGCATTAATTCCAAAGCAACCTTAACAGGTTGGTACTATTAGCCCCATTGTATAGAGCTGGAAAATGAGGCTTGGAAAGGTTACCAGTGTTCTCAAGCTGACCCAGCTGCTCAGTCGCAGACCTAGCTCAGGCTGCTAGATTGTGACATGTCCTTCAGCATATAGTGCCCCCTTTAATATTATTTTTGATTTGTGGGCTGAAAAGACCACTGGAAGTCCAGCTGTCCTTTAGATGTTACATGGTTTGATGTTTTGATAAGGTAACAGATCTATAGAACTGAGCTTGTAATATACTTTTGGCAAATAATAATTCCTTTGTCAGCCTCCAGCACTGATGTTACCCATGCCATGTGCAGATTCTGTTGTCGATTTTCAATTCCTGGACTGAATTTTACTACCTTGCTCAAAATGAGCCACTCCTCTCAATGGCTGCCTTCCCAGCTTGCATCTGCTGCCCTGGTTCCATGGTGGTCCACCCCTGTGCCCCGCAAGATTACACCTCTCAAACAGAACTGGCCTGAATAGCGTCAGGTTAATAAGTGCGCTGGGATCTTAGTTACTAATTAGTGACAGTTGAAGAATAATCTCTTACTAAAAAATTAGTAAAATGGTTGTCGAAAGAGATCATTTCTAAAAGAGATGAAATTCAGTATGTTAAATAAGAATGAGCCAGATTATATCCATCGTGATTTTTAGGGTATAAAAGGAATGCCTGGAATGATTGGACCTCCGGGACCTCCTGGACCCAAGGTAGTTTATTTAAGTACCTTTTTAAATTTGTATGATGTGCTATCTTAATTAAAAAAAAATGTTTTGCCTTGTGTTGATCATTGTTTTAAATGCTAATTTATATTACTAGAATTTTTACTATTTTATCCTAAGCCCCTAGGGCATCTGTCCTAGAGGAGTTGTTTTCTTTAAGCTACTGGCAATAATTTTTATTTCTCATTTTGTTTTTGCATTCCATATTGCTGAAATATTGCATACATTTCATATAATTATTGTCATCTCTTTAAGGGAGTCCCTGGTACTGGAGAAAAAGGAGAGAAAGGTGTTCCTGGGTTTCCAGGACCTCGGGTAAGATCATTCGTGCCATCCTTCTCTTCATTAAGTTTGGACGCATTCCTCTCTCTCACTTTTAATAAGACCAGATCAACATTTCTGAGAACTCAAAAGTGGAGATGATCTCAAATAGGAACAATATATTTTGGACAACAAGAATTGTGTAATGGCTAAACGTCCCAGTGGAACATCCCTTCCATTGACATCATTTACATAGAACAGGCAAGCAGAAGATGAAAGAATTGGCGGGAAGTAACAGGACTGTAGCATTTCCTGCCTGGCTTAGGGTCAGTGTGATAGCAACTTGGAATTGTTCTTTTAAGCCTATTTGATTAAAGAAGGTACTGATCTAGGGCAGTAGCTAGAAAAAAAGCACAGCTTTAGGTCTGAAACATCACCACATGTGTCGCTAATGGGATCCTCATTCATAGAGTCACTATGGAGGCCAGACCCCAGCAGGCACAGGCACTGAGTTTATTTGGCTTCATATTTAGAACTTAATAGAACAACACTGGCTTTCATGGTAAATTTTATTACTGATAATGCATAGAGCAACTATTAATCTCCAATTAAATTATACTGCAATGATTTTAAAGATATTTCGCCCAGTGCAAGCATTAAGTTAAATAAATTAAAAAGAAGGAACAACAAAAATATGTTCTTAATTTGAACCCTGGCAAGGACATGACTTTTGGAATCAGACTAAAGATCAATTACAATAGCAAATGTTATAAAGAAATGGACTCTATTTTATGTTTATTTCCTTTCATTCAACTGCCTTTGTAGGCAAGATTAAATATCCGTGGAGCAATCCCATTTAGTAAAGATGATGCATTGAACTGGTTCATGCATTTTGATTTAAATCTGCTTGTGTTGATTTTTGTGAATTTATTAGGGTAACCCTGGTTCCTATGGATCTCCAGGTTTTCCAGGATTAAAGGTAAATGCACACTATTATAGAGATAATAAATACATTTTCATTAGTCAATGAAATTCGATATCATTCAAAAGTTGTATTATTGCATCCAAACGCACGCACAGCAATTGGAAAGAGAAACACATTCGTTTTATGAATTGGATAATTTAGCTGTGGCTGCAAAAACCAAAACACTGAACTGTCTGATGCAGCCCAAAAGCAATGTTAAGATTTTGCAAAGAATCTCAATGAGCACGTGTCCTTCAAATTAAACAAGAATGAGATAATTTGTCACCCAATCACATTTTTTCTAAAAAGGCATGTTTGTGGTTATTTGTAGGGGGAACCAGGACTGTCTGGAGAGCCTGGGCCATTTGGATTTCTTGGTCCAAAGGTAAAAAAATAAGCCTATTTGAGTACAGTCTGATAAAATTCTATATCTCTTTTGTTATCTAATTTATTTAAATATATTTCAAAGAATCATTCAAAAATGTAACTTGATAGAGACAGTTAATTTTGAATATATTATTTTAATTCATGTTGTAATGATTCCATTTTACATTTGAGAAATGATTCTTTTGAAGGTGAATCATAATGAAAGTTTCAAAAATTCCATGGGGATCACCTTGTATCAAGATTAGAAAACAGAAGGAGCTGTGGAGAGCTCTCTCCTCTCACCACCAAGACATTTTTTTCTTTCCTGTGTAACCTCTGTGACCTCACATTCGGCACTTGCTTGGGGCAAGCCATGATGGCATTAAGGGGACACAATTAAGGATGAAAATATTTGCTGCTAAAATAAATGTAGATTCAGATCTTGTAGGCAAATAAACTATTTGTCCTAGAGTTTCAAGTTAGACATTAATGCTTATATTATATCTAAGAAATTTCACACCTTCAAAGGTATCTAATTTACGGGCATGGAATAATTTTTTGGAGTTTAAATTTTTTGCTCTGTTCTGAGAACTTTGCCAGTTGGTTATTTACTTCCGCTTGTAAGTGGGAGGTTGAATAACCTTGTTCCTCCCAGCACTCCTTGAGCCATTCATTTCTCTAGTCTACCTATAAGCACAAATGCACTCATGATCCTAATAGTTATTTAGTGGCAGGAAACGTAAGAAGAATATTACTCTTTCTACAAAAAGTGAATGAATGAATTATTTCAGGGGGATCCTGGATATCGCGGGGACCCAGGGCCACCAGGTGTTTTGACAACTCCCTCTCTTCCACTGAAAGGTTTGTGTTCTGTTCCCTTTCTCCATAAATTATTAAGAAATGAGATTTGAGTGGCCCTGACAGAAGAGTCTGGCCCAGTATTTTGGTAGTTTTCACACTAGGCATGCTAAATATATGAACTTTATGGTAAATATATAATTATGCAAGTGCAGGGAGAGGTGTGCATCCTGGATAATCTCTATTGGTGTAAGACATCGAATTTTATTTTAGTATATAAACTGTATGCTAGGGTTTTTGGTACGTCACCTTTCACAAAGTAGTTTTTTTTAATTGCTAAAAAACGTGTGAAACCATTTGACTAAGACCTCCTGAGATGCTTCCTCCAAGAAAAGAGTGGCCTAAACCAATGACAAAGACAGTGCCACTCAAAGTTCATGTGTCTGCAGAGGAGAGGCAGCTGAAGGGGTTCGAATCTAAGATGTTGCATTTTCAATGTGGTGAGAAACTGCCATGCAGTCTCCCAGCTGTACTTTACCAAGCCTCAGAAAGAGTAATGGTGTGTGAATTTTAAAATGTATATATACGTTGATTATATTCACGTGTGATTATTTTCAACAGGCCCTCCAGGGGATCCAGGGTTTCCTGGCCGCCATGGAGAAGTGGGGGCTATTGGACCACCTGGTCCCCCTGGTCACTCAGGTAGCCCAGGGGAAGCCTGTGCAGGTACGAATCCATGGCTTTTATGTGCCAGTTTTCCTATATTCTCATCCACACCAGCGGTTGTCAACTCTAGCTAATATTGAAATCACCTTAGGAGAATTTCAAAAATACTGATGGCTGTGCCTACCCCAGATCAAGAATTGGGCTCTCTGGGGGATGGGCCTAGGCCTCTGCTTTTGTAAAAGCAACCCTGTATTTCCAATGTATAGTCAGGGTTAAGAACCACTGAATTCAAACCAACTAATCACTTCCTTGGAGCAAATAAAGGTTCTTGGGCTGCCTCTCAGAAATATTCAATCAGTATCTCAGGGGTGTGATGAGGAACATGTATGTATAACAAGCTTCCTACAAGATTATCACGTGCAGATAAGGTTTGGAAACCACTGCTAAGGTTGGAGTGTTTCTTTAGGTTTTTCTACCCTTATGGAAGGCTCTCTCTATTGACATCTACTTCTTAAAATTTGTTTCATTCACCAAGGCCCCAACTTAAATCTCCTACATGAAATGTGGAAATACAAATTATGAATTAAAAAATAAAATTTTGGTAGTTAAAAACACAATAGAAAAACAACCCTCTCCCCCCAAAAACCCAAAAAACAACATTCCCCCCCCCCCCAAAAAAAAGAAAAACCCCAACCCCTATAGCTCATGGTAATATTTGATGAAGAGCCTGGGAAAGAATTCTATTGACATAAGAACTTTGAACTCCTTCAAGTGTTGTGCTGGTTCATATTCCTAGTAAGATTAGGAGTAGAATTCTAGAGGATATTTGCATTCTGTGAACCCAGGAGAACTGATTAAACATGAAGGAGAAAAGTCTTGAATAAATGTAATTTTATCCAGTCTGTGTCTCTTGTTATATTTAGTGAGAAGTTTCTTGAGATGTTCAACCATTAACTGCAAAATTCTTGTTTAACCATCCATGAATCTAGCTTCCACTTTGTAGGATCCGATGACCAGAAAGGTAGTAAAGCTGTGTCTAGTTCATTGAATCTTTAGATTGGTAGCCTTGGCTCAACTGACTTGACCCAGGACAATAAAAATCATATCAAGGACTCTGTTGGTTAGGAAGCCCTAGACTCTGGTCTTACCTTTCTCCTTTTGGGCTTATTTATAATAAAATAGTGCCTCCAGTAGATTGAAATCAAAACCCAATAGGAGTAAGTAACATTCATCTCTAGCAGATTCAAAACTAAATATAACAGGCAGTCTCTTAATTCCACAAACTTTTTAAAAAAGAATTAACCCATATTTTGAACACAAGCTATTGTAAGAAATACGTTTTATATTATATTGCATTTATGTTACATTATGCACACATATATGTACCCATATATGCATATGATTGAAAAACAAATTTCATAAAATAGTACCTTTTGGGTATATCATGTACTCTATATTCCACTTTCTATTCCATTCTTTTTTTAAAAAAACAAATTGTTGATGCTGGCCACAACTTCATTAGTTTCATGCTCTATAAATGGGTGGTCAAGACTGCGACATGCCATACTCTGTAACTCATTCTCTTTGTTGGAAGGGGGTTGAGCATTCTCCCTGGCACTGGAACAAGACAGCAGGCATCCAGCTCCATCCAATGACTGTGTGTAGAGACTCTGAGGTGGGTCTTAGGAATGGCATGAAGACAAGATGGCTGCCAAGTCCACAGGAACACCTTCCATTTTGTTTTAAGTACATCACTGTGTATAGCCTTTACTATACATACTTTATTTTATAGTCATATACAATATTCACCAGGAGATAAGTAGGATTTTGAAATCAGATACCTATGATTGAATCTCAACCTTCCCACTTAGTGTAGGATAGTGAAATAGTTATGGGTTTTCACTATGTACTATAGACATTCCAGATTCTAGTACTTACCAACTGTGTGACCTTGGGCATTTATTTAACCTCTTTGTGCCTCAGTTTTTTCAATCTCACAATAGAGTTCTTGTTAGGGTTGAAAGCAGTACTGTATGTATACAGTACTTAGAATACAGCTTGGCGTATAGTAAAGACTCACTATGTTATTTTTATTATTACTCATATTTGGCATAAATTTTCTATGCCTTGTCTACAAGGTACAAACTTTGCAGGGTTGTTTCAGGAGTAAAGATAATGTCTGAAAATATTTGTAAAGCCCCAGCACATATGCACACAATAACGAAAGCCATCAATTTAACTAGCGTGCTCAATTACTAATTACTGACAGGGTTTCAGTTATCTATTGCTGAACAAATTACCCAAAACCTAGTGGCTTAAATCAATAACAGTCAGCATATTACCCTTTACTCTTTCTGTGGTTCAAGAATTCAGAAAGGGCTAAAACTGCAATTCTAGATCAGGGATTTTCAAGTGGTTGCAGCCATGGTTTTAGTGGCTGGAATTGGACCATGTGGACTGGCTGGGCATCTCTCTCCTGTACCTCTTGTGTAGTCCCACGACCTCTCTGTGTGGTTCTGTACTTAATTCAGGCTTCCTTACAGCCTGGTGGCTTCAGAGCAGTGAGAATGCTTCCACAGTGGGTCAGGACTCCATTCCCAAGCATTTCAGCTCACAAGGCAGAAGCTGAATCACACTTAATAATCTAGCCTTGGAAACCATTTAGTGTCACTCCCGCCATATTCCATTAGTCCAAACAATCACAAAAGCCTGTCACATTCAAGGGGAAGGGAACACTCCATCTCTTGATATGAGAGTGTCAAGATTCTACAAGAGAGTGAGAGACAAGAGCTACTGTGGCGGCTGTCTTTGAAAATGACAGTCTTCCACAGAGAGAGTCTGAAACCAGGCATGCTTGGAAGAAGCAGCTAGAAGTGTTCTCTCTCACACGAAGGCTTCCAGCTGTCTTTAAGCCAAAGCCGCCAGTGAGAGGGCGTAGGATGTCAAGGGAAACAAGATTTAGCTGCTGTTGCATTACTCGCTTTGACTTCTGAACACACTAAACGTGTAATCATTCATTGAGCACGTACTATTGCTAGATATTGCACTAAGCTCCTTACATGGATTATTTTATTTAATCCTCAAAACAACACTCTGAGTTAGATATAGAGGATTAAAGCAGATAAATAACCTACTTAAGTATCTGTGGCTGGAGAGGGAGAGGCCAGGTTCAAATTTAGCATCTCGATGCTCCCCTCCCAACTGGATTGTGATGGTATTTTATGTCCTAGGCAGACGATTATGTGAGTTCATATATTTATTCACTAAATGTGCTAATATGTTTATTCAGATTATTTTATCAAGTTATTAAGGTGGGTAGATTAAAGAAATAATTTTAATTAAGTAATATATATTTCTTTCTCACTAACACTAAAGAATGAGGAAAAGGTAAGAAAATCTAGTTCCCCAAACCTGTTTATTTCCACTAGTGTGCTTGTTTCTAAGGAGGTGAGGCATTTTGATGGCTGGGATAGTCAGTTATTTTTTAACTACGTTTTTTTTCCTTGAAAAAATTCCACAGCCGAGGGAAGAAAGTACTGATTTGATTTCTTCTACCGAAAAGTTTAATCTGAGAGTATATGTGGTGTTCATTCTTGGTTTCTCTTGGAGGCATGATGGGACCCCCTGGGCCACGAGGGTTTCCTGGTCATCCAGGATTTCCAGGGGCAGCTGGTATTCCTGGGAGAGCTGATTCTGCTCCAGGAAAGTCAGGGAACCCGGGACCACCTGGGTTGCCTGGAGCACCAGGGCTGCAGGGACCTCCAGGATCAGACGGTAATGTGCTCCCATTCGCTTTCATTGACGTTTATGTTGCATTTGATATTTGCAGTGTCATTCAGAAAATGTGACTTTCCAAATTGTCAAAAGCTTATCTAATATTTCGTGAGCTAACTTAGTGTTCTTAATAATACAAAAAAGTAAATGGATATTGGACTATTATCGATGTATGTGAAAATATTTGGTTGAGATTTAAGTCTGATGAAAGAATTTTGTAAATTAATACAATTTTTATTTTATTTTATTTTTTGGTGAGAGGAAAAAAAGGAAGAGGAAGATTGGCAACAGATGTTAGCTCAGGGCCAATCTTCTATTTTTTGAGGGAGATTGTTGCTGAGTGAACATCTTTGCCAATCTTCCTCTAGTTTGTATGTAGAATGCCACCACAGCATGGCTTGATGAGCAGTGTGTTGGTCTGCACCCAGGATCTGGACCTGTGAACCTGGGCCACTGAAGTGGAGTGGGCAAACTTAACCTCTATGCCACTGGGCCAGCCCCCAATTTTTATTTTTTAAATGTGGTTTTCATTTTTATCAGAGTTATATATGGACCTGGCTTAAGCATCAAACAGTCCTACAAAGCCTGTTCTGAAGAACTGCCATCCCAGGCAACCCCTTCTCCTAGTCCTTCCACCCCAGGGGCAATTATTTCCCATACAATTAGCTGGATCTTTTGTTATTTGCTTTTGTATTGCCATTCCACATATGTACTTGTATTGCCATTTCTTAATTTTTCAGTTTGAGCATTTGACTTTTGACTTCCCTCTATAGAAGATGAATTTAGCTCTCTTTCACTGCCCCTTACCACACACGTGCACATTTTCCACTCCCACAACCTATCAGTACAGTTATTATCATAATCTTAGTTAAATAAAGACTCAGCGTTTACACTGAAGTGCTGTATAAATGTTATTCATCAGTTCAGCCACATGATAATATATATTACTACTTTTCAGCACAACATTTTGTTAATAATTATCTGATTTTCTTGTTTGTGTATTTGCTTGGTGTTCAATATATTTATTGCTAATTCAACCTCAGACCACCTGGAATTGTGTAAATATCCTAATCATGCATTCTAACTTATTAAGTGTACTGTCAGTATTATCTCTGTGGATAAATTTCTCCTGGAGCTTTTGATCCATTCAAATTAGGTCAACTTGTGATTTTTAAGCTGCTGCTGAGACACTCTTTTGAGATTTTTCTTGACCATTATCGCCGGAATTCTCTCTCTCTTTCTCTCTCTGTCTCTGTCTTTGTCTCTATCTGGGTTCCTTTGTTTCCCACAACTCATATATTTCTTTCAATGATTTACTCCTTCATTATACTTCCTGAGAAAGTGTGTAAATTTGGGAGATCTTAACAGTCTGAAAATGCCTTTATTCTACTGTGAAATTTGATCGATAGTTTGGCTGAGTATAAAATTCTAGGTTGGAAATATGTTTCCTTCAGGTTTTTGAAGGCATTTCTCATTGTTTTCTAGTATTGTTACTGAGAAGTCCAATAACATTTAGATATTTGCTCCTTTGTTCAAAGTCTGTTTTTTTCTCTGAAAGCTTATAGGAAGTTTTCTGTTTTCACTATCTTTAAATTTCACAATGATTTACCTCTGTGTGGGTACATTTGCATTTATTTGCAGGCACTCAATGAGCACTTTCATTTAACACAAATCTTTCACTTCTGGAAAAACTTCTTGAAGTATTTCTTTGAAAATATTCTTTCCTTCATTTTTTCTCCCTGTTTTCTCTTTCTGGACTCTATATATTTGTCTCTCTATATATTTGTCTATTAGAGAATCAGTCCTCCATGTCTCTTTTTCTAATCTTTATTATTCTTCACCTTTACTTTTCTGTAACACTTTCTGGTAGACTTCCTCAACTCCATCTTCCAACTCTGTTCCTGAATTTTTAAATTTCTGCTTTTGTAATCAATTTTTTTTTTTTTTGATTTCCAAAGATTTTATTGTTGCCTTTGTTTTCTTTTAATGTTTCCTTTTGCAGCAGCCTGTTCATGTCTCAGGGATGAGATGCCTTCCCTCATCTGCTTTTTTAATTATATAGTTTCTTTTAAAGTTTTCTTCTTACTACATTGTCTGTTTCCTCCAATTATGAGGGGTTATTGTGTTTTCCTGCTGCAATTCTTGAGAAGGGGATCTTATGGTTTAACTCTTTCTTTAATTAACCATCTTGTTTTGGGTCTTACTCTCATTCTACTTCAGAGGTACAAATTCCTGAACTTTGGGAGAGATTTCTTATGTAAATTGTGTTCTTTCTCTGCTTTCCCCACTGCCTGCTTAGAATTTCAGCTTTTTAGCGTCTGCTGAGTCCTTTTACATTTTTTTGCTGTTGTTTCTTTTCCTTTTTCTTTGTCCTGCAGGCTTATGCCTTTTTGTGATACTCTTTTACTGTCTGTTATTTGGGGAAAACGAGGAACTTATTGTTTGTATTTTATCTGTCATCTTTAACCAGATGTCTCTGATTTTTTTCTTTTACAAGCTCTGCTCTATGCCTTCTTCATTAGGTAATTATAATTGAAGGGGAAAAAGGATCTTTGCTGTACACCTACTCTTAATTTTTTTATTTGTTTTGTTCTGTGTTTTGTTGCATACTACCTTGCTCTTTAACCCACTAAATTAGGGCTGAGATTAGGGATGTCTTTATCAAGGTTGTGGTGACAGAAGCATGCTGTGACAATTGTGTGGTCTGTTTTTGTATATATTCTTCTATCAGAGAGAAAGAATCATAGGAAAAGAATGGAAGAAAGAGTGGGGTTGAGGGGGAGATGTGAGTGGGAGAGGCACTTCTACTTGTTCTATAGAAGACACTCACAAAAATTGTGTGATTCTCTCTGCCCATCCCTTTCCCCACTGTAAAGCTATATATTGTACTGCTGGGCACCCTGGACCACAAGGAATGAAAGGCAAAGTGGGTCCTCCAGGAAGAAGAGGCTCAAAAGGTGAAAAAGGCAAGTATGCATCAAAGGTAGAAGTTCTAGAAGACAACATATGGAAGATTGGGGGGCATTTGTGAAACATACAAGGTAGCAGTTAATGTAGATATTACTCACCTTAGTTACCCACTGTGAGTTCTCCACCTCATTATGTGCTTATGATGCGATTAGAACTTACCACAAAGTCAAATCCTTGCATCTCAAGTACAAAGAAGACACTTACTGGGCATGGAATTTGCCTCAAGGTGGTGACTTTTTTCACAAGATCCTCTTGGTTCCATGAAAGAAGCAGAGCTAGGACAGTATTGATCTTTTCTTTCAGTTTCTCTGTGTGGGTCCCATATTTCCCAGACTCATCAAATGCCTATGGCTCTATGCTTCTCCACCCTAAATTGTTTGGTGCCTTTTTGACCAACTGAGTCAGGCAGGTGTGAGAGCTGAGAGGTTTGACTATCCTATAGACCTTGTTTTAGACTAAAACTCTTGATGATTAGAAAATGCATTATAGTGAATTAACAATTGTAATATGCAGTGCAGTCAGTAATTCCTCTTCGCATGTTATTTTGATTCTTTAAAGTTTGGAGTTTGTAGTCTAACCAATTTTTTTGTTGTTGTTTCTTCAGCAGGAACCAATTAAGAGACTTTTTTAGTAGTAACCAAGCAAGAGACTTTTAAACTTTTAAAAATAAGGAGCTTTTTTATTTTTAAAGTTTCTTCAGTAGAATTGGACATTAGCTTTTTTTCCTACAATTTGTCAGGATGAGTTTATTAAGACACAGAACATCCCATTTGTCTAGAAATGATGCATCCACCCCACATAAGCCATGCCTAGGTACTCCTGCACCCGTGCCCCATGGCCCCACATCACACATTATCGATTGTCTGCAATAAGAATTGTGCATATCAGACCCTTTTTGTTCTTATTTTAACTATTGGTTTTGTATAGTAAAGTCTTTATTGGGATTTCATTCAGGAAATATGACAAAGCTACCTTTTATCCTCTGTCTAGGAAGCATGGGGCTCTGTGCCTGCCAGCCCGGTCCCATGGGCCCACCAGGCCCTCCAGGACTTCCTGGGAGGCAGGGTAGTAAGGGAGACTTGGGCCTCCCTGGGTGGCTTGGAGAAAAAGGTTACCCAGGCCCTCCTGGTGCAGAAGGATCTCCAGGGCCACCAGTGAGTAACTCTTACCAATAACAATCTTTCTAGTTCAAAGAAACAGAGATAGAATTCAATTGTACCACATTCTAATGTATAATGTGATATATATTTAATGTTTTGGACCTATAAATATATTAATGGCCACAAAAAAAATCTGTATTCATTCATTCAACTAATATTTATTGAGTACCTGCTATACTAGGTTCTAGGTGCTGAAGATACAACAGGGACCAGAACACAATCTCTGCCCTCCTGGGGCCTCCACTTTGTGGGGAAGACACACACCATGTAACAGATAGACAAGTAAATATACAGTATGGCAGATGGCAGTAAAAGCCATCACCCTCTAGTGTGGTTTGAGTGCAGAGGGTAAGGGGTGGAGCAGGAGGAGATGAAGTCAAAGAACTGAGTGGAGGTTAGGAGGAGTTGCAGAGCGTGGGGCTTTGTAGATGGGTTGAATTTGAGTTTTTCCTCTGGATGACATGGAACAGCCAGTGGAGGGTTTTAAGAAGAAAGACAGATACTCTGACATTAGTTTTAAATGGATCATTCTGGGAGCTCTGTTAGGAGCAGACCATAGGGGACAAGGGAAGAAGCAGGGAGATTAGCTGGGAGCTTGCTGCAGTAATCCTGGTGAAATATGATGGTGGATAGATTAACATTTTAGTGCTGGGTGTGGTGGGAAGTGGTCAGATTCTAGATATATTTTGAAGATAGAGCCAACAGAGCCATTAGACTGGACATGGGATATGAGAAGAAGAGAAGTAAAGGATGGAGCCAAGATGGGACAGACAACTTGAGGAGCAGCTGTGGGGTGGGGAAGGGAAGCAGTGTTGTTGGGAACATTTAAAGCTTGAGGCACCTATTAGAAAAGCAAGGGGAGATGTTGAGGGCAATGATCAAGCTCTCCCTGTGCCACCCTTGTCATACTTGCTAATTCTGCTCAACAGGGAGCTGGGTCCTTAATGCATGTATGTTGAATGAATATGGTTGCAATTATTAAGCAGTTTACATTTTATCATTGCTTTTTTAATTCAACATTTTATCATAATAATTTTTGTTGTTGTTGCTACTTAATCTTCTTAATGAAGATTTTATTGGCTCTAAGATATTTATGTGGCTCCTATTGAGTTGCTTCTCAGGGCTAGCATCTTGGAGTGTGGATTGCTGGTTCATCCAGTGTTATCCTGGCTAAGGCTTATGTAATTCAGCTGCTCCAGGACTTGTCTTTAGACTGGCCGTATATCTGATGCCTTTTTTCTGTGTATGCTTCTGTTCATATGACTTCTCTGCATTTAATTCATCACCTTGTGGTCACAGTTAGGGACCAGGTTCATACCATGGGGCACTATGAAAGGAAAGGAGGAAGGGATAGACAGAAGGAGAGAGCACAAAAGGACCACAGAAAATCACTATGTCCCCTCTCATCAGCTTGTCTGTGGCCCCAGTGGCCATAGTTGGTGGGAAAGTGGAAGACAGAGAAGTAGTTTTAAGCTCTTTGCAGCTTTTTCTGTGGTTGGACCAAGGCTTTGTATCCATCGTCTTAGCCAATGAGCACTCCTTGGAGTGGGGTTTCCCACCAGGACACTATAGTGCAAGGCATGGGGGTTTAGGAGCATACGGACCCAACTTCAAATCCCAGCTTTGACATTGGTGAGTTCTGCAGTCTTCCTGAGCTTCAGCGCCTCATGTATAAATTGGATATACCAACACCCATCTTATATTTAATTCAGCAATGTATTTGGAAGGCTGTAAGGTACACACCAGTGAACCAGATGGCCAGAGTCACCACCCCTGAGGAGTTGCAGAGCAAACCAAACATCATGAACTGACGTGGGCTAAATCTGACCTGTTGGCGTATTTGGTTTTGCCTCAGGACGTTCGTTTTTGTATTGTTAATATGAGATTTATGGCTGCCCTTGAGTAATGGGAAGTTCATTACCACTGGGTCAATGCATTCCCACTACAGCCAGAGGCCAAGAGGTGGTCGTGTCCATGGGAGGAGGTCCGGGTGCTCCTGTCTCCACCATGCCCACCGCCTGCTTCCCTCCAAAGGACATGGCCCCTGTGGGCATCTGTGGTGAAAGTCCCTGATCCAGACTGTGTATAAACGACTAGTGCATGCCTGACAGAGGACTTTTTTGTTGCTGCTGAGATTTGTTGTTGTATTAACACCCGGGTTTAGTGATGTCCCGTCTTAGAATTGTGAAAAATAGCTCTCGATCCCAAAGTGGTTGGGAACTTTTGCCCCAGGAATTTCTTAGGTTCAACATTTGTTTCACCAGAGTCTAAGTGCCATGAAGGCAAGATGGTCTCCTTAACTGCTGTGGCCTCAGTACTCAGAAAACACCTGGCACTTCGTAGGTTCTCAGTAAATGTCTCTTTTGTGAAATCCAAAGGCAGTGTGGGTAATTCTTTTTTTACCAGCTCAACTAAGTCTGTGATCTGACTCTAGTCCTTAAATTTCTACATCTGCAGAGCATTAGAGCAATTCATAGTACATTTTAAGTCTCTAATGTGCAGACTAATAAACCGCTCAGATTCCCAGGGTGTATTCGTTCATCCAGGGTACCAAGGTCTTCATTATTAAGCATACCAGTGGTATTCTCTTTCTGGAGAGAAATTGGTTCATATGCCATGTGAATAGTTTTCCATCTTGATAATTTATCCATCAGAAGGACATTTTCATTATCCATCTCTTAGACTGGCTATTGTATGCCACACAATGTACGCCATACAATTTTACCCGTCTTGTTGTCACTTATGACTTGGCATATACAGTAAAAATAAGAATTAAAACAGTACTCAACCCATTTTACTACTTTATTATTTGTAAAGTTCTTTTCTTGTCTAATTTGGCTATTTCTACTAAGAAATTTGTTCCACCCACCTTTTTGATGCCTCACAGACATCCTTACACACAGGATGCTGTCCTGGAGTGATCTTCTTGGGAGTACTGAGTGGTGTGCATGTAGCTATATTTTCTCTACATTAAATGGCTCCCAAGCGTTTTGCCCATTAGAATTTTCATGACTGTTGTGTACATTTTTGGTTTCTTCTTCAGTCTTCCTGCTTAATATTTTCTCCTCTTTATAGTTCACTGCTTATAAACTAGTAGAGGCTAGTTAAAAAGATAATTAAACTTGCTTGAACACGTGGTTTGATTGTATGAAAATAAGGCAAGGTGGCATCTGTGTGAGCAAATGTTCTTGTCAGCCATTTTTACCTCCTTCCAAATTCTTGTCTGACTTTCTTAATTATTGAGGTCACCAGATAAGTAACCTAAAGCTATGTATGGTGTTTCTAGAACTGCGTTTACTAGAATGCTTGGCCTCTTTAATACACTAACAGTAGGTTTCCAGATTTTTGACATGGCTTAATGTCAATAACATGTAACACTTACAAAACCATGACCCAAATACTTCAGTCTCAGAGCAATGTTGAGGTCAAAACATGGTGAGCCCATTAGCCACAATTAGTTGTTTACTTGTGATACAGAAGAAATGTATTGACTACAGCATAGGTTCTTATTTTCTCTTCTCTGGCTCATCAGCTTCTCTCAGTATCACAGTGTTTTTCATCACACACTCATCCCTAAACCTCTACCTTCAGCTGTAGTGGCAGCTCTTGTGGTTGACCTATCCCCCTCTTTCCTCCAGATTCTATGTCACTATGCCCAAGATAGTTAAAAAAATTTCTTTTAATTATAAATTTTTATTTGGAGATACATATTTATTTTACAACTCACAAGAAGTCACACAATCATACAAAGGGTTCCCATGTATCCTTCCCCCAGCTTCCCCCAGTGATATCTTATCTGACCGTAGTACACTGCCCAAACCAGGAAATTGACATTGATACATTTCTATCAACTCAGGTACAGACCTTATTCAGATTCCACCAGCTTTATATGCAATTCAAGAACCTCAGTTTTGCAAGGTGAGACCCATCTTGGAAGGCAGGGAAGATGAGACCAAGATTGCCAAACTAGAAGAATCTAGAACAGGTGATTTATAAGGAAAGAAGAGATTAGATGTACATGAATAATTTTTCACTGATCACAATTAAACTGATTTGTTCCTCTTATTTTTCACCAAGGGAAAACCTGGTGCTTCAGGACTACCTGGCAGCAAAGGAGAAAAGGGCGACATGGTTGTATCAAGAGTTAAAGGTGAGCCTAATCAGTCATAGCTCCCTGCCATTTTGTGAATGACGTATGAACCATCTTCTTGCATTAATTTCCCCTGTGACCACAGATCAATTCTATAAGAAGACTTAGGATTATTAAGATTGCTTTAAAAAATGCTCTCAGCTCTTGAGAGTTGTGTAAATGTTGAGCCTCAAATCTTCTGTCTCATAAAGGCTTCTTTAGTCATATATTCAAATCCTCATTGTTGTGAACTTGAGTTTGACCCAAAACCTCCTTTAACTTACCTAATGTTTATTCCCTGAATTATAATATCTGGCATTAATCAAGAATATTTTGCTTGTGACAAATCCAACTTGAAGTAGTTTAAGAAAAAAAAGTAACTTACTGACTGACGTAAAAATTTAAAGTTTAGATGTAGAGTTTGCACTGGGACAACTGCATCAGAAGGTTCCTCTACATCGTGTATTTTTCATTGTGCCATCTGCATTTTCTCCCCAACACTGGCTTTCTCTGGCTGTGAGTACATGCCACAGGCAGCTCCAAGGTTGTACAAACAAATATGGAAGTCACCTCTACTTTGCCAGTTCCATTTAGAAAAAGAAATTTTAAGAAGGCTTGAACTAGCCTGGGGCAAGTGCTCAACCACAGACTGTTCCCCCATTCACTTTGGCCAGGGGATGGAGTACCATCTTTGGCATCACACAAGAAAGGGAAGATGCTGTTGTGATTGGCACCTCAACTCACAGCCTCCTTGTTGGAATGGGAAAAGGAACATTTCCCAAATAAAGAGATTCACTAGGTTGGGAAATTGTCATTCTCCCCTCTAACTTTTGCATGGTTGTCTTTGTGTGAGTTTAGTCAACTGAGACACTCAGACGAATCTGTACCAGCCTACACAGAGTCAAGGTCATTGCCTTTATTTTCAGTCCTTTGTTTCCTTCTACTTCACCCACTGCTGAAAAGGGCTTAAATATTTTTTGGCTTTTGTTCTCAGGGCGCAAAGGAGAAAGAGGTCCTGATGGGCCCCCAGGATTTCCAGGACAGCAAGGACAACATGGTCGGGATGGTCGCGCTGGAGAAAAAGGGGATCCAGGACCCCCAGTAAGTATAATTCTTCTCTTATTATAGAATTTCACTTTCTTATAGGGTCACACAAGTATCTACTTTCCTCTTCTCAATTTACTGAACTGTAACGCATTAAGTATCAACATGCTGTAAATCAGAGTCACGCTTAATTCACTGCTACAAAAAGACGATTGTTATAAAATGTGAGGCGTAATTGCAGATGGTTTAAAATCCTAAGTGGTAGTTCAATCATAGCAAGACTTTCTCTCCCCATTTGTATCATTCTCATGGTATTTCTTTCTTTCTGGGGCCCTTATATCTACGAAGCCCCCACTGATTTGAGGTCTGTTCAGTTGACTCTGTAGGGTGGAGGATAGAGCACAGGTCCTGATAATTATCTTCAGTTCTGTTCCCTGGTGAAGAAGGGCATGAAGAAAAGCGGCAGCAAGAAAGGGTGAACTGTCCACTGAAATTGACATATTGGCTGATGGAAACAAATCCACTGAATCGACATATTGGCTGATGGAAAATCCCACCAACAATCATATTTCTGCATTTTTCAAACATGTGTTGAATGGAGTCCAGGTGTAGTAATGGAAGTCATAAGAAAAAGACTATGAGATGTGATCCAGTGTTTAGGAACGTGAAATATCTTGGGTATATGAAAGTTTTGAATGTTACAGAAACTAAGCTAGATGTTTACTCATAAGAGCAGTCTCCTGAAGAGCAATTATCTTTCCAATTTTACAGTCAGGAAATGGAAGCTTAGAGTATGTTACTCAAGGTCGTCTAGCTACCAAGTAGGCTAAACAGGAGTGAAAACCTAGTCTGCCTTATTCCAAAGCACGTGCCGCTTCCATTGGACTCTGCTGCCTGCTGCTGAGTGTTTTAATAGGGAAGGACCATGTTCTGATTTTATGGGAACTCCATCAGACAGAGTCCACGTGAATAAGAGAGAGAAGCTAGGAAATCAGGTTAGATGGTGTTTATAGCTTTCTGGTCTTTCGGCTGATATCAAGTATTGTGAATGAAGTCTGCTTTAGACTTGATAATCCCTGTTCATTCATTCTTTCACTTAAGAAACTATTTAGAAACCAACCTCACTGAGTGGTAATTATCATCACATACTAACCTAATTGTGAAAAATCAAAGCATATGTACAGATCAAATTGGGAGAGGAATTTCTATAACACCCACTGATGGGGGTGAGGGGGGGGTTCTTTCTAGATTTGTTAAAACAATCCAGACTCACAAGACTATGTGGGACCACATTTGGGACCAGACTACCAGAGGGATAGAAGACGTGACCCTCAACGTGCCAGCAGGCCAGCATCAGGCATTCCTTGTATGTGAGAGTCCTTGCAGCTGTTCATATGGTTGGGGTGCAAGGAAATGAGATCCGCATATAGCAGAAGTGTGAGCCCCCCTGACCTGAGAGCCTCATTCTCCCCAGGAGCTGTTATCTCCACAGCACAGCTAGCAGGGAACCGCACAAGGAACTTTCCAGTTACAGGAGCCACCTCTCCAGGAATCCCCAACAAGGGCTCCACACAGATCTTTTTAGTTCTTCCAAACCAGGAATGTGCAGCCAGGGATTGATTTTAGCAGAAGCAATATTGCCTCATAATGTAGTTGGCATCCAGTTTTTATGGCGTTTCCAGAGGAACAGAGCTAGACAGTTAACCAAAGGTCAAATTCTTATGCGGGAGGAGAAAGGATTTGTCAGCTTTTTGCCCACAGACATGGAGGGCGATGGAGTCTATCCCTGTATCTGCTTATAAGGATGCAGGAAAACAATTTCAAATACATAAGAACTTACTCAATTTGTAAGCCTACCGCCTCCCTTAATGTACCTGTTTTTATATTTTATTATATTTGATAGTAGAGGGTGGTTCTACATAAAATTTCTTATTCTGTATTTAAGACATAACACACACATAACTTTCTATATTTGAGGCATAACACACATCCCCCCATAGCATATATGTGTATCTAAATATGTATGTAAAATGTTAAGAAGGATCTAAGTTAATCATTTTAAATTACGTTTGCTGTTGAGTAACTGTCTCCTGGAATTATGAGCTTCCTACATGTGCTTCTATAGCTGTGACAATGACTGCTTTGAGTTCATGACATTCAAAGATTGGTAATTGACTCATGATGCACACCTTCCCAGGGGGATCATGAAGCTGCAGCCCCAGGTGATCGAGGGTTTCCTGGACCGCCGGGCCCACCTGGCAGAGCAGGACCTAGGGGTCCTCCAGGACTGGGATTTCCTGGTCTACCGGGACAGAGAGGGCCACCAGGAGCTCCAGGCCCCCCGGGCAGCAGGGGCCCTGAGGGCGTGAAGGGTCAGAAAGGTAATTTTGAATGTTTTGTGTGGCAGAATGTCAAGTGAAATCATGGAAGCTGAAGTGAGGGACACTCTCTTCCGGGCAAAGTTATTACAGTTCTGGCAGAACCGCTAAAGAAAATTCCATCAAGCTGCTGTTCCAACCTTGAACGTTGTCAGACAAGGAAAGCATTTCAGCATAATTAATATTTAAAACAAATCCTTAAAATGCTAAGATATCTTTGTTGCTTTGTTTATCTGGGATATCAAAATTGCCTTTCATTCATTTCTCAGTATCAACATATACAATCTGACTTATTAAAATTACATATACATATTCGAAATGTCTATTTTTTATAATCTTTCGAAATAATGCAGTGTATTTTAATAAAAAACACTAGTATTTCATTTCAGAAATACATCATTGTCCATGAAAACCCATTTGTAAGCATTCTAGGGAGAAAAAAAAGAAGAGATTTCAAATATATTTGACAGTTATATGAATTTCAAACAATAGTGACTTGCAGTATTAAAATTGAAAACTTTTAAAAGGTTGGAAAAAGATTACATAATAATATAATATAATATATAATATAATATATATATAATATAATATATTTGAAACACCTGACCCATGGCAGGCCCTCAATAATGGTAGCTGTTGTTAATATCTCTCCTGGTCTCTTTATTTGCACAATTCCCCACATCCAAAATAGCAGCCAAATCTTCTGAACTCACTGTTGGAAGCTTGCTGCTGTTTCATGATTTATCAAAGCTTTGGATTCCATTGTATTAGATATCCACGGACCTATAAATACATTATGTTTTCTAGGTTATTGAAACTGATACTTCTTGGAATCCGTATTTTCTTATTCCCCTTATGTTTATAACTGTTCTGACGATTGGAGTTCAGATTTGAGGACAGATCTTCTAGGAATCCAGAATAAAAGTGGTGCAAGTGATCTAATGATACTTGGGCAGTCTTCTTTTCCTTTGAATTCCACACACAATATGAAAAAGTATCTTGACTGAGTTGTCATTGTGAGTCCCATTACACTGGGCTATCAATTATGTGAATGCCGCTATTTTTTTTCATTCCAGGTGATACAATTCCTTGTAACGTAACCTACCCAGGGAGGCCAGGCCCTCCAGGCTTTGATGGACCTCCAGGTATGATAAGGAGAAGATACTGTCTTAAACATTCCCCAGAGTAAAAGAACCAGCAAGACAGATAAGTCAATAGCAAACCCTCAGGGAACTAGTTAAATTATGAGTGTTTTGAGGGACTATGGGAAAACAGCATTTGTAGTAATTCCCATTGGGTCTCTAGTCTACTGGTTTGGGCACATTCTGAATAGGTTTTTCCTATCTCTTTGCGATAAAATTTATCTTGATTTCTTCACATATCAGTAAAAACATCTGCCCTTTGAGAATTTTAAAACCATATCTTCTTTCTTTTCCTGTGCCCCAAGAGTGAAAAATGATCATTTGTTTACTGATTGTAAGTTTTACTCCATTCTACTTTTCAAGAGATCCAAACTTCACATATTTACAGAAATAGTCTGAAAAATGCCCACATATCTACATTCTTGATTGCACTTTTACGCAACAGCTTCATTTGAATGACTTGTTTATAGGTGACTTAGACCCCAAAATTGTAGAAGGGATTTTGTCTAATTCTTTTTTATTTATTCACGGTTCGCTTAAATTGACCCATTAAATACTAGCATGGCTATTAATGGTGACCTTTCTTGTCCCACACAGCTACAGAAAGTGTTTAAAGGTTGAATGATGGATGACTTTCCTTTGCCCTCTATAACCGTTAGCTTTCATCACAATAATGTTGTATAACAACCTCAAAATCTCGGTGGGCTACAACCACAAATATTTTTCTCTTTTATGGGTCTGCAGGTTGGCTGGGGTTCAGCCGATCTAAGATGGTCTCTATTGGTTTGGTCCCTGACTCCAGGTCAGGTTCAGGTCTGCACCACGCATCTCATTGCGGGGCCAGGGGGTGCTCTGCTTGTGTGATTGCAGAAATGCAAGAGGGCAGGCCCAGCTTCACAGGCACAGTTCACACCTCTCGTTGCTTCATGCTTGTTAATATCCCATTGGCCAATGCAAGTCACATGACCAAGTCCAGAGCAAAATGTGGGAAGTATATTCCATCCACCACAGGGCAATGTGGAGTGAAGAATTGCTTGTTGACTGATTGAATGTTCCTTTTCACGTTGAGTGTTGTCATGGATGGATCAAAAAAGTTTGTGATCACTTTCAGCAGCTCAAGGGAAGTGAAGACAAACTTTAAGTTGGCAGTTGTACTTTCTTTGAAGTTGTTTTAGCTAAGAACTCCTAGTAGGAAATCACAGAATGTTTAAAAAAAAATCTCAATTCCTTTTGCAGATGCTTTTTGCCGTACCTCACTTAAGGGCAAATGCAGTAAGATGCAAGGAAACAGATTTTGGTCTTTATTCTGGTGCTTTCTTATCAGCCCACACGCTGGCCACCATCTCTTTCCTCCTAGAAGGACGGGCTACGCTTGCACATTCATGTTTGGGACAGAGCATGGGAAGGTCCCAAAAGATTCATCTGAATGGTGCTGTGCATCCCAAAGGCTTTTAGGAAGACTCCTTTGCAGGATGGCTTTTGAGAAAGCACCTTAACAACATCACTCTCCATGAAACGCTTATTTGGAGCACACAACTCATAAAATGATTATGAAAACCAGGCTAGGGCGCACCTTTACTTCCATAAAGTACAAATACTCTAAAAAAGACTTAACATAGGTTTTTAAAAAATCACCTTGTCTTGTTCTCACTTGGTTTGTGTTTTATTGAGTCTGTGTATTGTTGTCATTGTTTAGGTCCAAAGGGATTTCCAGGTCCTCGGGGCGCTCCTGGGCTGAGGTGTTTGGATGGGGTTAAAGGTCAGCGTGGCCAACCAGGACTATCAGAAATACCTGGTCCACCTGGTAAATAAGTGTTTTTCGTTTAGGAATGTGTATACACCGCTAAGACTGGATGACCTTATTAAGCAACGTCCCAGGGATCCCTAGATAATGGGGGAATCATTTTTCTTGATACATTAAGCTCTTAGCTGTGTTTCGGTAACTTTTAGGTTATGATAATTTTATAAGTTCTCAGAGCTTCTTCCACCTGAAGCATGAATTGTAAGCTATCCTTGGTCTATGATATTGTAGAAACTGCTCATTCCAGACAGACTGTTTGCCAGTGAACGAAAGCAATTAGGGAAACATCATTGGCTTAGAGGAAATACAAAGTCATAATTTACTTTCCTGCCAAAGGTGGCAAAAACAACATTGCCTATTAAGTTACTCTTAATTTTAGTAAGTACCTCTGTATTTTTAAAAAAAGTGGCTTTATCAAAGTAGTTGTTTTATATATGTATTGGTTCTATATTTCTACATTTAACAATTGAAACAATTTTTTTTGTTCACTAGGCTTTCGTGGTGACATAGGCGATCCAGGTCTTAGAGGTGAAAAGGGGTCCTCCCCTGTGGGGCCCCCAGGCTCTCCAGGGTCACCTGGGGTGAATGGTCAGAAAGGAATTCCCGGAGACCCTGCTTATGGCCACCCAGGACCCCCGGGAAGGAGGGGTCCTTCAGGGATGCCAGGGTTGAAAGGACTCAGAGGTGATCCAGGACGTCCAGGAGCTGCAGGTATGAGGGCTGTGCTGTCCCTGTGGTCCCCAAAGCTGGCTCAGCTCTGGAACAGGTCACTGAAGTCAGGACAGTATGTTAACACCAAGGAGCAGGGACCGTGTAACCTGCCCACTGTCGCTGCCAGGTTGAAGGAGGACAAGACAGATTGTAAGAGAAGAGCAGCTCAGAGCCAGGGAACAGTGTGGGCTGGCGTTCAGGGAAAGCTCAGTGGGAGCGCTGGGCATGAGCTGAGCCCTGGCAGACAAGCTGTATTATTTGGACAGGTGACAAGGTGGAGGGACTTTCATTCCAGCAGGGGTAGCAGGAAGGGCAGTGAAACTCAAGATGGAAAGATGGCCCTGGCACTGACTCACATCCTTTCTGAAACCACTAAGGATTCTTCAGGATCCCCAGCGGAGGTTTTCAGATTTTAATGTACTTAAAAATCACCCGGGTGGGGCATCATTAACATCGTGGTCTTCTGGGCCCCAGTCTCAGGAAGTGTGATTCCTTACATTAGGATTGGGTGGGACCCAGCAGCCCAGTCTGAACTTTAGCCTCTTGGGTGAATGTGACTAGAAGTGGACCCCAAGACCAGACTTTTAGAAACACTGTTCTGGTTCTTTCTGTCAGTGGAAGGGCCAGCATTTATTAGGTATCCATGACAGTACACAGGTATTGTATCCACGTACAGGGCACACGGAGGGTGAGGAAGTAAGCCTCACCCTTGTAAACTGGGTAGTTTGCAAGTCAAAATATTCATATACAAAACCCCAACTAACTGGAAAGTATCAAGATAATACATTATGTGAGTCAATGAAAATCGTTTTAACCCAGTAATCCTGCTGTCTCACTTGTGAAAATGTATTTAAGAGAACTGTTCAGTAGAAGATGAAGGTTATAATATGAAAATACTCTTGTAGTATTATCCACAATGGAGGAACAATTGGAAACAATATGGAGAGTTAAGTAATACACAACACACACACTCAAAGGAATACTGTTCAGCTATTAGCATTGAAAATTATATTTGTAAAGATTACAACAAAATGGAAAACATTTGCAGATTAATGTGCTATGTGAAATAATCCAACAATTGAATGTGTTCTATGGTTACTACTTTAAAAATGTAAAACTATGAACCAATGTACAGTGAACACATGGAAAAATAAAATAGATTTTTAGGTTAGGGTATGGAATTATGGGGGATTTATTTTTCTTTCTGAAGATTATGACACTGTTTTTCCAATAAATAGAAATTTGAGAGCTCAAGTGATGAAATATCTTACAAAATGCAAATTCATACAGTGCGAACGGGTTTGTAAGTATGGTGGAGATTTGGTGTAAAACCTGCTGCAATGCAATGTTAGAGGTTAATTAAAATCAGGAAGATCCACATGGTTTTTAATTTGCATAAGCAACTTCTTTGTTGTCTACATAACCTTATCAAGCAACTGTCAGCAATGCCTGGTTTTCCCATTCATTTGGAGCTTACTATCATCTGTGATAAGAAAATCCATTCAGAGACTTAACTCATTTGAGCACTGAGGCAGGATCAAAATGTTTACTTCCTGAATTGATAAGCATGAACCCTTTCTTGTGGGCATCCATATAGTTTTCTGCCATGAGTGTCACAGATGCAGTGTATCATTTCAGGGCCAGCTGGCATGCCCGGATTCCCGGGTCTCAAAGGTCCCAAAGGCAGAGAGGGAAGTGCTGGGTTTCCAGGTATCCCAGGTCCACCTGGCCATTCCTGTGAAAGAGGCGCTCCAGGGATCCCAGGGCAACCGGGCCTCCCTGGGGCTCCAGGCAGTCCAGGTAAGTGTCAGTAGGTGTCAAGAACTGTGAAGGGTCTGGGGCTTACCCCACTTACAAAGGAATAAGCTCACCTGTTGCTCTTCTACTGATGCTGGCAGAAGCAAGACTCCTGGGGCACAGACAAAAGACTTTACTATTCATGGCACAGAAAGTAGCATGAGCTTCATATTGGTTTCTGCCATTTCCCCATGGCACCCAAGTCACGGGGGTGACATGAGGGGCTAGATGGATGCCACGCACACAATGGGTAGTGGTATCTGGGAGGAGCTCTGATGCTGGGAACCTCCATTTTATGGTGCCAGGCAGCCTGCTTTTTGTACTGGGGGAGGCGCTGTCTCATCGGCCAAGGTTGCTTGCTGCATGCACAACCTTGAAAAATAGCCCAGGTAAGGAGCAGTCAGGATCTTGTATTCTTGGCACACCCAGCAAGACGTGTAGGGGCTTAAGAGACCCGTGAAGGGATGTCCCTCAACATATGGTGCTAGGGGTTTCTTTCCAATAAGATCTTCATTTCACCGTTCAGATTGTCACTGTTATTTAAATCCTGTTCCATTCGTCCAAATTCAGGAATGTGCCCTCTTCGCAGGATCGGCATGAGAATGGGGCAAACTCTGCCACTACAGCTTTATTTTTAGCACCAATAGTACTAAATGACGTTGCTCTGATCTCTGTGACTCTCTCATCACAGTGAGCAGCCTAAGCAAAATTCACTTGGCCGGAGCTTTAGGAAACACCTGGAAAGTTTTCTTCTATTAGTATTTCCCCCCCCCCAAGAGTAAATACAAATAATATTTTTGTTCTTCACTCTTATCTATTTTCCATTTAAAAAAAAAAACCCTCTTTATAATATTCATGCATCTCTACTGGGAAATATTTACTCAAGTAATCTGCCTTCTTTTAAAGAGCAGCCAGAAAAATATATCCTTAGACTGATGAAGAGTTATGACTGTTATTTGAGCTGATAAATATTGTTTAATTGGCCATAGATAAACAATTTAAGCTTCTATGAGTATTTTTTTCCCTGCCTGTGTGTGAAGCCAGTTTTCGGTCTTCATATGTTGTTGTCACTGTGGTTTATCTCAGGTGCCCCAGGTTGGAAAGGACAGCGAGGGGATGTGGGGCCTCCTGGACCAGCTGGAATGAAGGGCCTCCCTGGAGTCCCGGGACGGCCTGGGGCAGACGGACCCCTGGGACCACCAGGAGTCCCAGGCCCCTTTGGGGATGATGGACTACCTGGCCTTCCAGGCCCAAAGGGTAGGTAGTGCTTTTCCATTATTTCCTTCCATTTTATAGACATGAAATCCACTGCCCAGTGAAAACTGCTGTTAGACCATACTATAGAATGCACTGTTGTATTAGCCTGATTTTGCTGTTCCCTGAGTGACATGTCCCTTTTTCTGTCCTCTGTATTGCTATTTCTAGTGGCAGAATGTTTGGTGGGGAAAAGGAGTGGGGGTGTTAGGTCCACAGAACCCATAAACACTTCTACTTGATGAACTGGGTGGATCCGATAAAGGGTAGGTTCAGGGCTAAGGTACTTCTACTTTGGATGGGCCCCCACCCTCCACCCCACCTCTCCGACACCAATTTCTCTTAGCGCATTATGGGATCAGGACTCAGAAACATGAGGGCCTACACTTCAGAGCCGTGGGGTGGAAAACGGAGGACTGGATGGGAGAGCCCAGCTCTTACATTCGATGAGGTTGAGAGCAGTTGTTCTCCTTCAAAACAAACTCAGAGTTAGGTGGGAATGTGCATCTCTATGTGGACAACACGGAACACAGATCTAGGGACCACACTAGCCTTTGAAATGTTTCCCTAAAAATTCACATTCTCATTTCCTCAGGACTCCAGGGGCTGCCTGGCTTCCCAGGGTTTCCAGGAGAGAGAGGAAAGCCTGGTCCAGAGGGACAACCTGGCCGAAAGGGAGAAATTGGAGAGAAGGGTTGGCCTGGCTTCCTGGGAGACCCGGGACTGAGAGGAGCCAAAGGTAAATGGAGTCATCAGCACAGTGATGCAACCTAGGTTTGTTTCGGTGTTTGATCAGAACCTATGGATATGATCTATGGAAAATAACATGGGGCTATCCTGCACCGTGGATTCCTCTGTCTTTTGGTTCTGTGGTGTTTGATTTAGAATTTTAAACAAAATTCATTTTTCTTACCTCTCATCTCATGACATATAACTATGGCAAATGAATTGCTCTTTTAATAGAAAAAAACCAACCAGTACTTTTGTTTATAGCTATTGGGTTTCAGAGAATCTTCTCAGCTATTGGGAAGGTGGTGCAGGCAGAAATTCCAGCCCCCAGATTCTGTTTCAGTTTTTCTTTTTTTACAAAAAAGCCAAACTTTTTTCTGTAAAGGGCCAGAGAGTAAATATTTTAGGGTTTGCAGGCCATATGGTCTCTGTTCTAACTACTCAACTTGGCTTTTGTAGCATGAAGGCAGCCAGAGATAACACGCAAATGAACAGAGCTGAGTTCCAAGAAAATTTTATTTATGGACACTAAAATTTGAACTTCATTTAATTTTCCCATGCCGTAAAATATTATTCTTGTTTTGAGTTTTCCCTCCAATGATTTAAAAGAGTAAAAACCATTCATAGCTCATGGATTGTGTACAAAAACCGGCCTGCGGGCTGCAGTTTGCCGACCTCTGAACTAGAATGAGTCCTCTCTCATCTGGGCCTTGAGTTGAGTCTCCCCCGAGATTCATTTAAAGAAAGTTGTCATTACAACAAAAAATAGAAGTTTCGAGACCCCTGGTTTAAATGTTCAGGGCCTATGCCTGTTAAATATTAGCCATGATGCTGGAGTGAATGAAGGTAACATTTCATTTGCACTGTTGAGAATGAATGCTTGTCAATTTTTAGAAACAAGGTTTTCGTCCTTAAAGCCCTTTGGGCAAATTGCCTCATATTTAATTCAAATTACTTTTACTTCTCAGTTGATTGATTCTGCTATTGTTTTTTGTTGTCCTAGCCTGTGAATTATTTATGTAGAATCAAGGAATCAAAGAGTCATTCTTGGCTAGCTTAGATAAGTGATGTTTGCTGTGCTATTATGCTACTATACAATTATCCCACTAAAAAAATTAAAAATTAGGTTAATTCCAGTGATGTGCTGGCTCTCCAAAATACAATTTTTAAAAAACGTCTTGACTCGTAGTGATTGCTGATTGCCGTGGTGTAAATACTCCCGCCATGGCATAAATACCCTCACCGTGACTGATTTAAAGCTGACAATGGTTTAATAACTGGCTTGCTGAATATTTGAATTGTTAATCATCAGTTCTTACCGAGTTGTTGCGAGCCTCCTCCAGCACAGTTCTGCAACTGGACAGTGTTCACAAAAATCAGGCAGATACATATTGTATACCTTTTCTCCTTTTTGGAATTCTCTATGTGGAGAACCAAGTTGAGATAAGTGTCTCTTCTTTCAATCTAAGGAAAATAATTAAGGGTGGCTAGGAAGGAAAAGATGGGGAGCTGGAAAATATGAGATGGGAAATTCAAATTTTACAGGATAAAGAGACGTATTTTAGACCTGGAACTTTCTCAGCCTGTGTTTTTTCACTGAAGACTCTGAGACCAGTTTGGTTGAATGTAGCAAACGGTCGCTGAGCACTCACTGCACACCAGACTCCATTCCTGGACAAGCCCAGAGAGGAATCTAAAAGCCCTTCCTTTAGGAAATCGATCAACAGGATCGATACTGTGTGATCAATAGTTTAGTAGATTAAATGGGGCTTCGCAAACTGGATGTGAAGTGTCGTAACAGAAGAATCACATATATGATGCCTCTGTTAATTTTCCTCTTGCATAATTAACATCTAAAGGATCGAGAGGACCCCCAGGAGATGAAGGAGAAGTGGTTATAATTCCCAGAAAGGGGGAAACCGGGGATCCTGGACCTCCTGGAGATGGTGGATTCCCAGGAGAAGGAGGTAAACACTTATGTTTTTTTAACTATATCGAATAAGTTGATTTCTATACAGATCATTCAAACAAGCATGTGTATTAGGCAACTTTCCCAGCAACACTGAGACTAGGAAAGGTCTAGGAAAGGTCAGTTTTTGAATATAAATATACACTAATGAATCTCATTGTATATTTTTTCTGTGCTTTTCCATGTGAGAACTTAGCTGAAGTTCATATGTATTTATAGATTTGGATATTCCAAAGTAGGAGCAATCCCGAGATACACATACAATACTGGTTCCAGATTTAAAGTACCCCTGTTTTTGGTGACTGGTGTTAAAATGAATAGCATAATGACTATTCAAGTCATTTTGACCCGTTCTCCTCAAAGTTCCATGTGCCTATGGGTCCCCTGAGGCTCTTGTTAAAATGCAGATTCTGAATCAGGTCTGGGGTAGGCGAGACTCTGCCTTACCAACAAGCACCCTCATGCCTGTGCTATTGGTCCTCAGAAACACTGCACAGCAAGGATTTTGACCCTCACGTTTGTGTTCTGTTTCCCAAGTTCAGACTTAATCTGCATGAGACCTGCGTTCTTGTCCTGGCTCTCTCCTTAACTCGTTGTTAGGGGACAAATGTTTTAACTTCTGTGAGTAAGTTCTTCCTCATTTGTGAGATGAGCATATTAAGGCATATGATCCTGCATGCTCGCTCCTACCTCGGATAGCCCTGGGTCTGTTCTCGGGCAGCCTCTTTTACAGTGAGGTCAATGAAGCCAAAAATCATAATGATGTGGCTTGGGCAGGAATTAGGATTCCCAGTACCTTTGGCTTCATCTCCTAAAAGTAGGACCAAGTCTCTCATCCTAACTAGTGCCCAGCCCAAGATTTCCACAAAGAGGTTTGTAACACTTCCAACCCTATCAGGTGATAAAGGCAATCCTGGGATGCAAGGGAGCAGAGGAGAGCCGGGAAGACACGGACCACCTGGATTTCACAGAGGAGAGCCTGGTAGAAATGGGCAGCCGGGGCTTCCTGGACCCCCAGGCCCTCCAGGCTCCCCGGGGCTGAGAGGGATCATTGGTTTTCCAGGATTTCCAGGTGACCAGGTAAGTGGCTGTTGTTTGGAGAGGAAAGAAATAATAAAACTTTTCTGCTCTAGGGGTGCCCATAAGGAGTCATTATTTGCCAGTGTATATCATTGTCTTTTTTCTGGCTTTTAGAATGTAAGCGGTATGCTGAGGGAAGAATGGAGCCTTCTAGAAGGCCATGATGTAACTTTAAGTTCTGACCAGCGCTCATGCCTGGTTCCCGTGATATAGAATGACCCAGCCCGGTCTAAACAGCTCCATAGACACTTGCCTCAAGACTGCTGGTTTTCCAGAATATGGCGTCATCTGAAAAATGACCCAAATTCTGATTTCTCAGCCTTCCTGTCTGACTGCAGATATCACAGATTTTGCTGTAAATACATTTGGTCTTCACAATCATGAATAAAATACCCCTTGAGAAGCCAAGAGACACAATAAATATAGTGATATATATCACAACTTCTGGAAAATGCATAATATAATTTGCTACCCATGTTTTGGAATAAAATAGATTTTTAAAGTTTTGGGTATGAAATGACTTCTAATACTATTTTATTTAGTATCAACTTTTTCATTCACAACTTAAAGTTATGTGATGCCATTACTCTTTTGCAATCAGATATAGAGAATTGGATCCTACCTATTGGTATCTCTAATTCCGCAAGAGTTTTATCAACTTTTAAAAAGTAGACACATAGTAGTATGCTTGCAATACATTTCCAATTTTCTTTACCACTGCAAATTATAAAAAGAATGGGTTATGGAAAATTATAACTGGATCATACCATGCATGTGTCATTTGTATTTGAAACCCAATTAAGGTCTTACTTCTGTTTCATTAAACTCTCAGGGTCAGCCGGGTTCTCCAGGGCCCCCTGGACTTTCAGGAGTTGATGGAAGGAGAGGACCTAAAGGTATGGTTTCGAAATACAGCAGCCATCCATCAAGCTCATAGTCCTGGGCGTTTGTAATGTTGTAAGCAAGCACCTTTGGCATGAACAGTAAAGTATATCAAAAGAACAACTTTTTAGACTCTACCAGATCATCAAACCCTCAAGACCCAAATCATCCACATTTGCCATTCAGATCCAAGAGTACCAGAGAGAAAACAGCATGCCTGCAGGGCACAGCAGGTCCTCCTCCTCAGGGGGAGTCCTTGCAGCAGTCCTTGTAGTGACTGAAGCTTCATAAGTGACAGCTCAGGAGCAAGGAGACCTGATCCACATCAGTAGTCAGTGTCCACCTTGTCTTAGAAGCCCCATGCCCCACAGGAGCCAGGATCTCTTCTAAGGACTCCATAGGTATAGCTTTTAGTGTCCCAGTTACAAGAGTCACAGTATACAGAGAAGGCTAAAGCCATGACTTCTCACCAGATGTTGATAGTCCACTTAAGAATTTCTGGGCCACATGTAACTTACAATTGGGTTCTTTTTACCATAAGACAAGACTCAGCACATGTTTTTTTTGCAAAGGGCCAGATCAGAAATATTTTCAGCTATGTGGTCTCTGTCACAAATTCTTGATTGTGCATGAAAGCACTTATAGCATGAAAGCTGCCATAGACAATACACAAACACAGGTGCATGGCTATGTGCCAATAAAACTTTATTTACAAAACAGGCTGCATGTCTTAGTTTTAGTTACCTTGTGCCAAAAATAGTGTTGCCTTGTAACACAATTGACATTCTATCTCATCAGGTTTCCAGGGAAAGAGAAGTAGAAGGTTAACTCAAGGTCAAAAATGTCCTTAGAGAAAGGCAGCTCTCATTAATCCTTTATCCAGACAAACAAACAAAATCAGGATATCTTAAATTGCAATGTTTGCATTGCATATTTTCATTATCTTTGTATACCATTGGGTTAATATTTTTCTTTAAATCTACTTTAAAATGATTCACCTTTTTAACATAGCCTTAACCTCACTATCTGTGAATCCACAGACTTGAAATGCAGTTATATTTTATTCTAATACAGATTAAAATAAATAACTTTAAAATATAAAGCAGTAATTAATGAACCACCTAAAAATCTTCTCCCTTCCCACCAATGAAACATGCTTTACACTTTGAGAGACACTCCATAGATAATATGATAATTGCTGTAAGAAAAAATGAACTACACATACTTATTTATTCCAAAAGACTAATCTAGGTCTCTTCCTCAGAAATGGTTACAAATAGGGAAGTTTTCATATTTGATTTTGATATTTTATAGCTTCAAGGTTCAGAACTTGCTCCTCTTCTACTTACCTATCAATTTATTATGGTCCCTTTGCCTCTCTCAACGAACAAACCTACCTCTTCTCATTTCCTTTACACTTGGATGAGGCCATGTTTGCAAGGAACTGAAATGCACTCAAGGTACCTGGAGTAAAAACTGTCTTCTGGGGTCCACAGATAGAAGCTGTAATTCCACCAGACCATAAAGCTCATGGCACTCAGCCCCTAGGCAACCCGTGGTTTCTCTCTTGAAACATTTCTGCTTTTCTCCATGGTCTGCTTTTTACTTACCTGCCTACCAACTGGCTTCATAACCCTCTATTCAGTGTCCTTTCTGGATCTGTATGGATCTGTTTGGATGGCTTATCAACATGCTCTGAATCAGGGCATCATAATGATCTACACCATGATAATCCTGTTGGTTTCTGCCTCAATACCCAAGGACCTCAAATTCTCACTTTTTATTCCAACTTCTCAAGGAAAGACTGGCTGACCTGGGATGGACCAGATTCCTACCCCTCAAACAATCAGCCACAATTATGAGTAGGGTCAGGTGGAAGAGAACCTTCCACAAGGTCCGGGTGGGACCCCTTAAGAAGGAATGTTGGTGTGCAGCTACTATAAAACATGCCTGATTAGCTCTCTTGTTCACTCACAATGCCATCTATTGTCTTGCCCTTCCCCACCACATCATTTTGAGTCCTCTATTTATAACTGGCTCCCAGCTATAATGTAAGTCCTTGTGTCCAAAGAGGATGCAGCAGTCGTGTGGAACAGCTCTGTGGGCCTGTGGGAGTCTTTGCCTATAATGACCTGTGAATGTGCCGTCTCTTATGAAGTCATCAATGAAGTGTGCCTTTGTGATTTTGAGTTGAGCTTCCTTGCAGAGAACTTCAAATGTGATTGCAGCAGCTGAAACAGTGACAAGTTCTGCTTTTTGTTTCTAAAACACAATATAATGATATAGTCGCTCAATGCCAAGTAATTTCTTAATAGATAGCTAAATTTGAAACTATTTTGTGGAATTTAAAAATTCAAACTTATTAAGATCTATAATTTCTTATGATTGTTATGAACTATAAAATTGTACATGTGTGTGTATGTGTGTTTAAACCACATCTTGCATCTATGTTTCCATTTGTTCTGATGTAGGAAAAAAAGCATTTTTTCAAAAATCTGCTGGAATATTTGAAGATAGACTATAAAGACAAATACCATGAAAGTTATTAAGTCACTTGTATGAGGCAAAATTAAATTCTCTTATATAATATTGTGTGCATTTTATCATTTACAGGAAACAAAGGTGACCTTGCAAGTCAGTTTGGCCCCCCTGGTCCAAATGGTGAGCCAGGTAGCCCTGGATGTCCAGGTATAGCTACACATTTTTCTTATTAAAACAAAAAAGAATAAGTTTGGGTTGAGAGTACTTACTTTATCCTCCTAGCTGGTGATGATTGTATCAATAGTTTCTTTCCCCTTAGCCCATTAAGATACAAATCAGAAGGATTATGTGTAAACATTGCCATCACATCCCTGGCCTAGAAAGACACTAGGATTATACACCAGGGACTCGCAATCTTTTTTCCACCATGGCTCTCCCATGACCAATGATGTTGACATAACAATACACTGCCCTGGGCATGCCCAGATTTTGACACAGTTGAAAATGAATTTCCGGCTATTTTGCAATCTCCATAATTAAAAATTCGACGTTAGCAGTAACCACTCACACTGACTGCACCTGCAGGTTGTCATCCCAGCCCTTTTCTCTCCCACTCAGAAAAGCACATGTGAATGCCAGGGAGGAGTGCCGTTATTGAAATATTGTTGAATATCTCATTAACTCAATATCTAGTCTACTAAAACCCAAACCAAACAAATGTAAAACCTCAACACCATGAGTAAATCTAAGTTGTTCAAAACGGTACTTTAACAATTGACATGGAATCACTCAGAAGGGATTGGGACCTACAGTGAATTCTTGCTCTCCTGTCAAGGCTGCAGCTGGCTACGGTAGATGACCCACATACCCTTGAACTTAGTAATCCAACTCATAGGAATTTAGCTTGAGTCGGTAATCAGACAAGTGTGCAGAGATACATGCACAGGGATATCCACTGCATGGAGAGAACAAATGTCCATCCACAGATGATTGCTTCAGGAGTTATGTCCAGAGTCATTCAACTGATAGGGGAAGGTTAGAAACCAGGTTCATGTTTAAACGAGTCCCTTGTAAATGAAAACATCTCATAGTAATAGTTTTGTGCATTATCTTAACATTCTCTCTGGCAATAGCCATGTTTCGTTCCATGCAACAGAAAGAACATCTGAGCAGAACTGCTAGGGGCGTTTTATTTCTTTGTTTTTAAACCCTATCATTGCTAAAATGGAAGTCTAACAGAAAAACAAGCTATTACAGTGGTAAAAACTTTCTTTCCCACTCTCTTTCATATGGGTCTTTTACCTCTGACATGGTCAATAAATTTAGATAATAGAATACTAAAATGTATAGGTGTACATTTGGAGGGGAAAATGGTTTTGAGGTTAGCATTATGGGGGTTCATAATAATACCAGAATGAGAAGTCTCAGAAAAGAAAATCAGTGGCTCAAAGTCAACCTCCATTATTATTACTGTGTATATGGTCTTGGGCAAGTTGCTTTTCATCTCTGAGCTTAGTTTCCTAATCTATAAATGGGCCCTCTGCATATTACAGTACTGTTCTGAGAATCCAATGAGATTCCCTCAAAGCAATTTATAAAGTGAAAATTTACACTTTATAAAGGGGATTACATGAGTGCATTGGGTTCAGTTCTACACAAATGTAAAGTGTCATTGTCATTGTCATCATTATCATCAGCCAGCAAAACACTGAGATTCTTCCACACTTACTGGTATTTTTATGTAAACCCTGAAGACAGTGAGAATTTACAAGCTGAAAGTAGTCAAAAATGGAGGCCTTTGGTATTACCTAACATTTTACGTTAAAAAATCATAAATCTGAGTTATTTTATACTTAAGCTAACTTTTTCAAGAAAATTCACCTTGGTGTAATTTCCCTGGTGTCCTGTGGTTATCACCATTTAAATTGTTCTTTTTCCCATATGCCATAGCTTTAGCTTAAAAATTTTAAATTACATCCTATGTTCTTCACCAGCACAGAGTTTACCTAAATACACAATTTCCATTGACTGGAAAAAGCTGCATTGACTTTGAAGTTGCCTAAGGAGAAGGCACAGATCTGCTGCCTGTCTCAGGGGATTATATATGAGTGAACTGGGTTCAGTTCTTCCTTGCCTCTTCAATTCAGAGAGAAAATACAGTACAGATTGACGCAGACGGTCTGTTCTTAATACAACCGCGACTGGGGAAGCAAGTTTTTTAATGCTTCAGATTTTTCATTTGGAGATGAAATAAAGCTGTCTCCCCTTTACTGCAGGAATGTTTTCAGGATAAATAAAATAACACACAGTGAGGCGCATAGATCTTAAATTCAATCAGGGAACAGGTATAGACTAACACAGGCTTGTTTCATATGTGCTATAATAAATAATGACTAACTCCCTCATGGGTTTGTAAATGCAGAGCTATATATACTTTTTTGTAGATATAACTGGTCCTTTTCAGCACAGACTATTGGCTTATCCTGTAACTATGAATTGTATTAAAGTCGTACATTGTAAATAAACACATGGCAAATAGTCATCTTCTTTAGTAATCAAAGAAATGTAATTAAAGTAAGCGTGAAATATCATTTCATCCTTATTAAATTAGCAAGAAAACAAGCCAACAAACCAAAAAGTCCTCGGTGAGCACGTGGCATGATCATGGAGCTGCGAGTGGGTTACACGTAGTAGTGGTGTGAGTTGGTGCAGCATTTATCCAAACCATTTGGCAACCTCTATCAAGAACCACATGCTGAATGGTGGATTCTAGAAGACTAGGGAACAACGGAACTGCTCTCTTCAGCAAGTGACTGTCCCGAGAAAGGAACTGTAGCAGATTTTTTTTAAACTTAAGGGCTGTATCAACTGGATGCCATGTGTTGTTCTGGAATGGAACACAAGGTGGACAAGCCAGCTGTAGAGGACATTAAGGGGTTGGGGTTGGGAGAACTCAAGTACGGAATGAATCTTAGATGATATTAAGGATTGTTATTAATTTTCTTGGCTGTGGTAATGTTATTTCGGCCACATAGGAGTATGCTCTTATTTTTCAGACATACTTCCTGAAGTATTTAGGGATGGAATTCCATGATATCTGTGGTTTACTTTAAAATACTTCAGCATTTTAAAATTCATTTAAAAAGAACCAAAATACACTATTTTACCTAGAAATTCTACTCCTAGGATTTTTTCCTAAGGAAAGAATTTAATAGGCAAAAAAGAGATTAAGGATGGACAGAGATTATTATGCATAACAGCAAAGAGTTAGAAATAAATGGAATGGCCAATAGTAGGAGAAAATTAGATTAATTAATTTAATTAATATTAACTCAGTAAGCTATCAGCCAGTCACTTAAAAATGATAATTGGGAAAACAATGACAAACTTGGAAAATTATTTATGATACAATGCTAATTTAAAAATCAGAATGTAAAATTGTGAGTATTACTTACACATTGTTTGCATATGAAAAACTATGTCAAGGTGGTGGAATTATAGGTGTTCTGTTTTCAATTTTTCCTTCATATTATCTTTTCAATAGAAAATTTTTAAAATATAAAAAACTAAGGATAGAAAAGAATGGCAAGGGCTGGAGTTGGAGGTTTTATAGATTCGCTGCCTCAAAGAGTAACTGCACCCACTCAGATGTTTGATATTTCTTTCTTTAGGACATTTTGGAGCTCCTGGAGAGCAGGGCTTGCCTGGTGTTCAAGGATCCAGGGGACCACCTGGAAGACCAGGACTGCCTGGCTCCTCTGGACCACCAGGGTGTCCAGGTACATTGAAAGGAGCCTGGAAACTCCCTGGGTGCTTATCTGTCTCTTGGTGTATAGGAAAGAGCCAGCTTCCACTTAGACCTGGGTTCAGATCTGGCTCTGCCATTTTCCAGACCTGTGACTTTGGAAAAGTCACTTAAACTTACCTATCCGTCCCCTGTAGTTGGAGCTAGTCCTAGCTCACTGGGTTGGTCTGGGGGTAAGACAACACCTGATAAGCACTTAGCAGGTTGCCAGGCATGAAGTGATGGTTTGACAGACAAAAGCTGCTTTGCAGCCCTCCCTAATTCACCTGCCATTCAGGATGCTGGTTTTCTTTTCTCCATTAGACTTAAGGTAAATACCACACATACACACAGCATTTTAACAGCTCCTCCGCCTCCTGCCGATTCAGAATAAAGTGAGAGCTTAAAATTGTAATTGGCAACTTTAATCACTCAAAAGTGTATTTTCTCCTCCTGAGGTTAAGTGTATTTTTCTCCCTCTAGTTAGGAGATCTAGGGAAAAAAGTAGTAAGACAATGTTCCCGGTTACCCGCATATAGAAGAAGATAGATGACCTTCCCAGTTAATGTGACTCATATATCATCTGGGTGCCTGCAGAACCTCTTCTGTCATCCTCAGGTAATCAAGGGGTGCCTGGGCTGGAAGGACATCCAGGAGAGATGGGGGATCCTGGGCCAAGAGGCCTCATGGGGGATCCAGGGACACCAGGTCTTCCGGGAATAAAAGGTGAGTCAAAAGGAAGCCTGACCCATCAGAAAGCTGCAGCCCAATAAAGGCAAATTCATAGCATCTTTCCTGCACCCAGTGACATTGCACCTGCTCGTGGCTTTTTCCCACAGATGTCCATTCGCACTTTCCTAGTCTTTCTCGCTCAAGGCTTCAGGCAATGCTCATCCAGTCTCTTGACCTGCCTTCTACCAAAGTGATGGTGCTGCCCTCTCATTTTTGAGGGCATTTCCCCCAGTGTTTTCCATCATGTTCAAGCCTATGCATTTATTCTCCTCCCAATAGTTAAGGTCCTATTACATCTTGATTCTGTGTTAGACACTCAGTACACAATTCTGAAGAAAATAAACATGGTTCCTGCCTTCATGGAGCTCATAGTTTAGTAGAAGAGACAGATATTAAAAAAATATATGTAAATAAATATATAATTACCAATTATGATACGTGGAAGGAGGAGGAAAGAATAAGATGCTTTGAAGAAAGAGTAACTAGTGTTCATTATCTTTGTTAGATAAAGAAACATTTTTTCCTGGTCGAATCTTTTGGCCTTTACATATGATAGTAGACTGGTTATAATGATATAATATAACATAATATAATATAAATTTGTTTTTAATAAATCTTAATACCCTCCATTCATCCATGGGGCTTATTCCCTTTCAGTCCATTTCTTTCATTTTAGAAAAAATCTTTTTTCCATGAATACTTTGAGTATACCTCTAGCGTAACACTTATGTTGTATCATATTTGTTTGTTTAGAGGTCTCTCTCACCAAGTAGAATATGATTTTTTAGAAAGCAAGAACCATTTTTACATCCTTGGCACCCAGTAGATACCCAATAAGCCTGCTGATTGGTTATTGTAAGTATTTTTAAATTTACAAATAAGTTAATAAATGAAGGGACCGGCAAAGGGAAGAAGGAACAACTCAGTTGAGGGTCTTCACCTCAACCAACACTTGAAGGTTTGAGCCTTCCTGGGTGGATTTCTGTAACCAAGCCCCCTCTGTCTCTTCCTCCCTCCCTGGTCCTCCACTTACCTGCTGCTTGTTGACTCATATGCGTATTAAATTTTGGTAAGATCGAAAGTACCTCCTCTCAGAAGAGTTGCAAACCCCTCCTTTTGGGCTTAATCATTTTATTGTTTTAGAATCCAAATAATGTTTTTCCACACTCTCATCTCTTCACTCATCAGGTAGCTTTCAAATCATTCCAGTTTTCCAGCGAGTAGTAGTGTGGTGTGTGTTACCTGGTGCAATTCCACAGAGAGGGAAGCCATTTATTTTGGAAAGTTGGTACACGTATGGATTTCCGTGCAGCTAAATATTATTTGGCTTATAATTCCCATCACTACACAAGATATCTTTGCACTCTTCTTCTCCCTCTTCATTGGCTTTTTTTTTTTAAAGATTTTATTTTTTTCCTTTTTCTCCCCAAAGCACCCCGGTACATAGTCGTATATTCTTCGTTGTGGGTCCTTCTAGTTGTGGCATGTGGGGCGCCACCTCAGCATGGCTTGATGAGCAGTGCCATGTCCATGCCCAGGATTCGAACCAACAAAAGACTGGGCTGCCTGCAGCGGAGCGCATGAACTTAACCACTCGGCCACGGGGCCAGCCCCTTCATTGGCTTTTTTAGTAACGTGAAGTCCAGTGATTTGTGACAAATTTAGAGATTCAAGCAAAATGACAATTTCCTTATTTTCAGTTTCCCTAGTGATTCTGGCTGTGTCCTGTGCCTGGCAGTCCCTGCAGCCCTGGTGGGGTACTCTTTGACACTTTTTTGGAGGGTCTAGAAGACGACATTGGTAAAGAACCAAAAGAAAACATTTCCCATTATTAACCACCCCTAGGGAATTTCCACTTCCTCCTACGCCCCTAGTTTAGTAAAATGGTAAGATTTCCAAGCGTCTTGGTACCATAACAATATACACCCCGTTTGTATCAAAGGACCAGGCTCATTTTACTATTGTTATTCTTTCTTCCCTTGAATTAGTTTGCATTTATCACATAACTTCAGCATGATATGTCATTAAAAAACTAACAGCTAATGAATTTGACTGAATAACAAAATTATGGGAAAAATAATCTCCAATCACATCAAATTCTCTGCTTTGAAATAATGAGTTTGTTAAGAAAAGAAGGTGAAGAAATGAGTATCTCAACCCAAATATTCACACCAGTGTACAGACGGACGTTGCAGTGGTGCGTCCTGACCATGCAGTGACACTGTTTCGCTGCAAACAGCCCAACGAACGATTGCCTGGTCTCTAAAAACAAAACAAAACAGTGAAATACATTCCTAAAAATTAAAACATCTACGTTATAAATCCATTGTTGCAGTTTATCATGCTGATATAAAAATGAACCACATTCCGGCAGAAACACTTTGAACTGAGAAACTAAATATTTGAAGTATGTTCTAAATAAGTCAAGGGGACTGATTATCTTGTTTGAACAAACCAGCTGCTGAACTCAAGGTTGTTTGCTTTGCTAGAACAAGCCATATGGATTCTGAGTCCTGCTTGTGTTCAATCAGATTTAAACTTTAACTTAAACATATGCTAAAAATGGCTTGATTCCTAGATTTACGTTTTCAAGTACATGTTCCCCCTAAAAGGAAGTCACTCAATTCTTAGTTGGGCATTCATATAAGATTGGAATAACGGAAACTTAAAGACAATTATCTGTAGTGTGACAACTGTAAAAAATGTGGATTGGGTTATATTGGCTGGTGGTAAGTAAAACGTTTCATAAGAAAAAAGCACCTTGAAATGTCTTTATCAGAAAAGAAATGCCGTGCCCCTTGGAGCTATGAAAATCATAGAAATGCTCTTCCTCCCTTCTCACAACTAGAATGTTCCCCTCCTGCCCCACCCCCATAGCGCTTACCATTCTTGATGTAATTGCCTGTTTATTCTGTCAAGTCAGGGATTGTTTCTCTCTTGCTCCCCGCTGTCTCGTCAGTGCCTGTCACTAGGTACATTTGGGGACTGAAGCTCCGTGGTTTAGGAGACCACATCCTATGCTCTGTGCATTCCCTCAGTAGGCACACATATATTTTCTGAATTAAAAAAAAAAAGTTTTTTAATCTTATTTCATAATCTGTTTTGATAAGTTTTCAACTTTGTTCAGCCATGACCCAAAGTCACATGGGTCTCTCTTTCCCATCAGCTTTAACATTAGGGTGACCAGCTCTCCCAGTTTGCACTGAAGGGGCTATCTCAGGACACAGAACTTTCAGTGCTAGAACTGTGAAAGGCCCCAACAAACATAGACAGTTGGTCATCCTACTAAAGTATAAATCCGTACAATGACCCCTGGGGCTGGAGCAGCGTTTTCAGGCTGTAGAACAAAAGGAAAGCTCAGAGTGGGAATCCAGTCACGGAGTCGGCTGCCTGGTTGACACAGATGGAAGCTTTGATTAAGATTATGGCTGGAGTGGGAGATTAGATTCTCTGATTGGAGGGAGAGTGCTCCGGCCTGTGAGTGCAGTGTGATGCAGCCTTAAACGATGGTTGTTAAGCAGGAGGACCAGAGAGGTGAATAAACATTCCTCATTACCAAGGAATGTGCTTTGTTAGCCTAATTGCCTCTCGTCTGCACTGTATATATTTTATGCATGAACAGCTTTCTGATTTAGAGATGGGATTGATAAAAAGCTTTCAGTAAAAAGGAAAAATTGCCCTTAAAACCCTACCCAGATGTAGCTGCATTCAATTTAGAAAGATAACATTGGGTCAGATAAGGGTCGGCCAGTTCAACAATGGCAGGGGCTGAGACTGTGACAACCCAGGATCTGGACGTGTTGATGTGACAATGGAGAGTTGGCAGAAGTTGAGACATTCCACCCCCAGCCAAGTCCCCAAACCATCAATCTTGGTGGCTTAAGCTGGAGATCAAAACACATTGAAATAGCAAAGTGTTCTCAAAAAATTTATTATCATTTGAGATAGATTGCAATAAATATCCAGATTTGGCAGATGAAGGTCCGTGTGTTCCTTTGGTGCAAACTTGAAACGTTCGCTCATAAATAGGAAAAAGGATTGGAAAATAAACTCAGCCAGAACTGTTAAAAGTGGTTAGGAAATAAGAGCTTTAGGGAAAATAAGGGCGCATTCCCATTTTTTGTTGTTGTTGTTGCAAGGAAATATGGCTCATTTGCACCAATCCAAAGTCTAGATTTTAAAAATAGAATAACTGTCTGTTCAAGTACTGAAAATAAATAGAAGAGAACCAACCGACTGTTCCATCTTCTAAGAATAAGCCCAGAGAGGACTTGCTTTAATGAATAAATGATAATTAGCACTTGAATTATTTATCTACAAATGGACAACTCCAACTTCCCTAAATCTTATGCATCCTGTAAATCTGTCAAAGGAAGATGTGACATGCAAACAGAAATTGTAGTCCATTCGTTTTTATAGCTTTCTCTCCACCCCTTCAGTTCCTCACCCTCCTTGTTCCACATTTTCTCACTCATTCATTCTCACTCTCACTCACTCACTCATTCAACAAACATCTATTGAACACCTACTATGTGTCAGGAGATATGCTGAGTGGGGGGATAGAAAGACATAGAACCTGGTCTTGCACTCAATCAATTTACCCCAAATAAACCAGTCCCCCAAAGACGCGATTGTTGTACAATGTGGGACAGGCAGCAGCATAAGAACGTAGAGGGAGCTCTATGTAGGTACCTTGGGGGTAGGTGAGGGGCAATTTGTGTGTGTTAGTCATAGAAACTGAGGGTGTTATTATGGCAAATTCGAAGGCTGTGACCCTAAACTGAGTGAATGGCTGTGCACCGAGGCGCTCTCAGCCTTGGATGAGAAAGAACAGCTGCTGGAGGGAAGATCCATTAGTGAAATAGGCAGGTTACCAGGGTGGGCCAGGGGCTGAGGAGAAGATTCGTTCCCTCGCATCAATCAGCAGGACAAGACGTGTGTGAAGCACCTGGCAGAGGACTCAGCACATGGGATGTTCTGTACATGTTAGTTAACTGCCTTCTTCCCTTCCTCTTCCCCTCCTTTCCTCCTTTTTCTTCTCTCTACTCCCTCCCTATAAATCTACATATGATATGTTATAAATATCTCTATATATCTATATACTTATATTGGTTTATAGGTGTTCAGTGTTAGTGACAATTTAAGTAAATTCAGGTTGATAGATGTCTCCTTAGAGAACTATACTGATGTCTGATGGAAGGTTCTGAGAGCAGATCAGACATCAAGGAGATCATATCTAACTATGGAGAATGGCATTTTCAGTGATCATCAGGAAATAGATTTAGTTTCTGTAAAGAGGCATCAGAATGGTTCCCTTTGAAAGAACTAGATGCAAAGAAATAGCCGCAGCCAAACTTGACTGGCAAGCCTGTTCTTTGTGAGTAGCACCATGCTCAAAAAATATAATTAGGTAGGGCATGTATTCCCCAGTGTGTACGCCACAGACCCACCTGTCCTTATTGTATTACTACATTTGCCTGACTAGATCCTGAAGAAATTAGAATCTGCAGGCTGTGGCTGAGTGGGAAGATCCTAGCAAGGGAGGAAGGAAGCTTGGGTTTGCTCCTGTCCAATCTCTTTCCTCATCTGGGATGACTTTATTGTCATAAAATGGAAGGTCACTTTCTACACCAAGATTCAGTAATTCTGGACTGTATCTGGTCAGAGAGAGAGAGATGCTTTTGATATGTCATAAACCAACAGCAGTACTTTAAAACCAAAGAAATGCATGTGCTAAGCTGTCTTGGCAGAAAACCTCCATCAAATGAACGTGTTAAATAATAATCACTGGCATGGACTCAGCCCTGATAATGGTGCGATCGCGTGGTTCCGGTCTGGAGAATGTCTGTCTCCATGAGCACACCCTCCGCTGGGTGGTGTCCAGTGAACATTAACAGCTGGTCTTGCTCTGTGGGTCACAGGCTTGTGATGTGTTTCAGGTCCCCCAGGGTCACCCGGCCTGAATGGCTTGCATGGTTTAAAGGGTCAGAAAGGAAGCGAAGGCGCTTCAGGTAAGAGAAAATCATTTGTGAGAGACTGAACTGCAACCGTAAGATACCTCTGGTGTTTCTCATATCGCAAGATTTGGGGTACAAAACTAAGAAACTGGCTTAACTTAGAGACACAATATCGGAACTATTTTCAGTGTTGCAGAGGACTTATATAAAAAGGACGTTTGAGGAAACTCTATTTCAGAAGGAATGGTTGGTTAACAGTGCCCTTGTTGATATTGCTTGGGACTATCTACTAAAAATACTCTGAATAGTTGCTTAAGTGGAGCTCGATTTCAAAATGTTATGCATAACAAATAAATAGCTGGGGTTTTTTGGGATATTGTTTTGTTTTAAGTGTAGTAATGCCAAATACGACCACGTGGCTCTAATTAGTCAGCATCCCTCAATAGCTGTGGCTGAAACAAATTACCTGAACAAATTGCTGTTATTTTTGATATCACAAAGAGGTTATTCTTCAACTGCATTTTAGCTTGTCCTCTTGTTTTAGTATAACGCACATTTGTTGCATTACTTTCTCAGAAAAATAGCTCATTACCAGACAAGGTAACTGCAACCAGACATGCAGATTTGAGGGGTTGTGGGAAAAGTTAAGTCGTTGCACTGCTAGGTTTGAATCTGTTGTTGGAGAGAGAAAATCTTCATACAGTTTGGAAGTTCAAGACGTAATTTCGGTCACTTAGGATTCATTTAGTGGCTCTTCCAAATAGTTGATAAAATGTGTGCCCCCTCTAAGAAGCCAAGGATATTCTCCCTTTCAATGAGAAACTCCGCAATAGTTCTATTTACATGCCAGTTTCCACCTTCAATTTCAAACCAGTTTATTCATAATTACTTATAGTTGGATCTCATTTGGGGCTGGAGGGTTGGTGTTGTCACTAAGCTGTGGTTTTTTTTTTTTTTAAATCTGGGAATTAACCATAAAGTAAATCAAGCCTATGGTGGACCAGTGTGATGGGTCGTAAGAGAGTAAATGGCCACTGCAGCCATTTAGATCTCCGTTGCACCCAGTGGTTGGTCTCTACAGAACCAACCACCTCCCTGTCACAGCCAAATTTGGAAGCAGTTCCTTTCCAGGCACCACAACAGGGACAAACAGGGAGAAGACGCGTGCTAACGCTGGTTTCCTCATTAAGGTTTGCATGAAGTGGGTCCACGCGGCCCAGTGGGAATACCTGGGCTGAAAGGGGAGACGGGAGACCCCGGGAGCCCAGGAATTTCTCCTCCAGGGCTTTTTGGAGAAAAAGGTCCTCCAGGGCCCCCAGGTAAGAAGCAGCATGCTTTCCCCCTCTCTCAATAACGAAATCAAAACCTTCCAAATGTAATGAGACTAACATCTGGACATGTCCCTCCTCAGGGAGACCTGGACCACCTGGCCCTGCAGGTGCCACAGGAAGAGCTCCTACGGGTGACATTCCTGACTCGGGTCCACCTGGAGATCAGGGACCTCCTGGCCCCGATGGTCTGAGAGGTATGAGACAATCATGGCAGAACGCTGATGCTCCTTTCCTTAGATGCTGCCGCTCCCTAGGGATGTAGGAGCAGGGAACGGCAGAGTAGAAGCAGCTTAGCAGCCCCATCAATTTGGCAGATGGAAAAGGTGGGAATGTGGGCAGTGATGGGCTGTAAGGACCAGAGCTTAGGCCCCTCACTCTTCTATTTCAACTCTATCAGACCGACTCTCTATGGGTACCAACTGTGACTGCAAGCAAGCCTTTCCCATCGCCAGCTTGAGGCTGACCATGAGGGTTCAGAAGTGGCTAGCTGGAGGAATCGCATCCTATTTGTTGGTCTCTTACACCTACCACATAAACCACTGCCCCTGGCCCAGAGTGACAGGACCTAGGTCTGGCATATGCACGGAAACAGAGTCTCTTCATGTGCTGCCAACAGTACATTTCATTCCTCTCATCACTTCGCAGGGACAAACTCTAGCAAGGCGGTGTTTCACAAAGTAGGGTTGGACTAGAGCTGGCTGGGGAGTTGGAAAAAGAGCGTGGCTCAGTACAGTGTTCTGTAAATTAACCACATTCCTACTAATTCATAGAACTCCTCTAGAGAGACACGAGCCCAATGCCTTTACATCTTTAGAATTTTAGTAAGGGTGGGATAAAATATTATATAATTCTATTTTACACTGAGAACAATGAAAGTGCCTACAAATGTGTTATAGAAACTAATTTGGAACAGAATTTAGGCTCAATTCCTATGTGTACACACTTGTTTTCAAATAGGACTATAAATTTCATTGAGTGAACATTCCTTTCCTATCAGCCAGATTTTCTCAAAGCCTATTATCTATCTGTCCATCCGTCCATCCATCCATCCACCCATCCATCCACTGTATTGAAGCAGTGGGATGGCAGTGCAAAGAAAACTCGTAAACTGATTCTTCCAAAAGGGATGATTCTGAGGGGAAGAAGCCTTTGCTTGTGCTCATTTCATCTAATAGTTATTAACAGACTATTTACACCATATCTCAACTTGGGCTGCATGAGATATCCTCGCTTTCATTTCCGATCCTATTGACTTTCTTATTCTTCTAATTTGCTCCATCTCTCGCTTACAAATCATTCAATTACCTTCCTTAAGAAGCTCTTGGGGAGCCAGCACATACATTTATCTTTGACTGAAGGAATCTTTTTGCCTCCTCCTTATGGTCAGGAACACCTGGGCCTCCCGGCCCCCCTGGGAGTGTCGACCTTCTGAGAGGGGAACCAGGTGACCGTGGTCTTCCAGGGCCACCAGGTCCCCCAGGCCCCCCAGGCCCTCCAGGACACAAAGGCTTCCCAGGGTGTGATGGAAAAGACGGCCAGAAAGGTATGGATGCAAGTTGTTCCTTAACATGAAGATTTTCCTTATTTTGCCTGTAAGGGTCTGGGGTACTGCACCACCATGAGTTAATTCCTATTTCCCATGGAAACAGTGACTACATTTCCAAAATGTCCTGACTTTCCCAGAGTCCTAAAGTTTGGGTAAATGATGGACAAGTGCAAAGAAGAAACACAAATTCATTATTATCCCCAAATAACATACTTGTTAATCTTCTAGACCAGGACTGAACAAGAGAAATACAATGCAAGCGACACATGTAATTAAAAGATGTAGTAGCCACATTTTAAAAAGTAAAAAGAAATGAGTGAAATTAACTTTCACACTTTATTTCATTTAACATAATATATTCAGATGTTATTATTTTAACATATAATTAATACAGATCATCAATGGGATGATCATGGCTGGTTGTACAAACCTAGATCTTCCCTCAAATAAGATAGTCCTCCTTTCCACCTTTCAAATCCGTGCGCATTTTACACTTAAAGCACGACGCACTTTGGACTTGTCAATTTCAAGTGTTCAATAGCCACAAGTGGTCAGTGGCTTCTTTATTGGACAGCTCAATTTTAGACTGTTGACTTTGCTCTTTTATATTCATGACAGAGTCCCCATGACTGAATTTCCCCACTATTTAAGGCTAAAATATTTATTTTAATTCATTTTTACCTAACTGCACATATTTAGGGACTTTAGTTTTTGGTCACCAGGATTTCAGAGAATTATTAGGTCCATAGACCTTTATGTTGAAAAGGGTCCAATAATGATTCTCCATTTTAACTCCCTTATGTTATAACTAAGGAAGCTGTATACCACAGAAGTGAATGTTGACGTTTGCAGGAGTCCAATAACTAGAACTCTGCCTGACTTCTGAACCAAATATGAAAGAAGGCAAAACATTAGGGAAGAGGGGAGATCAAAATCACAGTGAGGCTTCCATGACTACAATGCAAATGGCATCTCTGGAATTGTGCAGTGCACAACCTTTACAATAGTACACAGCAACCCTCTTCACCTTTATTAGCAATAAAATCAATTTTCAGAAAATGTGGCTTGTATCTGAAGGTATACGGACTTCCAGTTATTGAACCTCAGAACTGGACACCAAGAGGAAGGAGGAGGGGACTGGCTATACAATCTTGTCCCTCTCTCAAATAAGACCTTCCCCCTCAGTTGTTACTCTAGAGAATGAACTTCGACCTGGAAATAAACTTCAGGATTGGGAAAATAGCATGGCATATAAGTAACAGTGACCTACAAATGATATATAAAGAGAAATATTGGTGGAACCACCAACCATCCTTCTTAACTCCCATTGCAATGGGCATACGGGCCAAAGACTGCCCAACTGAAAAAGATGAGGGGCTTCCTCAGTTTACCTTTTTAGACTTACACAGTGGGAAAAATTTTATCTATTCCATAAGCATTTATTAGGCACCTACAGGAATATAGCAGAGAACATATTTAAACAGATTCCCCTCTTATTAAGCACACAGTTTCCTGGGGGAAGACAGACATTCTCACCAAAGGATCCACTGCTGTCAACTGAGATGAGTACCCTGAGCAAAGGGACACACTTCTATGAGAGCTCATCAAAAAGCCATGGGACTTGGGGTGGGGTTCAAGGGAGGGCTTCCCAGAGGAAGTGAGGCTCCATCTGCACTCTACAGAATGAGGAGGACTTCATGGACCAGGAGGAAAAGAAGGAACAGCATATGCGAGGCACTGAGTGGCTGGTGTGGCTGAAACAGAGTGAGGAAGAGAGTGGGGGGAACTCAGGGCCAGAGCACGTCGCCCTCAGACAGCAAGGCCTCTTTCCTTTTTGTCCCTTCAGTTCCAGTCTTTTGAGCATCTCCACGGAAAGTTCAGCATTCCAGGGCTTTTCGTTCTAATTTAGTTTTGTCTTGATCATGGAACCATTTTCCTTAGTCCCTTTGACAGATTATTGTGTTTCCTTCAGACAGAGGCAACTCTTCTCAGCCTCACAGAAAAAAGTGGGAGACCCATCTGGACTCTAAGGCTGACTTTGCTCTGCATTTTCTTGGCGTGAATCTCTGAAGTCAGTCTATCAAACTGCCATTGTCATTATATTGCTTCGTTCCAGTGCCCTCGTTTTTATCTGTTTCCTTGTAGGACCCATGGGATTCCCGGGGCCGCCGGGGCCACCTGGACTTCCTGGGCCACCTGGAGAGAAGGGTTTGCTGGGACCTCCAGGGAGACAGGGGCCCTCTGGCCCTCCGGGTAAGCTTCTGACGCTTAATCATCTCACCCAGCAGCCTACCCACGGTGCTGAGTTTAAACATTTACAGTGAGATGATCTTTCAGGAAGCAATGACTCTGAAATTACCAGCAAATTCTTATGAAGATGTAAAGATGAGACAGATTACATTTCTGATAAAGATTATATTTACTTCAGGCCGCACCACAAAGTCTCAGGTTTGGTAAACTAATATTCTAAGAATGAGTAAGTTTGAAAATCTAGGAGTTGATTTTACATATAATATTTCTAAGGTAAATAAATCTGTGTTTCCTCAAACAAGAGGCAAAGACTGATTTGATTATTGTGTGTGAGGACTGTGTATTCAGTTCCTGTCCCTGAATTCCCATTGATTTTTCTAGATGTTTTATTTAACTTTTTCTGTAAAGTCCATTCGTTCCTATCAAGATGAAAGGCTCAATTTAAGGTCTATGGACAACACATTTTCATCAGAGGGTCAAAGTAAGCCAGGGAAGAATTGGGAGGGCAAACAGACGTGTGCATTTGAGATTGGCAGAAGTGATATCTTTCAGGATCCTAAATCAATATCATGGTAATGTGGTGTCAGTTCAGAATATTTGTCAGTCTCCTAAATTAGCACTCCCTAGTTCAAAGAGTAAACTTTAGAATGGATCCTAGTCCAACAGGACAAAGATTCATCTTATCTTTCCTTTCTGTGCATAACCTATAACACTTGGCAAATTAATATGGAATTTTCAGAAGCCTTCAAATGGGCAGAATTTCTCTATATGTTAAATTAGGACATATTCGCCGTGCGGAATCAACTTGAATTTTATATTGTGCAAGAGAGTTTCATTTCAGGTCTTTCTAGATATGAAAACTCCATTCCTAAATCATAGCCATTGTTGTCAGTAACACTGATGTGGACTTTTATTCAATAAGATGCCTTCATTCTGCTTGTCATAGATGCTGTCCTCAAATTATTATTTATGTTCTCCGGCAATCTCTTTCACTTTTGTCCTAATTCACAAATTTCAAATCTCTTTCCACCCTATGAAAATTGTTGTGTGGCCTCGTTTTTCGACTTTGGGTGTCTCCAGGTTCCAGAGGTAAGCGTTACTATAAAACTCATAATTTCCTCTAAATCTGGTTCCCAGTCATTTCTGTTCTTGGCTTTCTCCCTGTATTTGCGAGTTAAACTTTGTTACATTTTTATAGATGGGATGCTGTGATTATATTGGGTTTTCATGCTTTCGCTTCCTCGTTACAGATATAGTAACCCCATATTAGTGTCCCAATGCCAAGCCTCATTATAGGTTGTCAAGGCTGTGTAGATCCTCGGTTTATGTAATTTCAACTCAGGCTCAGAATATGAGTACTTTCTCTCTCAAATGCGATAGTACATACCAGTGTAAGTTTCTTTTGTAAATTCTACAATATAAATACAGGGAACATCAGTAAAATAAACAGTATCGACAACATGAAAAGATGGGTCTTCAATACCCAGTAAGGGGCAGTGACAAGCTTTTCCTGTCCCACCCGAAGTCCATTTTCAAGGAGCAAATTTCTTTGTGTGTTAAAATGAAAATACCGTTATTCTTTCCAACTAAGTGTTCACTTAATCCTCCACGAGGCAAAAGCAACGTATTATTTTGTGTCTGGCATTTTCAAAGAGCATAACAAGAGTTTCTCAAAAGAAGAAAAGAAAAATTGTGAATGCATGCATTTATTCTTTCCAGGCATCTGTTATTAACCCTAATGAAAGTTGCCCTAAATACAGACGCCATATATTATTTTTAATGCCCTTAGAAGAGTCTCCTTGGCCCCTTTGTTTCAGCTTCTGGTTTATTAAAAAGTCAAGAAAAGCAAAAACAGAATTTTTAAAAATCCTGCTATTTCAAATGTTTATATTTAAAAATTAAAGTGGTATATTTAATGAATTTTCACTTCAATCCTTTTAGTGTTTCTCGTATATCTCGGATATTTTCCAACCATTAGACACTGATTTCCACCATTCATAGGCTTTACAAGTCAAAAATCAGTGACTGTATATATAAACTCATTTGAAGATAACATCAGAATCTTAAATATGAAACATCAGCCAAATGCCCACCCCTCTTTTCCTTACCTGCTTCCTTCATCCACCACCATGGGTGAATTACCACCAGAATTCACCCGATTATTCAGGGAAAACAGGAAATATTCACATGCATCTCTCTCAAGTCACCCAGAGTGGGAAAGCCAAGTTTTACATGAAACCGTATGTACTGTGAAAATACATCCAAATCAGTGCTGCTTGTGGTTTCATACAATATTTTACAAGAGGTTAAAGTCCGTTTTGCACAGGGACATGAACTACGATGGAGACTATGTCGTTGTTATGGCCACATTTCCTAGGATTTTCTTGCTTCTTTATCATTGCTGTTCTTAAAATTATGTTGCACATTTGTATGAATTTTAAGAAAACCACAACCAATAAATCTTACATTTTAAAGTATGTTGCATTTCTTAGAATTCACGATGCAGAGGTTAAGGGTTCTTAAGGCAGTAGGGTGTGGTGGTTAGGAGCACAGGTTTGGAGCCAGGACATCTTGGATTTTTAATCTAGACTCTGCCATGTGTTAGCTGTGTGCCTTCAGATATGTCACTTATTTACCCGAGCCTGAGTTTTCTTACCCATCACATTCTAATGACAGCAGCCCATACACACAAGCTTGTTGGGAGCGTTTAATCATAAAGCAATTAGGACCTGATAAATGATAAGGCATTCAGTGAGTGCTAGCTGTTATCATTATTGGTTAGCGTTATGATTCTTTCTTTTCCCTTGTGGAATGTTTGCAGGGTGAGTGAATGAAGCTTCAGAAAAAAATGTCTTAAAGTTGTGAAAGTAACCAAGAGGAAAAAATTCCGAACTTTGAGAGCAGTGGCTCTCCACGTGGGATCCCCAGATCAGCACCATCAGCCTCACCTGGGAACATGTTCAATGTGCAAATGTTGGGCCCCAGCCCAGACATGCTGACTCCAGAAACCGTGGGCTCTAACAAGCTGGCCAGATGATTCTGATGTGCTACAGCTTTACAGCGGTGCTTCTCAGCCCTGGCTCACACTGGAATCATCTGGAGAGTTTTAAAAAATTACTGATGCCTGGGTCCCACCCTCAGAAATTCCTATTTAATAAGTCTAGAGCCCCATCTGGCATCAGTGCTTTTCAAAAGCTCCCCAGCTGGGTTAAGGGCACTGCACAGGCCATGTCCTATTCCAATTAAACCAATATTTCTGGGGCTAGACCCAGGCGTCAGTATATTTTTATAATTCCCCTGGATAATTCTAAGGTGCGCTCAGTGTTAAAAGTCATTGCTTTAGCACCCCTAGCGATCCTGAAATTCTATCTAGTTGAGCAATGGACACTATGGGAACTGCAATGTGGAGTCATGAATTAGAGGGACCTTAAGCTGAGTGTTAGCAACCCAATGGCACCTCTCCCAGTGCCACCTGTGGCTGGCACCCCAGTAAAAAGTGGCCCAAAGATGGGAAATCCTGTGAAGGTCATCAAATTATTTCTACCTCAACCAACCTTCACTATGGCTTACTTCTTTTGCCTCCTCTGAGATCCCATTCACTCACTCATTCATTCATCCATTCATTTATTCAACAAAATACTTGGAAGTTTTTCACGCACCCTGCAGTGAACAAGTCCTGCCTTCATGGAGCTTATATTGGGTTGTTGAACATTCTGGATGACATTTCAGTGTAGTGTTGGAAGCCTGTCTAACTTGAGAATGCAAGAGTTTGTTCGGGAGCGTTTGAATCCATCACACAAGCGGTGATTCCAATTTCAGGTGAACCTGGGCCACCTGCAGATGTGGATTCCTGCCCCCGAATCCCGGGGCTTCCTGGGGTACCAGGCCCAAGAGGCCCAGAAGGAGAGATGGGGCCCCCTGGAATGAGGGGCCCCCCAGGACCAGGTATGAGCCTCAAGCTGATGGTTCTTTATTTGCATCATATATCGCTTCATTGAAAATCTAGGTGTTTTGCTACATAACTTTTTGTATGGAGCCTAAAAAACTGTGAGGATGAAGCAATGAGAATCTCCTTCCCCTTATACATTTTCTCTACATTTTTCCGAAGGCTTAATCATGTACTAACTGAATTGACACATCCCTTCTATTTTTATGTTGAATTCCTACTTAAATCTTTTATACCCAGGCAGCTTTTGGATATGAGGTTTTGAAACCTCTTAGCACAATGGGGTAGATGCTCTATTAATCGTCACTAATAGCTGTTGACTTGGTTTTGAATTAGAAACAATTGAGTTGGGGCTCAGTGGAGCAGAAACAGCCAAGAAGAAGGGAGAAGGAGGTTTATCACGTGGAGGGGGAAGAGGGAAAAGGCGGAAGGTTGCTCTAAATGATGGCCATGTTCATTTAATTGATGTGAGCACTGCTCAGTTGTTGTCAAGGTGGCAGGATCCTTATTTAAGCATTTAAACCAAACCATTCCTTTAAAACGTGTCCTCCATATGGTTTATTTTCTCTTCACATATCTCCACTACATTGGGTAATTTACAGAGAGGAGTCCGGGGCTGGTCATCTAGAGGTCACCGATCTCTTCAGACTCATTGGCAGTGCCCATGATTCTAGGTAACCTGTGTGTAAATTATCCTAAGAGGCATGAGCCCATTCCTTTTTCCATTTTTCCCACTACCAAGCTGTGGATTTGGCTCTTTTTGGTTCAGGGCCAAAGGAATAGGAAATAGAATTGAATTTTGCATCACCTGTTTTTCTTGTGTTTCCCCAAACCCAAGTAGCTAAGGGCCCAAGAGATGCCCCTCTGCGTTGGAGTCTGGGTAGTTCTTGGGTAGTGTCCAGAACAGCTCTGGAGGCTTCCTCACATGAGTATGGGTTTTTGTTGTTTGCATTTGCTGCACTGCATCTGTGTTTGTGCACTAAGTTAATTGGGTGTTGACTGGAGCAACTTCCTTTAACAGTTCACAAACACTGGAAATTGAGAGTAGTTACTTAACTTCTCTTTTCTTTGGCACTCATTGCATGGATAAATCTCTCAGTCAGTCAGTATAACTTGTCGCTCAGCCTTATTTTAAAACTAAGCTCCCTTGTTGTGTATATATTTGCAATATTGAGGGCCGGGTCCCCCCACCTTTGGAAAAATAACTTTCCAGTGAAAGATGTGGCCTAACATGGAGTTCTGCAAATTCAACTCAGTAAACACTTCCAGGTGCCCCCTACTCTTTGTAAAGTAGAGTACTAGGTGTTGTGGTCAATACAAATGTGAGTAAGACGTGTTTTCCCCCGCTCCAGGGTCTCACAACCTCATAGTAGAAATAGCCGGCAGAACATAAATCACTCTAAATAATGGGAGATTATAATTTGTGTTTTAAAGGAATTCAGGCAAAAGGCATCTGGAGAATGGGACGGGGAGAGGTGAATTCCAGTGTGGAGGATTACAGGACTGCTGAGACCCCAGCAAGAGCTGGCATTTGAGCAGAAGCTTCAAGGAAAGATTGCGTTTGAGGGTCCAGAACTGTCCAACAGGCAGAGAGCAGGAGCACAGAAGGGGCGGGTTGGCCAATGACCTGGTAACTAAGAGTGAGCTACAGCCTGGCTACCCAACGTGTGGTCTGACAACCAGTAGCAACTCAGGCCACGCCTCTGACCTACCGAATTAGAATCTGCGTTTTAACAAGATTCCCAGAATATTTGTATATATGTTCAAGTTTGAGAAACCCTAACTATATTATATGAATGCCATCCCTAAAAGAGTCGGCTAAGAGTGACACCTTCCCCAGTGACTCAATTTCAGCTGTAGGTTAAAGTCATCTGGTGGACCTTGAAGAAATCCTGATGCCCGGGCCTCATTCCAGACCAGGAGACGGCAGAGGGAGGCGAGCCTGAGCATCAGTGTTTTCGCAAAGCTGCCCAGACAACTGTAGCATGCAGCCAAGGTTGAGACCCACTGCTTCATCCCAACATCAAAACTGAGACCAGAGGATGGTTGGATTCTCCCATTGTGGTGGCTTTGGAAAATAACTAAAGAAAGGAATGGAGGAGAAAAAAAATCAAATGGGCAAATTTTGTACAGTTTAACTTAATAGTTATCTTGGGCACATACGAGATTCTTTCTCCATAGATTTTCAGCTTCTGAAAGAAGCCAACAGTCTATGTGGGCCCAGGCGTGACTGCCTGCCATCTCTAATTCCTCCTGACTTGGGGTCGGATGGGCTCATCCAGCCGCAGGTGGCCAGAGGAGGATCGTCTGTGGCTTCCTGTGCCTTCTCCTTATTGATGTCACGGACCCTGCCTGCTGGCACTAGGGACACCCTGAGGCCACCCTTGTGCCAAGCAATGTGACTGTTACATTAAAAAAAAAAGTGCACAGCCCTTCCTGCAAAGCTTGACCCATTCTTCCCCATGGTCTCCCGGCGTGGGCTGTCCTGCTCCGTGGCCCAGCTTCCCTGAAGACCTATCCTAAGTTGCTGCTTTCTTCTGGGCCCCCTCTTCTCTGATGTGGGCTCCCAGCCATTGTTATAAAGCACTCCTCTTTGTCAGCAATATATTCCTTGGTTCCCTCTCCATGTCTGTTCCTGCTGGCCACCCTGGATGCACTGGCCATTCTTTCCCGTTACTAAACAATGAGGAGTCTATTTTAAGGCTCTGCAGTGGCCCAGCCCTGGCTGACTTGAGTCATCTGCAGGGCCTGTTGCTTGCCATGTGTCCTTTTCTGAAGGCAGTTCTTCTGGCAGGATGTGAGGGACTGTATATGCCACCCCCGAGGTCGGTTGTGAATGATCAGCTGCCACTAGGAAGTACCACCTCCACTTAAAATGCCATTGTTGGTTTCTTCCTGTTTTCCCTTCAAAACCTCTTTCATTGCTAAGCTGATTTTGTAACCAAGTGCTGCGGCTGAGATCTACATAGAAAAAAACAAACTTCTGGCTCTTTCCTGCCCAGTCTGGGTGGGTAACGGCCACTACTAAGTATAACTTGCGTCTGTTAAGAGTCCTCCACCATGGAAGGTCTAACTCTTTTCTACTCCCACAATGTGGGAGACCACTTCCCCTTCCCGGGTGGGCCTCAGAGGCTGGCTTCCTGTGAGGAACACAAAGGTGGTCTCCATTTTGGTTTGAACTGTTACTTCCTAATGGAAGTACCCATATCCTGTGAGCATGTGTTTATCTTCAAGTCAACACGTGACCCTCTCCCAGGAAGTCATCCATGGAACATTGGAGGGCTCTGAGATGCAGTTCCGTTCTATCAAACAAGTTCCAAGTAGAGAACAAGTCCTCGTAGTGGAAAGCTCTGGGCATACCAACGTAGGCTAACAAAAGCCTTCCTTCCTGTCTCTCAGAAAAATCATCCACCTGGCAATTTCTCTGTCTTCCCCTAAAGGGAGCAAAGCCTATATTAGAACATCTGACAAGGGATCTCTTTTCCCAGATTGACAGTGAACTCGCCACATGTTGACACTTCAGGAGGAAGCCTACTGCCTTTTGAATGATAAGTCCATTCACTGGCTTGTCAGCACTTGGGCAGCCCTTTCTAGAACAGCACAGTGGCCACATATTGGAATCATCTTGTCGGGTGGGTGAGATAAAAGAATGCTCTGAGCTCACAGTTGGGTCCTTATGTTCCTTCCCAAATAACGGGTATTCTCTTTGAAGCTGGAGGAAAGAGATGCGCCAATTCGCATACAGCAGCGCCATCCAGGAAGAGGAGGTTTCTGCCCAGTTACTAGAAAGGAGAGGATGTCTCTCATGCAGATGGGGAGAAGGAGAGGTTTCCTTTCTCACTTACGGAATGAGAACCATGTAGAGAAGGCAGTCCAGGCACTGCACGACATTCCAAGAGAATTCGTTTCTAATTGGGGTGAGAAAGCGAGACGACAGCATCCCCAAAGCCAGGAACGCCTGCAAGGACTACACTGAACGTAGTTGGACCGATGAAGGATGTGGAGGGGAGGACTAGCTGGTTGTGGGGACACTCTTGGGCAGGTGATATTAGAACAAAAATTTAAAAGCAGTGAGGTTTCGTGGGGCATGCCTTTCAGCTGGCTGTAAGAGGGGGCCTGTGTGAGAGAGAAGTCCAGAGAGATGTCCACCTGTCACCTGAGAACAGCAAGCCCCTGCTCTGAACCCTCAAGTGGCTCCCCATTCCCTTGAAGAACAAATCCAAGAATGAAAAAGAGTGAAAGCTTCTCAAGTGAGCCCTCTTGGACTTAACGGTCAGTTTTAGGCTAATTTGTGGCAGAGAGAGAGAGAAAACAGAGACAGAGAGAGACAGGAAGGGAGAGAGGGAGAAAGAATAATAGGTGGAGACTGGAAAACTTGAGAGGGCTAGTAATTCGGGAATTAGGGCTAATGGCAATAAAACCCCTCATAGACAAGGACCATATCAGTTACTCTGACCAAAGGAGATTGTGGCTAATGAATTGATGTCTTGGCCCAAAGCAACCCAGCACTTAAAGAACCCAACACTTCAAGAATCAGTGCGTCTGCTGCCAAGTCCCCCAGCTTATGTCCTCCAAGGAGGGCACCTGAGCCCTGCAGCTGTCACCAGGCAGGGGCTGGAGAGTGATGGCAGTCTGCACACAGCCTGCCTGGGCCTGGCTCCTCTCCACAAGTGATCGGCGCTGTGACCTTTCTGAGCCTCGGTCTCCCTAGTGTAGCCTGGCATAGGAGAGCACCTACACATATGGGTCCTGGGAAGACGGGATTGGGTAATCCATATAGAGGGATTAGTGTGGTACCTCACACCTTGTAAAGACTTAAAAAGTTGTTTTTAAAAATCACTGCCCTTAGCTTGCTCTAAATTTAACTTGACCCCGAGCTGAATCCTATTAAATTTCATTCATTCTTCTATTCAGGCTTCTAAAAAATTATTATTAAGGAAAATATTTAATTATAAAAGCTATACATGTTCAATGTAAAAAACCCTCAAATATACAAGAATATGAAGGACGTGTAAAAACCTCTTTCTCAACACCTCCCTGGTTTGGCTTCAAATCCTGGCTCTGCCTGTTACTGGCTCATTGACCTTAATTAAGCAAGGTACTTGACCTCTCAGAGCCTCAGTGACCCCATTGCCAAGTGGAGATAGTCTAGTCCCAAGTTCACGTACCTGGGAGGATGAAATGAGCTAATACAGTCAAGTGAAAATGGGACGCCCAGGGCTGGCACATGGTGTACCTGCAGTAAATGCTAGCGGGTGTCATATTGTTTTCACCACTGCCATCATGCAATTTTGTGCAGGGTGCAAAGGAGAGCCTGGGCTGGATGGCAGGAGGGGCAAGGATGGCATCCCTGGGTCTCCCGGGCCTCCAGGACACAAAGGTGACATGGGAGAAGCTGGCTGCCCTGGAGCACCAGGTAAGGAGTTTGTTTCTCTTCTTTTCCCTGACACAGTAGATGTGAGAACTGTATATAAGATCTGTGGCCTCTCAAGCAGCTTTCCAAACTGATCCTATTAATAGTCTTAGATACCAACTCATCAGGTATTAAGGAGACAGAAGCAACAAGAACAGAACAGAGTGTATCCACCACGTTCCAGTTGATTCTCGCCTATCATAAAAACAAGTCAAGACCCTGTCTCCAGTTTAGTATTTGCCCAAACCACCATACATGATCATAAAAGGCTCAGCCATTTCAGCTGTTCACTTTTCCAAGGTCAGCCCGTCATTTGTTGTGTGATCACCGTTGACAGGCTATGCTGAAGATCCTGGGGACGGGGAGTGGGGGGTGGGGGGTGGTCTCACCCTCTGCAATTGGCTGAATTGCTTGGCCTCTGGTACTCTGAATTCACTCCATCTTATTGTAGAGCCATGGATAAATTTATATAGAATAAAGGCTATTTCTGAAGAAAATAATGTGGGCATGGGCACTAGGTGAGGGGAGAGATGACTCTTCAGAATAGAGATTTGAAATCTAATGCACCAGGCAACCTGTTAGGCCACAGAATCCCAAAGACTCCAAGAGACAGTCTCATTTTTGGAGAGTATCTGGCAATACCAGGTTAGTCATGAGAAAGAGCCAAGAGGGCTGGGTGGGGCCTAGGGCAAAATGGACCGTGCAGTCTGAAAGCTGCAGCCCAGCTAAAGCCAACTGTTGCCCTGTAGAAATGCGGGCCCACGTTCCCTACACTCTGCTTTTCAAATCCAAAACCTCAACCTGTGAGATCTTGACAGGTCACACGAAATGGATGAGCAGGCCTGATTCAGTCCACACGCTACCACTTCCTAACCTCTGGTTTACAGTGTAGATGGGGAGAGACTGCGAGTCTTCCAGAAACAAGTTAAAAAAAAAAACAACTTTTGGTTTCAAAGTCAAACTTCACTATTCGCTCTTGGCAATTAGAAATAGCCATTGGCCTTCTTCAATAAGCCAGCCCCTTAGAGATGCCAAAGAGACAGACTCTGCTCGCTGCTGTCAAACTGCTCATTTCCCATCTACCAACAAGAATTCTAGAACCAGGCCTTCCAACAAGAACTCTAGAACCAGGCCTTCCTTCCACCATCCTCCTTCATAAAAGAAGAGATCCAAGTTGTACATGTGGACCTCAAGTCCTTGTCCTTCTTAGAATAGAACTGTTAATGGGCGGGACCGTAAGAAACATCTAGGAGGGGTAAGAAGGACGGACTTTGAGAATCACTTTTCATACGAGCGGGCCTGGTCCAGTCTGAGAAGGCTGGGAGATCACACATGGAGAGTGCCATTATTCTCTTCTAGGTCTTTTCTTCTCAGTATTCGTCACTTTCCAACGTATTTCATAATTTACCTTTTTATTATGCTTATTGATTGTCATTTCTCTTCAAGTAGAATGTCAGCTCTGGGAAGGATGGGATTATTGTCTGTTTTTATGCTAATGTAGCCCAAGCACTCGAGGTTGCTCAGAACAAATCCTTGCTGAATGAGTTCTCTGTAGATATTACAGTTATATGAGGGGGCATGCCTGGGAGTGGCCGAGGCATGCACAGCACCAGAATAGAGGTGCTCAGAAATGTTTGTTAACCTGAACCCCCTAAACTGCCTTCATTGTTTTTTCTTATTCCTCCAGGCCCTCCTGGGCCCACTGGGGATCCTGGGCCCAAAGGGCTTGGCCCTGGATACCTCAGTGGCTTCCTCCTGGTTCTCCACAGTCAGACAGATGGAGAGCCCACCTGCCCCGTGGGCATGCCCAAGCTCTGGACGGGCTATAGTCTGTTATACCTGGAAGGGCAGGAGAAAGCTCACAATCAAGACCTCGGTATGTATATAGCACCTGGTCACCCATGTCCAGACTTAAGAGTAAAACTTCAAGGTAAATTTTATAGATTCGTCAGCATCTTCAATGATCACTCATCTTCTATGGAATTTTTTCTTTTTAAACTAACGTGCCAATTTTCAACAAATTCTATTAAAGCTCTGATCCCATGAGGTGCCGAAGAAGCTCATTCTGGTGGCCATTATTATTATCTGGCTACTTACTAATTTTAAAAAAGTGATTCCTCCTCAGTAAGGTAAATGTAACTCTGACATAAAATGCAATTTTTACTTCCAAATGTAACTTATTGAATCAGGATGTGGTCAGTTCCTGAGTTTCTGAGTGAAATGGTGCAGCGACAGCACCCTGACCATTGTAGGGGGTGGCACTGGCCAGCACCAACTCCCCGCCCTACTCCAATTTGTTTCTAAATTCCAGGACTTTAATTTGAGCGTCATCCCTTGGGACTTGTCAGTTTTCAAGAGTAGAGTTGTAAGCTGCAGGGACTGATTTCAAGCCAAGGGGTTAAGTACCTGAGTGATGGCAAACACTATTTTTCCAAGATAATGGTGGTTGGGGTGGCGGGTGCAGGAAGGATATGCCAACAGGGACAGGTGATGGTGAGGGGAGTCTTGTCACTGCTCTCGCTGGCCACGAGCCTCACTATTAGCTGGGGTGGTCAAAGATGCAGGCCTAGGGATGGCGGCTACTTACACATCCCTCTCCATTTCTCCTTTGGGTTCAGCCAAGGCCTTCGCCATCAGAGGGGCCTGGGGGAAGGGAAGAAGTAACATTTCATATCTTAACTCTATTGACTTCTTTCCTCCTCTCCCTTCTGCCATCAGTCTCTTTCCTGCCTAGTCTCTATCCCACTAGTCTGGTTTCTCCTGCCCTGGTCTAGCCAGAGTGTACATCGAAAAGCTCTGTAGAGCTCTTGGAATAAAATGTAAACTTCTTATCAAGATTGACAAAGCCCACATCCTTTGGTCTGATTTCTCTCTGCACACCCTTGAGACAGACAGACACACAGACATCCTCTCCCCACCTTCTCCGCACTGAACTTCTTTGAGTTCTTTGAGCTCCATGCTCCTTTATTACCTCTGGCCCTATGTACTGTTGTCTCCTCTTCTTTAGATGGTCAACACCATCTCCAAACCTGGCCAAATCCTTTTCATATTTTAGGTCCTAGCTTAAAATCACTTCTTCCCATTATCCATCCCATAAGTCCCGGTGCCCCACACTTCTCATTCATAGGGCTTATCATGCTGTATTTTCATTGCCTGTTGGCTCATCCATCTCCCCCGCCAGGCCAGGCTATGAGCTTTGTGAAGACAGGTGGGCTTACTGCTCTATTTCCAGCAGCTGGTCCCTTACTTGGCTCATGAGTGATGAGTGGATGGTGAATGAGGGCTGGCTCATGGGACCAGGGACGTGGCAGAAATGGTCAGGCACATAACCTGCTTTCACTACCACAGAATAGGCTTTGGCAATGGCCTCCATACACCAGAATGTGTGTCTGCAAATGGCACGCATAGGAAGGGTCACTGGGCCCACCAGGGCAGGCTGCTCATATACCACACTGTCCCTTCTTCCCTCCCAAGGCCTGGCGGGATCTTGCCTTCCTGTGTTTAGTACACTGCCCTTTGCCTACTGCAACATCCACCAAGTGTGCCACTATGCCCAGAGAAATGACAGATCCTATTGGCTGGCCAGCGCTGCACCCCTGCCCATGATGCCACTCTCGGAAGAGGAGATCCGCCCCTACATCAGCCGCTGTGCTGTGTGTGAGGCCCCGGCTCAGGCGGTGGCGGTGCACAGCCAGGACCAGTCCATCCCCGCGTGTCCGCGGACCTGGAAGAGCCTTTGGATCGGGTACTCATTCCTGATGGTGAGCCCCTGCATACCCACCATGCTGTAACACCCCTCTCCTGCCCCTTCCATCTGGATTGGACAGTAATTCTGAGAACTCTGTACAGACAGACGGACAGCAGTAGGATGTGTGGTCATGAAGGCCACCTGTTGAGATGCAGGGCCATTCCTTTTTTCTTATGGTCAATGAATTGTTTTATCACTTCAGTAGGCTTTAGAAGATGAATTTGCTTCAGTCCTCAGTAAGAGTGGTTTAATTTTGTGTGCACACCCAACACGTCCACTACTTCTCCTTCCCTCAGCAGATTGTAGTTTGTTCTTCCTGGAATAATTTCAGGGCAAAGGTGAAGTCAGGCCCAGACCTCAGCACGTCACCGATTGGGTCTGGGGTTGTCCACGTGTGTCTGAGCCCTAATTCTCTCTTGTCGTCTGGGTAGCACACAGGAGCTGGGGACCAAGGAGGAGGGCAGGCCCTCATGTCACCTGGCAGCTGCCTGGAGGACTTCAGAGCGGCACCATTCCTTGAATGCCAAGGCCGGCAGGGCACTTGCCACTTTTTTGCAAATGAGTATAGCTTCTGGCTGACAACAGTGAAACCCGACTTGGAGTTCTCCTCGGCACCATCACCAGACACCTTAAAAGAAAGCCAGGCCCAGCGCCAGAAAATCAGCAGGTGCCAGGTCTGTCTGAAGTATGGCTAGAGAACCCACAATTCGCCATCATGTCGCCAACAGACACCTTCCTAGGGGGCTAAGCCTTCCTAGGCTGTGCTAAGAGATTTAATGGTGCTCATTTCAGACTCCAGCCTCAGCTGTTCCTTCTGTTTCAATGTGGTTATTTCCACAGTACTGTAATACCTTCCTCTGTTCAGGATGGATTAAGCAAATGCTACACGTATGGATTTGCTTGGACTTACCAATCTAAATGAAACCCAGATATTTGTATTTTATTAAGCATGGTGGAAGAGCTGGCTTTATTTAAAAATATGCTAATTCACAGCAAGGCAAATAGATGATAAAGGCCAGATTACAAATTACATTACTGAAAACTTCATTCATTGGTTAATAGCACCTCAAACAAGTGAAGTCAATTACTCTATAATAGAGAGGGCTTCTGCATGGATTTTACAGGAAAAAATAAATAGGACAACAAATGAAACGAGAAAGTAGAGATTTCCAACATTTCAAAATGATTTCCTCTGTAATCTATTTTTCCATGCACTTTAAATAATTGTAAAACCATGACCCAAGGAGATTAAAAAAAAAAAAATCCACACGGCCGGCGTTAACAGTTCATTTCAAAGCAGAGTGAATCATTATGCCAGGAAGGGCCACAGTCGCCGTATTCCAGAGATGCGACATTAGCATAAACACATCACAGATGAGCATGAAACATCATATTCTCTTCTGCATTTTTCAGAGAATAGAAATGCCTACTTTGGCAGCCCTTTTGAAAAGTAGCAATTATGGAAAAAATATATTCAATAAGGGATTAAGAGCCTAAAAGCTATCAATGAATATTAAAGCAGTGATTCGCAAAAATTGACTCCCCATTGCAGTGAACTTCCAAACAGAAGGCTTTTCCCCAGTCGGGGTCCAGCTCGTCTTTGGTGTATGCGTGCTAATGGGACTGAAGCCACATGGGGCTTACTCAGGCGGCACACGGCTCACACAAAGCCTCTCGCTCCCCAACTTGGGAATGCCTGCAGAGCTGCCTCGCAGCCCGCAGTGGACACTTTCCCTCTATACACATAATGGCATCTGAGACAGAGAAGTGACAGAGCTATCATTATGCACTTGGGAGAAAATGAAGGGCTGACTTAATTAAACTTAGGTAAGAAGATTCATTTAACTCACGGTCACCCCACCAGGAAGACACAGCAGTATTTTAAATGAAACAAAGACAGCTTACCATTTGAATTTTATATGATTGGTTTTTATAGGAGAATCATCCTGTTTTCCCAATTTTCAAAACATTTTTATCTGTTGCATCAGTTTTACACCAAGGTAGCAGTTTGACATTTGGCATTCGTATTCTCTATAAAAGTTTAGGTGTGTTAATTTATAATGAGTAGTTTTCTGAATAGCAAAGGATACGTTTTCTATTTTGCTAGGAATTCAGTGGTCTAATCCTAAAAATGAAAGTTTGTTGGAAAAGAGTTTCCGGAAACTTGACTTCCTCATTTAAAAAAAAATGTCATTTTAGAGGAAACTAAAGAAATTTCTTATGAGAGAGTAACACTTATTTTAGTGCTTAATTTCAATGCACTCAAAAATAACAGCGAGAAGAAAAACTCAATTAAAACTTTGTTCATGAGAAATGTTTTCTTTGCCAAACAGTGATTAGGAATGAACGCTTATATCAAGAAAATATTTCAAGTGAGATTTGCTATGGGTTGCCCCCGGGATGGCAGTTTAAGAATAATAGTTTCTGGTAAACAGAAAAATGTACATTTTAAGGTGAAATATTTTCTTGATGTAGCAGAATATTTCCTAGTTCATTCGACCCGTTTACTGATTTTTTTAACTGTTCTATGGCATGCTGAAATTTTTGTGCACCTGAAATTTAAGCCAATTTCAACCTTATTTGTAATGACACTTTTCTGTTTCCAAAAGCTTTATTGCATGCTACCAAAAGCCAAGCCTTCTAAAATTTCACCTTGTTCATTCATGAACTTGGTTTGAGGACATTTTCTGGGAAGAGCTGGGGGTGACCAATGGAACTTATGAAACATATCATGCTTGCTAAATTATTTTAAACATTTTAACTTTGGTATTAGAATATTATCCTAATAGCGTGTCAAACAAATTTTTCAAAAAACCAGGCTGAATTAAGCGGACAGTTTACTCCATGGTGAGCCTGGGATGGTGTATGAGACTGTTCAAAATATTAATATTGCAAGAGGCCTCTCTAAACGCAGCATAAATGCTGCCTTCTGATTTTGAATGATCTAAAGGGCAAAACAATGGAAAAAATAACTTCTTGGAAAAGAAGACTATGTTATTTTAAATGATGCTTTTCCTTACTTGGTTATATATCAATGCACTTTGAAATATCCTTTCTCTGTGAAGGATGAACAAAGCTTTAAAGTTGCTCTCCTAAGCCGTCACGGATGGCTATTATCCTTATCAAAAGCTCCTTCCTAAGAACTCCCCTCATGTTGTTGGCTGCAATGTCTCTAGACCGCCCACTGGGAATTGCTTTGGGTCACTGCTGGGGGACAGGGCGTTTTCTTCTGGGTTCTCATTCTCAGTGAGTGGAGCCCCATCCATCTAGGTATCCAGGCCTCCATGCTGCAAATGGTGGCCTGGTCCTTCTCCTCTCGTGGTCCCCAGACCTAAACTGCAGTCACCTCTTCCTGTGGATTGCTGCCTTCCTGCCGGCCTCACTGCACCCATCCTGACACAGCCTTTGTCTTTCACCCATGCTCTTGTCGTAGGCATCTCCCAGCTGATGCCTCCAGTTTCAAATCCCAGTCTGATTTTGTTCTTCTTTGCCTTAAAATCCTTCAATGACTGCCCTGCCTATGAAGTCCAAATGACAGGCCCAGGGTGAATGGGCCTGCAGGATCTGTCATCACTCAGCTCTATGCTCACTGCAGAGCCACGTTCCTATCTCTATGACTTCGCTCCTGCTCTTTCTACCAGTGATGTCCCGTCTCAGGTAATTTTACCTGGCAGGCAACTACTTATCTTTAAAGACTACATCAGTTGGGGTGTGTGTCTGGGAATTTCCCAAGGAAGACCTGGACTGCCTTCTGCTGCTCCCAGTACAAATAATGGGCCCGTCCGCTGTCTTCGTTCCCCCATTGCTCCTGTAGTGTCTCATCCCACTTCCTTCACTCTCTTACTAAACTGTAAGCCCCACGAGGGCAGGGATCATGCTTTACTCACTTATACGCCCAGTGCCTATGCAGAACTGAGCACATTATTGACACGATTCTTTTTTCAATGACAACTCCATAAGCGTCATTAGGCATTAAATGTTCACCTCTGCCTGTAGGGTTCTTATTGACAAAATGGTAACAAGTATGAACCATTTCTTATTGCAAGATATTAGAATGTGACAATCATCGGCCCACCCACAATCTTCTCTTACACTTATCAACAGAAAGCCAATTGATAAGCTTTAACCATCACCTCCTCCTGAAAAATAGCTTCCTTTTCCATAAACTGAAATTTCAGGGATAAGATTGGAGAGGTCTGGCTGAGAGAAGACTCTTCACTGAAGCGTGACATGACTTAACTCATGCTGTAACCTGTATTCCCTCATGAGAGAAGGGATTCCTGGTACAAGATCGCGTCTACAAAGTCTGTACACGTGTTATCGGTGCTTAGGAAAATAGTCAATGCAATGGTCCACTAAAACCGGATTTTATCAAAGATTTTATTTTGAGCCTCTTATAGATTATAATAAAGCAAATCATCCTATGTGTTCCAGGAAATTCCATTAGATTTGTGTTTCTATCAGCTCAGCAAACTAATCTGATAATTGTGTTTTTCTGGGTTTTTTGTCACGGCTGCAAGAAGAGTAGAAAGATGTGGACTTCAGAGTTTGTTGAGCCCAGGTTTGAATCCACCTCTTTCATCTTCCAGCTGTGTTTCCCTGGGCGAGTTACACCAACTCCCAGGGCCCCATTTTCCTCATTTACACAATGGGACATAACACCTACACTTGCACTGAAAATTAAGTTAGATTCTGTGCCTAGCACATAGCAGTCATCGTGTATTTATTATGGTCACATCTTCTATTTAAAACAAACCATTTAATATGAAAAATATTTCCTGGGTTTTTTTCCATGGTGGAATTATATTATGATTCTCACAGGGCATATAAATTACTGATTAGAGTTATTTATACCTGGCCAATTCTTAATGTCTTTGGGAATGCTATTTTATTTCAATTCTCAAAGTTACTGTACCTCACGCGAAAAATCACAATTTCCTGCAGGGACATTGTCAGGAAGTTCTGCAGGGAACAAAACAATTGACATTAAAAATCAGTACTCTGCAATTGTCACTGTTATTATCTGCCAGAGACTCTGCATAATGCATTTTAAACCACCAAGGCTGGCTGCCACATCCATGTGAAATGCTTGAATTTTATGGTGCTTAAATATTTAATGATTCATAGGAAAAAAATGTGAAACATATCCAATAAATTGCATCCCTTTCTCTAACCTACGGTTGTAAAGTTAAAGACTTTCAACATGTAACATTTGCAGGATGCCTGGTCTGCTATTGACACTTAAACCTTTGTTGCATTACAATTTATAATATCGTTTATTATACATAAAATTCTGTTATGACCTCCAAAAACAACTGGGTTTTATCTGGTGCATTTCTTTTCGTTCAAGCCAAGTTTACTTTTCTACCTGCCTCTAAGATGACTCACCTTGCAGCTGGCTTAGTGGGGAAAACAGGTTACATGGTAGAAGTGTGAACTGCAGATGGGAAGAGTGAGGGCAGAGTACAGAGAGTGATCCCCTTTACTGGGGAAAGGATGGGATTCTGAGGCTCTGAGAAGCATTGTCCTGCTAATGATGGGGTGGGGGACGGACATGAAACCAGGCCTCAGGCCAGAGGGTCTGCATCAGCCACCAGTGAGCTGTGTGGGGAGTGGGCTGGGGCTCAGACCCTCGGGGCCTCAGTTGTCCCATTTGTTGAAGGAGAATGAGACCACATGCTTCACAGGGTTGTTCTGAGGATTAAAAGAGATACAACTACGAGATATAAAATGTAAGGTGCGTTACTGAGACGAACACCCAAGCAGAGCAGCAGATCTAATGGGGTGGATCCTTCTAGGCTGCAGTGTCTGGGGTCAGAACAGGGAGGATCTGGATGGGGCGAGAAAGAGGAAAAGGCTGTCTCATGTGAAAACATCATGATTAAGTCACAGGGTCAGGAAGGCTCACAGCTTGGGCAGTGAGACAAGTTAGCAGAAGCGCAGACTCTGTTATGGATACCTGAAGATGAGGTCGAAAGGCTGGCTGGAGCCCCATGGTTGAGGCTAAGGAGTCTGACCTTTATCCTTTGGCAACAGATAGACGATAAAAGGTACTGAGATGATGAGTAGTATCAAGAATAGATTTTGGAAGATTAACTGGCAGAGCTCTGTAGAACTGACTGAAGAGGTATTTTAAGTACTGAGCAGAGCAATGAATTGAGAAATTTTAAGATCCTTCTAAGCAGAGAGACTGTGATTCTAAAATGAGAGGGCAGGGGCTAAAAATTAGGAAATGACTGCAATAATCCACGGGAAGGGAAAGGAAGAAATGATATGTTTTTTTTTAAAGATAACTAACTATGAACGAGGAGGCTGGGTCTGCATCAGCCTCTCTCTCTTATAGTCTGTTTTGGGTGGTGCATCTCATCCCTTTAGCTTACTCCCTCCCCAGTGGCAGAACATGGGCCAGATGTGCAGACTATCCCCGATCCTACGGAAACCAGACATTTACTGCTTGAGCCTTAGTGGCAGACAACTTAAAAGGATGGAGGAGGCTTGAACAATCACGTACAACTTTGGGATCACGTTCAAGGTCATTAAGAGGAAGCAATTTTAACCACTCCCTTGTCTTGAGAACCAAGGAAAGATTCTGAAAGAAGAGGTCTCTTAAGTTGACTGACCACAACCAAACTGTGGGAACTGGATGCTTAACAAATAATCAGGAAATTACTATTCAGCAAAGAAACCAAATTTAAAAACCAGCTCTAAATGCTTATTCACTCTTAGAGATAATCAGTCGAATACCCTTGCTTTTGCTGGTCTTTCTCAATCCAATTCCAGTTTGTTGGCATAACTTTGGAGATTCTTTATTGTAGGAAAAAACCAAGACAGACATGGAAAATAATAAGCACTGGTTACAGGCAAGCCTATTAACTGAACAAAGTAATTATAATAATTTCCAGAACATCTTTACTGTTGTGCTAAGATAACTGGTTTATATTTATAACTAAAGTGGTCTTTCCCACATCTCTAAAAGTTTAGTCATGTTCCACTCCATAAAGAAGGTGTATATATTCTAGTTATACCATCCAAAATCCAACTCTGATGTCTTTGTATCTGACATGTCAAATAGAGCAAGGAGCTTCTATTATTGGACACAGTAGCAATAAAAAGAAAAAATACTCCCATATATAGTGGTTGAACTTTTAATGCAATTGAAGAAACAATGGTTGGAAAAACATTTAATGAGTCCCTCCCAGCACCCAGGGCCAGCCTTTGGGTTGGTGAAGGGGGAGAGGAGGAAAGTGTAGAAAGATAAGACACAGGCCTCATCCCAGGGCCATGCATAAGCCACACTCCAGTGTAGAAGGCACGTCTTTGTGTAGCTGTGCACAAATAATAATAAGGGCAAGATATAAGTGTCACCACAGAATTACCTTTTCAATACTTGGAGAAGATGGCGTGTAAGAATGAGGTTACTTCTAATGGGGAGGATTGGGGTCAAATTTGTAGAGTTTGGGGGAGAGAGGAATGACATTTAGCTTGAACATATTAATTTAAACACGTTTAAAGTTACCAGACTCACAGATACGATTCATATGAGAAACAAGCTGTAGCTTTACATCAATTATAAATTAACCCAAGGAGCTCAGGTATCATGGTGCCAGCCGGCAGGTCAAAGCGTTCCCAGGATGCAAGTGGTTTCTTAGCTCATTTATATGCAGGTGGCAACGCTTCTCCCAGGTCAGTTCAGGTTAGGAACTGGATACACAACTGCATAGTTCGTATGCTCCAAATTTGTCAAATGTATACAAAGAAACCTGAGAAAGCAATGCCCCAAAATGTTAACCCTGGGCACCTGTAAGTGGTGGGAATAGAAGTGATTTTAAAATTGTACACGTATTTATTTGTATTTCTGTTTATATTGTGAATTTTCTCAATGGAGACAGTACTTATTAAGTCCATTTTCCTGATTATAGATTTCTTGATTTATTATTATATAAATCAGTTTTCCTGATTGCGGAAGTAATACAAGTACATACACATACACATATTTTTAAAAGACTGCAGTATAAAATTGTAAAAAGACAGCAAGCAAAATCCTATGTTCTCTACTCCCAAAATAACTGCCATTAACATATGGGTATATTTCCTTCCAGATGTTAGCTGTGTGCACGTATAAGGCACATATAGTACTTTCATAATCAGAAAACTAAATATAAATGCTAGATAAATCAAAATAGGAAGATCCTTTTCTGCTTCCAAGTCTCTTTAAAAATAAATATCTCAGTGACAATAAGACATCAGTGATATCTGACTTGGTCATTTTATTCACGAAACACAAGCACCACGAGGCACCTTAAGTGACCTGGACGGTCTGTGGGTTATAACACAGCAGGAGTCAGGGGAGTGTCCTGGACACTTGGGCAGGACAAGTGGCTGTCACAGTGGCCATTTAAAAGGCACTTTTATGAGGAAAAAAATACTTCCTCAAGAAGCATTTCTCAGTGACCAACCCACTGCACGCCACTGCTCCACTCTGCATGTGGCACCTGCTGCTGCTTTCCTGATTAACACAAGTCACATCCCCGAGAACGTATATTGCCCCTGGAAGGGCTGCTGTGAGCCCAAATTGTTGGTGCCACCTGACATCTAATGGCGCGTGTAGGTGGCTTTCCCACCTGAGGTCTTGCTCGAGCTTTTTTAAAGGAAGAGCAATATAGGAGCAAAGCTGGTACGCTGTCAACACCACCCAGACGCAGGGGCCAACGGGAGACTCAAACAGCATACTGCTATGGTGGCCACAACCCATTCCTGGAAAGTCACCATGGCAACGTGCCAGGAGGATGAGGGATGGCACTTCCTGCCAAGTCAAACATTGGGCACGCCGGGCAGAATGAGGGCCTGATCTTCCGGGCTGGTGAAAACGAACCTCCTGCTGAAGGTCACAGTCTTTCAAACCAAAACAAGGCAGAGGCACCGCTGAGTTGGCAGGGAGAGACTAGAGCATGGAAACTGGTCCCTACGTGGAGCAACTGACCTGTTTGTGAGAGAGAAGAGGCCAGGAGAAGGGCCGCTCCCAGAGAGCTGTGAGCTACATTCAACAAGTCTGCTTTCAAGATAAGTCAATGTGCTTGTGAATCTAGATTCACAGCAGCCAAGGCAGATGTGAGCAATCTGGAACGATAATAGTGCACTCTGCTTTTGTTTAAGACCAAGTAGGGGCTTGGGGAATAAACCAATCGGGCAATAATCACACGACTGGGTCTTATTTGCCTGAGATGCTGTGCCACCTCACTGGCCGTCAAATCTGTGAAGCCGTTGTCTCCTCATTTCTTCTTCTGGTGAGAGACGGAACCCATAGGGCGAGGGGCTACTTCTTCCATTTCCTGCAGTGAGAAAGCACAAGGGAGAATCAAGCGCTGCCTATCTGTCGTTCTGACATTTACAGGGCATTGTATCCTAGGATTCCAAGGGGGGTAAAACACCCAATGACTTGGGTGTCATCTTTATTTTAACACGAAACAGAAACATAACAAACATATTTCAACTTTAGCTGTCAATACTAAATTTCAACATCAAGTAAATATTTTTAGTATGGTCCAGTCCACAAATCTAATTTGACTCATTCTGAAGCTTCTTGACAATCCTCCTATTTTAATTTTTTTTTTCCACCATGCTCCATAATTTGCATCATTTAACTTCTATAATGTCTCAAGAGCTTCGTTTATTTTTTCATGCCCAGAAATAACTTCTCACTATCTCTAACCTCCCCACAGAGCATGTTGGTTGGTTTCTCTGGATCAGCCTTCGGGTCCTGCTCCCTTTTCTTTCCTCTAACCTGCTGCCTCCCACACCTCCTGGCCAGTGGGAATCACACCTGCTTGAAACGTACAAGCACCCATTGGACATCATGGACCACAGGGGAGGGGCTGTATCACCATAATGAACAATATCCGGCCAGGCAGTCAAAAATGCAGACATAAGTTTTGAAGGTCATATGAACGACCATGGAAATCTTTACTGAAAAGGATTTCTTGGGGCTGCAAACATACCAAAAATATAGTTTACAATGATATAGCCTTTTAATCACTACATAAAAAACACTCTTTCAGGCATTGTGGGGTATAAAAAACAAATAAAAAGAGACCGTCCTCGACCTCAAGGAACCAGCAACCTAAATCTAATGAAAGTGGTTGAATATCCTCCAGGAGGAAGCCATGCAGGGCATCACTGACAGGTACAGGCATGCAGCAGGTTTACTTTTAAGCAGGTGGACCAAAAAAGATGGTACCTTTCCACTTCTGTGTCTCTGCTAACCCTGTTAACTTGCCCTGAAAGGCCCTCTCCCAACACCTACGTTAACTGAGTCTTACTCATGTTCCAATGCCCCCATCAAACTGCACTGCCTTCTGGCCACCCCTGATGGAAGAACTCTCTCCCAAGTCAAGCTCTTCAGTTTCTAGCACCTTCTTCTTGGTAGTTCTTATGCAACAGTCACCACATCCTGAAAGATAGGGCAACCATTTGTTCATACCTCTTCTCTCCCCGACCAAGATCATGAGCTCTAAAATGGCAGGGAACCACTCTGACACTTCTCTCTGCTCCCCAGTATCTGGTACAGTACTGGACACACAGTAGCTATTCAAGAAACATATGAGCTTGACTCAGTGGCACCTGCATATCACTTCCAAAGGTACACATTACAGCCAGACAACTACAGTCAACATTGCCCATTGAGGTTCTGACACAATTGATTTGGGGAGTCAAATACTCTGGAAGCAGGGGCCAAGCTGGGAAGGGCGGGTGGGCAACGGGGTTTGAGCCAGGAGGGAAAACAGATCCTTCCTGCTAGCTCTCCAAATGTGGTACCTTGTCAAAGATGTTTACAGGGGATATAGCGACATGACAGTTGTTAAGACTGTAATGAACGGATGTTAGAGAAAGCAGTGTGAAACTAAGTCAGTCCACTCAACCCACAACCAGAATTTCAGTTGTTAGACAATGGGAAATTAAAAAAAGGCAGTCAAAAGGTAAAACCTTTTAATGTTTTTGTTTGCCCAGTGTGATGGAGGGCCCAATGCTTATTCATATCTGGTTCTCCTTTCCTTTTGAGACCATGGGAAAATGACCCTTCATGAATGTCCTGTAACCTTTCCTGACTAGTACACTCTAAAGTGAACTGGGAAGGCCAGCCCCACACTCACTCCTGCTGGGTAAACTCCACTTCAAGGTTTTTATGATACTGTGAAATATATGTCAATTTATCAACTTTCATTAAAGATGATGTTCAAACATATTATAGCCTTATACGACTTTCACCATAAAGCTTTTATGAACACTATAAGATTAAAAGTTTTATTGGATATGGCTTTTGTCATATATACTTGTAAAGGAATGTCTCTTTGTTCAAAGTGGTAAATGCTTTGAAATTACAGAGAAACTCATGAATCCAATTACCAATAGTTTGTTGCTTAAAATTGTTTTATATGATGAGATCCAAATCCTGCTTTTCCTTTCACAGTTGTTTTTAACAACAAGACTATTCTTAATTGCACTTAGGAGCACAGGCCAGTATGTGACACTCTGTTCCAGCTGGGCAGTGAACTGTTGGGACAAGCTGTGGGCAGAGTCAGAAGCGAGCTCAACGTGGAATGTTGACGCCAGGCCACAGGACACAAGCCCATGGAAGCTGAAAGAGTGCTCAGACTCCCAAAGGGAATCACAGTGTCCAAAAGAAAAAGGCTGAGAATGAACGTTTCCACAAAAGGCAGGGAGGAATTAGAAGAGGCAGACTGTGAAGGTTCCTGGGGCCCAGCTCTCCAAATGAGCAGCCAGCACAAAAGCTCTCTGGACCCATTCACAGGGCATTGGAAGAGAACCAGGGCTTGGCCAACTGAAAAATGCCACATGTTGAAGTAGAAATGTCATATCAAGAAAGGTACAATAATCACTCTTTTGCTGACAGAGCCTTGCTAAGGTGCCCCTATGTCTATTAGCTTTTACTCCCAATTTTATGATCCCAATTTTACAGATAAGGGAACTGAGGCTCAGAGAGTGTTAGGGACACACCAAAGGTCACAAAGCTAGCATGAGGGGAAGGAAAACTTGACCCTAGGTCTTCTGACTGCAGTTCTGGTTCTTTCCACAACCCTGCCCTGCCATCACTTCTCTAAAGAGGGTTAAGCATCAGACTCTTTCACCATCCCTACCCTCCTGCCAAATGCAGTGTCCCTTTTCTTCGTGGATATGTAGGAAGCTCACTGCTATTTGAAAACAGAAAAAGCAGAAGATCTAGCCTAAGCCCTCAGCTCCATGGAACTCTGCTGTTGGCACAGACATGACTACACAGTTCCCACATTGGGTCCCCTTATATCCCACTGCCCACTAGAGTGGTTCAGCTTTCTAGGACCACCAGAAAGACCCTGGATATAACAACATGACAACTACAACAACAATGCTCGATTTGTAAACGGGCCTGATTTTATGGGTATTTTGAATTCTTCAAATTCAGTGTTTCTGATAATATCAAAGCCACCCTGTCTGAAGAATGACTTAATTGCTTCATTTCAGGCTTAAACACTGTACTGGTTTTAATCCCCATAGTTAATTTTGGGGGCAAGTTTCCAAATGTAAATTAATCTTTGATATTTCAAAGACAACTACATATTTGCTGTCAGCCACCTATCCAGACTGTTTGTCACATGTGAGCTTTGGGTAAGTGCCACATTGTGGACAAGGCCTGCTGGCTGCTCTCCTCAGTTTCAGCTCAGCTCTGTCTTCCAGTTCTCCACCTTTTCATTTATTTTTAAACTGCTTCTATATTTTCCATTTGTGTCACATGACCTATTACTTCTCCCCACAGCCTCCAGGATCCTCCACAGACATTTCTCAAAGGGTCTTAGAAATGTGTTTTCAAAAGGAAAGATCTGGACAGGCCTCAGCTGGGTGGTAAAAAGAGACGAGGTCCCCAGGGCGGTAACAGAAATGTGTTGGTAGGGACCCAGGAGATGGCTTCCCAGCTCTGCCTGGAACCAGAGGGAGCACCTGGCCCAGGCGAGCCTTCATTTCCGCAGGCCTGAGCTGGTTCACTTGTGAGGGGAGGCTACTGACGACAGTGACTGCCAGGGTTCTTTCCACAACACCTGAATTTGATGACCTGGGATTAAATCCTGACTTCGCCACTTTTCAGCTACACATCCTTGAGCAAGCTGGGTACCTTCACTTGGTCTCAGTTTCCTCATCTATAAAATGGGAATGGTAAGAATAGCTCCTTTGCTGGACTGTTGAGAAGATAAGAAGAGACGATGCATATGACATGCTTAGCTGAGTGCCACGTGCGCAGTAAATGCCTGACGAGAACTGGACGTCATGATTTTTAATCTCTAACATCATCATGAATCATGTGTTAAATGTCTACTTGTTAGTATCACTAACCAACTCTGTATAGATAGATAGAAAATAAAATGACAAAAGCAGTAACTTCTTAAAAGATAGAGTCCAATTCTGTTTGAAGACCATTTGGCAGTGTTTTGTACAACATGTGGCGTTGCTGCTTACTAACTATTTGTCTTCTAAGAACTAGATACAAAGAAGGTAATTAACAACCTCCAGTTGGCAGCACGCTTTTGTCAAATGGAGGAGCCTTCCAGTCATTGGGAAAGCTGGAGAACCCAGCCAAGACCTTCTTTTTTCCGCTGAGTTAAATCATGCACTGGACGTCTACACGTCTCAGTGAAATGGCCCTGCTCTGATGAATCTGGTACAGAATATTAGTATTTATGAGCCTTGCCTCTGTGTTTCTGTAAATGGGGGTCAGCCCTCAATTTTACTCAAAGAAACAGTGAGCGTGCTTCAAAGAACCTCAGGAACAGTGCCCAGTTTAAGACGATTTAGCTCAATTATGGCACCAGTAGTGAGATCATAAGATTTATTTATTCGTGGTTCTTGATGGAAAAATGTTCAGTTCTCTATCCTTATGTATAATGCAGCACCAGCGCTTTTTACATCTAAGGGAAGAGAAGCAATTTCATCCAGATCAGAACTGCTAAAAAGAATGCCATGAGTTGACGGCCATTTTCCCCACTGCTCACCATCCCCGTAAATAGAGATGTTGAATCTGCCGGTATTCATGGATCCTGCCCACGATCTGATGAGCACTTTATACCAGTCAGTGAAATTATACTCAAGTGAAGTCGCAGGAGGGCAGATCTTTCCCTTAAATTAGGGGGCTAAAGAGGCAATCACTTAAAAATTTTTTTTTTAAACCAGGAAACCTCTAAATAAATCACCAGTGTTCTCTGGGATTTCTATTGTCAAATGAGGGCAGCAGCATGGGACCCACATTCTCTCTTTCAAAAATGTTACTTTACTAGAATTCCATGAATTATAAAGCTTCCAAAATGCCTTCGGAAAGGATGGCTGCTAAGTCATTTACTGACAGAGACCAAAAGGCCGGGAAGAAACCCCAAGTCTAACAATTAAGCAAGACCGTCTTTGAAAAGGGAAGGTGCTTAAGGACAATAAGACCACTTTACTTTTTGAATCACTAATTATAATGATCTACCTATCTATCTCTTTAAAAACAGTTTGAAATTCACCTACAACGTCCTAAGTTTCATAGCTATGTAAGTTTCATTATGGTTTACAAGAAAGGTAACATTTAGATGTAACTTGAGAGAGAAAAATTCACATTTCTACTCCTCAACCAATCAAGTCAGTGACAGTGGGGATTTCTTAGTTCTGAAACAATATCTGGCATCTGAAAATGGGAAGCTTTGAAACGGAGATCAATCCAGCAGCTACTTTACCCATTGTACTTTTCTCCTTATTCTGGTTGGTTAATTTTGGGGACCTTGAATGGCCATGACTGATTTAAAATCAACAGGCTATAATCCCGTTAGTAATTCGAGTAACCTAGAATATTGGGTCCACTATGTCAGGTCCAGCGTTCCTTGCAATATAGACAATGTATGAACTGACCTCTAGAACAGAAAGAGAAAGTCGAGAGCGAGACAGTGAACATTCGCTGGGCCGTTGTTATATGCTCACCCTACTCACTCTCCTCTCCTTTTTAAAAAGTGTACAACTTGATTAATTTTCATGAACTGAACGTGTGGGGCCAACATCCAGATCAAAATACAGAATATTTCCAGCACTCATAAGCTCCCAAGTGCCCTCTTCCAGTCACTACCCCTACACCCAAGAGTACCCACTTCCTGACTTCTAACAGTGTAGATTCGTTTTGTCTATTTCTGTCCATAAATCGATTCATACAATATGTACCCTTTGTGAGTGGCTTCATTTTACATTACGTTTGTGAGATTCATCCATACTCTTATATGTGGTTTTTATTCTACCAATTCTTCCAAGTAGAATTTCCTTGTCTATTTTACAGACAAGGAATTGAGGCTTAAAGGTTTCAAGTAACTTGCCATGGCTACCCAACTGGTCAGTGGCTGAATCAAGATTCAATCCTGGATCCCTTTCTACTCTGCTTCAGACATGAGGTGTATTAGTCGTCTGCCTTAATCCCGAGCCAGAATCAGTAAACCTGAACAGTATTATTGCCTTAATTGTGATTTGGAGACAGGATCTGTTTTAAAAAGCAGCCAGAACAATTCACGCTCTGCCTTCGATACAGCTCACTGCAAATACTAAGATTTTTTTTGATAACTGAAAGTATCTAGGATTAAGATCTCCCTTGACAAGGTATATGTTTTAGCCAAAGGCTCAGCTGCAAAAGTCAGCATTGGTAGTTAACTATCAAGTATTTTTTAAACAGAACAGTCTGTAACTTTGACAGAAATAGTTCTCAATGTGCCTTCTACCTCACTGTGCTGGAGGGGCAGCAAGGAAGGAAAGAGGCTGAGGAGCAGAGTGTCCGTACAGAGAAATCACTGTAACATGAAGCTTTTTTTTTTTAAACAAATGGACGTGGATTTTAATACTTAAGAACTTTTTCTATTTGTTAAGTCAACCCGTCTTAAATCCTTTGAGAATTCTGTCACCACCTTAGCATTTTACCAAGAGGGATTTTAATGACACTAGGAATGATTTTCAAATATCTTTTACATACTTTAATGATGGCTTAGGGTGTTTAATATTTTCCTTGATCTAAAACAGAGTGTCCTTGGGTCAGCAATCTGGAGGTGCCTCAGTTTACCCATCATATCAGCTGATTCTGGAAGTTGAAAGAGGTCGACTATCTCCAAGAATATCCTTCCCTGTTCCATATGCTTGGGACTGTATTTATGTTTATCCACTGAACAAATTTATGAAAACTCCTGGAAAACTAGACACAGGGCTCCCTGAGGGCAGAGGATGCCATTCGCTTGTGTATTCTCATTGCTTCATACGTGTGAGGGGCCTGACGGGCTTGGCTGGGACGACAGGCAGAAACCGGACGTGGGCCTTGTCCTGAGGCACAGATTTGAGAACATACTTCCTATTAGAAAAAAGAGAAGTGAAGGTAGAAGAAGGAAGTTATTGTGGGGAGGGAGGGAGTTCTGATCAAAATCATACATACGGGAGTATGGACAATGCTAGAAAAAGGATGAAAGCCCTTCAGAATATTAAAATCCCACATTCCTCTTAGAAGCTCCAGGGCCAACATGTCTGACTCATTGAGAAGGGGCAGCTGCAGTCCCTGGTCTCTCCTGGTGTTTCTTTTCTTTTGTAAAATTTATTTATTTATTTTTAATTTTTTTCCCATTTATTTATTTTCGGATGTACATCATAATATATTTTGAATTCTGTGTAGATTACATCATGTTCACCACCCGGAAACTAATTACAGTCCATCCCCTCACATGTGAGCTTAATCACCCTTTTGCCCTCCCCCTCCTAGTGTTTCTAATTGAGATTCCAAACCCACCTGCAGACAGGCCTTGGCAGGACCCGCACTGTGAGGGCAGCTGCTCTGTGCTGCCCACCCAGCCTGCATCTTTGCTGGACTCCACTCTGCAGACCCTCAGGCCTTAAAGGATTGCCTATGTCCAAATGGCTACCTGCTCTAGTCTCTGGACTCCTCAGGCCCTTTGTTAGCTCCATCCTCTGGCCTTCATCTCTTGGGCGGAGGCAGCTCACCACTGCGATGTTAAGGTGGGGCCATGCTGGGGAAGGACCGGCAGGAAGGAATTTCTAGTGGCCTCCTCAGAGCCTGGATACAAGTCCCATTGCCAACTTCCTCTTGTTTCGTGATCTTGGGTTGTCTTTGAGTAAGTTTTAATTTCATTATTTAGAAAAAGTTGAGAGTGGTGGGTAAGAGGGTATTTAAACTATAATAAGTTGACCTCAAAAAGACAGAAAATTGCCTCCTCTGAGACATGTCGGTTCTGGCCCTGCTGCTTGCCACTTGCTATGGCATTCATCCTGAAAGAGTCGCTGTGGCCAAATTCTCCCCTTCCTGGCTTTTAGCAGCCCCAGCCCCATGAGCACGGTTTCCACAGAACAGCAAGCAACTGGTCAGTGAAGGCAGGAGTCAGAGCTGAGGTCCCAGCCCTTCAGTAGCTCAAATGCAAGAGGTCTGGGCAAAGCCAGATAGTCTTGGAGATACACGAACTGGACAGTTGCCCAATTTGCTGCAGCAGTCCTCAAACTGTAGTGTGCATAATGATGGAGAACTTGTTAAAAATGCAGATTACCAGATCTCACTGCCAGAGATTCTTATGCATTAAATGGTGCTAGAGCCCAGGAAACTGCATTGTAATGAGCACTCAGCTGACTCTGCTGCAAATGAAGCATCAAGTCACTGAGAAACATTGTGGAAAAAGAACACACTTCACCAGATGTGAACACACTTCACATCCTGGCTCCACCAGGACCCTGGACAAGTCGCTTCTCATCCCTGGGCCTCAGGCACCTCATCTGTGCAACAAGGGGGCTGGAGTAGACATTTCAGACCTCTGCACAGAGGCGCAAGATCCCACAACTGTTTGGTTCCCAGTGAGACATCAGGGTTGGCTGGCCTACACATGGGAGAGTGCAAATGGGCCGCACCAGCAACCTGCTGCCTCTATGTCTGAGGCCTGGCGGCTACTCCGGAGAACAATGCCTGCCCTGTCAGCCAGCCTGGCCCTGACTTCTGGCCACTGAGCAGAGAAGTGGCCACTCTGTGCTCCTTGGCAGTATCCTCCAACTCATTCAGTCTAATTCACTGCCCACCCCACCCCATCCCCACATTTAATCAGCTTTTTCTTTTGGAATAATGTTAGATTTACAGAAAAGTTGTCAGCTAAAACAGACAATTCAATTCCCCTCATGCTAACATCTTACACTATCAAGGTATATTTGTCAAACTAAGAAACCATCTACAGTGATGGGTACATTACTATTACTATTAGTAAATTCTAGACTTCATTTGGATTTCACCAGTTCTTCCACTCATTTCCTTTTTCTGTGCCAGGATCCAGCAGTACATTTAGTCTCCTCTGGTCTGTGGCAGTTTCTCAGTCTTTTCTTGTTTCCCGTGACCTTGACTGTCTTGAGGGGTACAAGCCACATAGCCTACGGAATGTCCCTCACTTTGGTTCATCTGATGTTTTTCTTGATTAGACTGAGGCCATGCGTTTTGGGGAAGAAGACCACAGAGGTGAAGTGCCCTTCTAGCATATCACATCATCACATCACATCACAACACATCAGGGCTTGGTTCATGCCGTCAGCAAAACCGATCACTGGGGATGTAACCCTGAACACTCACTCACGTAGTGTTTGCCAGGCTCCTCGTTCACTTTTAAACTCTCTTGATGAGTTCCAAGGGAAGAAAGCTTTGACCCTCACCACCAAGAGTTACCAGGATAAACTAGAAGAGGTAGGAGTGGGACCTCAAGCAGCCTTTGTCACTTCCTCTGTCTGAGAATGAGTGGGCTACAGAGGGGCCATCCCATCCTTCCTCTGGGCTCCAGGTGCCTGAATTCCAGGTGAAGTGGTTCTCTAACACTGCTGTGAGTGTATGAATCATCAGGAGAGCTGTCTGAGAGAGGCTCCGATTCAGCAGGCTTGGCGTGGAGCCCAGGCCACTGTATTTTTAATGAGCTCCCAGGTGATTCCAATGTACACTAGCTTTTGAGAACCACTAAGCTACAGCTCAGATTTTTCTTTCAACTGAAAATACCAACCCTGGGTTTCAGTCTAGCTTTTACACTTGCCAGCAGGTGGAACCAGAGGCCTATGACACTGAATCTACTGAAGAAAACGAGGACAAATTCCAGTCAACAAAGCATTCCGCATTGTAAGCAGAATTAGGGTTATTTTGAAACAGATGGGCTCTACAGAAGCTGCTGCACTGAATATTATGGAGTTGTTTATTGTCTAGATGGTCTGAAACCCGGGGATTATTTGCTGGCATCTAGTAGTTTCTAAGTAATATCAGATTTCTTCCAGAACAGAGGAGACTGACAAGGCACTGGGAGAGAGATAGAGATGTGGTTAGGGATATGGATGTGGATGCAGATATTTTAACCAGTTCTAACTCAGAATTTACTCTTGCTATTGTGCATACTGCTTTGCATAGCTGAGTGCTTTTACCGGAATGATCTGTATCACTCTAACTCCAAATTAGAAGAGATACAGACACAATCTGTGGGAATAAGACCATCGTGGATGCAGTAATACTAAAAATGTTTTTTTTAAACCTAATCAAAGTGTTCTGCTTACTGGATCACATTTTCACCCAAACCCCCACTTATACTTCCCCTCAATCCTCCTTCCTTCTGCCCCTTCTTGTACCATCCCAGCAGAATGTCAGGAGGGCAGAAGTGAGACAAAGGAGAGCCATCCCGTGCTCATTTTGTCTGTGCCTGATACAGTGGCTCATAGTGGACAGCTGTCTAAGGACAGTCAGATCACAGTTTGACTCAGGGACTTCTCTAGCCCCGCAACGGGCTAATGTGCAGGACCAGGACTTATAAATGGAGTATTCCGAGTCCTGGAAATCTGCAAAGGTCTCCAGCACCAGTGGTTCCTCCCTGGAGAACGTTTTTAATTTCTTAGCATCTGACCCCAGAGTCTTAGTTGCTGCTGTCCTGGTCGGTCCAGGCTCAGAGAGACCATGAAAGTGTCTGAAGTCGGCAGCTTGGTAACTGGTGGTTCAGCAGGTTCTGGCTGTCTCTGCTGCTGGGCAGACCCCCAGAGACCTGAGGGATGCACGGATGTGCTTCCTGGTGGGTGAGGCCCTGCCCAAAGCAGTGGGCTCATAACTGCCTGGGACCGCAGCTCCCTCCCTCCAAGGGATAAAATGCCAGTTGCATAGTCCACCCTCTTTCATGCAGGCAGGTAGGTCCTCCACTCAGAAATATCAAAATCCTCAACTCCACTGCCTTTTTCCCAGGCTCTCAAATCCCCTGTTCTGACAGAGGCATGGAGAAGCATTTTTGAGGACATTTAGACCTGTTTCATTTTTTGCTCACTCCCTTTGACTTGAGTTTCAAATCAGAGACAGCCTGATTTCCAGCTCTTTTAAACAAAGGCCCAAGATAATGTTTTCATTGACCTTTGAAATTACAGACCATTTGGAATTAGCCAATATTTCCCTCAGAAACCTCAACCTTCTGAAAATACCTTTTAACCTTTGGGTATGAAAAAATATATAAGTAAACATCCCAAGAAATCAAGGAATAAGGGAAAAAAAGATGGAAAGTCAGTAGCAGAACTCTGGAAAGTGATAAAGAAACTTAGATTGGAAACTTCTGTGGAGAGCGACCACTCAGGGGTCAAGTCCCAGTCACAGCGGACAACCTTGCAGGTCACCATGTGTCAGGACAAATGAGGCTGTGGGGTCTGTAGTAGGACGGCTGGCCCCTAGTGGCTGGACTGACTAGCAGCAAATAACATGAGTTACATTATCAGGCCCCACACTACCCAATGCTTCGATGTCACAGCTCTGCAAAAAACATGATATGTCAAAGCACTAAAGACCAGATACTTGATCTAGAACAGCGATTCCCAAACTCTCACATGAGGGAGCTTGGTGACAGGCAGATTCTAGGTTCTAACTTGGGAGATCCCAGATCGAGGAATGTGGTGGGACCTAGGAATCTGCACGTTTCACAAGCCCCTAGAGGGAGTCTGACACTGCCGCCCCCACCCTGAGAACCCTGGATCCGAGGATGACCATGTTATATTCTGGGATTCTGCTTGGTGTCAACCATCAGCACCAGCACAGCATTTGGTTTTGGACAAGTAAGTCTTTTGTCACATTTTCCATGAGCCAGAGACTCTGGTGGTTTCCCAGGCTGTGCTATGCTCAATCCTGGGTGATGTGGATTTTAAAAGCAAAATACCAATGCAACCCAGCTCTCTGAAGGGCAAAACAAATACAGCGATGGTATCGCCCTGGAGATTCTATTAGTCACAACATTAGAGGAGATGAAACTGGCCCCGTGTGGCTCACCTTGTCCTAGCAACAAAGTGATTCACCTCTGGATCCCAGGTGCCTGTACATGGTGGCTGCATCATAAATTTTTGATGAATAAACAAAGATCCAAATAACATGCCATCAGGGCTGGGCAGAGAGGGGGACCGGAGGACCAGGCCACGACGGTGGGGCTAGACGAGAGAAATGTAGATAAATAGTGGCAGGGAAGGAATTTCAAAGCCCAGGAATCTTGATTCCTGACCACGGCCACTAACCAGCTCCCAAATCCTGAGCCATAAATGAGTGAGGAACAGGTAAGGGGAGGTGACAAATCCACAGGCTTTAGGATACAATTCAGCCTATTTGTTTTCTTTATGAAATTCATGAAGTTTGCCTGGGCTCTGGGCTTCCGGATACTTTAGAGAATTTTCAATAGCTAGAAACAGGCTGAGATATGAGACGTATTACGTATATGTAAGCTGAATACTGTCTTACAGATTTCAAATATTGTAAGCCTGCTTAGTGCGTAACTACATGTCTAGAGATAGGGATGTCAACACTTAATTACAAAAACAATCCCTGACCCAGGAAACTGTCCCTGAGATTTTAGTGGCCAAGGAGAACATCATGGTTCAAAGGTCTGGTGAAAGCTGAAAGCAGCTTGGCGTCCTTCTTGCGCAGATGCAATGAGAGGAAGATAAACTGTTCTGAGAAAAACCTGCAAGGCGAGTGCGTCACGGCTAGTCTCGAGGTGCTCGAATCAGCAGGGGCAGGCTGAGGGCATCTCGAGAAGCACCAGCCCAATCCCACCACAAGAAAATAAAGCAACGCAAGGACTGCGGCCAGATGTGCACTTGCCGGGTTAAAAAAAAAAAAAAAAAACAGGCAAGAGAAGGAGGAGGTGGAAAAAAGTGGAAAAAGAATGACACACTTGTCAAAAGTGTGAAAGCCGTGAATTTCGAATGGCAGCATCTGGTGGTTTAAGGAACTGGGGTGGGCCCCTCCACAAAGGCCCAGATAACTTGGAAGGTGAGGGCGGCCCAACCTTCTATCCCTCAGAGTGGATAAGCTCGGGAGATAAGGGGCAGTGAGAGGCCATCTGGAGAAATACACAAACAAGCAGGAGCCTTGCTCTTTGCACCTCAGAGCCGAGAAATTCCTTATGTGGGTCAGAGTTAGCTCAGAATTGTGAGGGTGGTGAATTTCTGTGACGCGATAAACTATCCTAGAAGCATGATGGTCATTTTAAAGATATGTCTGTTTCTGTGTTTGATGGTATTCAACCTAACCCGGAGCCTAACTGCTCCTTTTTGCATGTTCTTTTAGGTCTGATTAACTCACCCCCATCCACATCCAGTTCTAATCCATTAGAGAGAGAGAGTATGTGTATTTATGTGTGTGTGTGCATGCTCGTGCCTGGGCACAAGTACGCATGTTAACTTACACACACACAGCCCTGTGACTGAAACATCTCTAATAAACAAGCCCTCCCACCCTCAGGAAGACCTGTGGGCTTTCTCAGACTGTTTCAACCCCTTGAAACAGCCTGTCCCCACCTGCCTCAAACTGACCTAGAATTGCTCAGAAATGATTTGAAAATGGTCCATGCTATGGAGAGATATTCAATAACAAGAAAAATGACTTATTCTTATGTCTCTGTTAATTTCTAGTAAAATAAAACTTACTTTCTGAACAGAAAGGAGACCTCAGAATTAAACTTTTGAACATTAAATTCCAAGTGAGGAAACTAGAATTAGACTTTCTCAGACAACTGATGATTTAGATAAGGGGGAGGAATATGTTGCTTTCTGAGCATCTTTGGAAAGATCTAAGTGTGTGCTGTGCCCAGTTTAAAAGCTAGTACTGAAGGGCCCATCTATAGCTTTAAGAAAGAAACTCTAAAGATAAAGGAATACTATAAAGTTTCCAATTGTTAAACTTGTACACATACAGAACTTGTACATGGGTTTTTAAATGGATGATGGGGGCATCAAATCACTAGCATATATAATTTTCATTGGATACATCCAGAGTTATCAAATGCCTGGCCCAAAGTAATCAAGGGTAAGTGGCACCCATGAATACACTAACAACCCCCCTTCCAGGCTGCCTTATTCCCCGGATGACAGTCACACACGCCCAGACCCTAGAGTCATCCTAGTCATCTTCCTCACCCTCCCTCCAACCTATCACTAAACTCTGTCATTTTAACCTGAACATTTCCTAAACTCATCCATTCCTTTCCATCTGCCCTGTCACCAACCTGCCTGAGCCACCTGTTTCATGAGCCTGGACCAGTGCTCTCCATGAACTCCTGGCATTTTCTCTGGTCTTCCTACCAGCCATTTTCCACACAGTAGCGCAAGAGCTTTTCAAAATCACACCTCTCATCAACTTTATCCTCTGTCTAAACCCTTCCAGGGGTCTCCTTTTATTTAAGAACAATGACCAAAATTTATACCCTGCCCAGTAAGCCTGTCCGCTCTCAACTCCAACTCACCAGTTATCCCTCCTCCAGCTCTCAGCTCAAACACCATACCCTCAGGAAAGTGACTTCATCCCCCCTTTGCCCTAAGCTCTCACAGGATCATGTCCCCTTGTTTCAAAGCGTATGACGCCACAGTTAGTAATTATCCTGACTCTATTTCAGTAATGTGCATCCTCATTACGTGGTGAGCTCTGTAGGGGCAAGAACAGTGCTGGTTTGTGTTCACCTTCTCTCCCCAGGGATGAATAAATAAATGAATGAAGCAGGAATGGGAGGGAGGGAGCGAAGTGCAGAGTAGTGACTACTGCCCTCATTTTACCGATAGACAAAGTAAGGTTCAAGGAAGGTGTGTGATTTCCTGAGGTCTCATACACCTGGACACCCAGGGGCTGGACTGAAGCGGTGTTCTTTATACTCCACCATACTGCTTTGAAAACCAGCACCCACAGCTCTCCCCTCACCATCAACCTTTCTTCACTTTAACCAGCAGCTCAGCAAAATACCAGTGGCTTTTTTCAAATGAGAGGCTATGAGGGTAGGGGAGGGGCCATAATTGTTACATGGATAAAGAAGAAATTGCAAGTTGATACAGTGGATATTTTGAGTTAAGAAAAAAAAAAAGATGACCATGAAAAGGCACAAAATTTGCAGCTGTTTGGACCAAGTGTAACAACATTTCCAACATTGTTTCTATGGATCTGACAATAGCAGATTAAGGGCAACTAATTTCGTAAGAGGCTTGGACCTGTTTCCAAACACTTCTCTTAAGGTAAAAAAAAAAATAAGGGCAGTAAAAGCCCCAGCGAGGACACTATACCAACACGACTGATCTAAATAGAACATACTTCTCTGAGTCATTTGTAGCTTTAAATACTATAGAAAAAAGAATTTACAAAACATGTCCAAATGGCCTGCCTTTGATGTGGTGAACTCTTTCAAAACCACAATGTTCAAATTTAAGTTAAAGTGCAAACCCTTCATGTTTACAATGGTACTCTTGGAGGAATGCAATATAAAAGTACAACTGTTCAATTTCAAAGACAAGACTTATAACCTCAGAACAATGGGCATTCCCAGTGTGAATTTATGAGCTGTTAAACCTCAAAAGGTTTCTTCAATTAGCAATGAAGGCTCTTGACAACTCTGCAGCCTGATATAGGGGCTGCTTTTTATATAATTTGGGGTGTACTGCTTTTATCAGAACTTTCTCTTACTTTTACTGACCTCGGACGACAATTACTGTGCTTCTCTCTGGGCAGCGTTTGATCCTGCTAATTATGCTGTGGGGCCGGCCGGCATTTCACGGTTTACCATCGCTCCTGGGGTGCGCTACAAATTATACATAATGCATTGCATTGTAATTGCCGCATTGTGAACTTGGCTCGCCTTCCCAACATAAAACACCGACATCCAAGTCGTTTTATTATAAAAAACCATAAGGGATTCTTTTGGATTATAAACATCTGAAGACATAACATTCTCATGAATTCCAGCCAGCTATTTTGGACACACAGGGGGCAGGCAAGGCCGAAAAGCAAAGCAAATATATTTCATATTAATGTTTACAGAGAAAAAGAGGAGGCAGTCATGAAGGCAAGACCATACTGAATGCAAAACAAAACAGAAAGGGGGTGGTAAGCTGAAGGGCACACAAGAATCCAAACTGAGAAACTAGAGACGCAAGGTCTAGTGACGGTCCTTCACCTCTCTGCGCCTCAAGTTCCTCATTTTGAAAAGAAAGGCGCAGAACTAAGTGACCACAAAGGTCCCTTTTCCATGAATCAGGAGCCTCAGGAGAGCAGTGGCTTGTTTTCTGAGCCCGATTTGTCAGGCCAGCTTTATCACCGCACTTGGAGCCTGTGTCTTGGACCAAACATGAGGCCTCTCCCCATCACTCTGTCGGTTTGGGGCCTCTTAGAAAAAGATAACACCTCTTTAAAGGGCAGGTTGCAGAATAAATGAAGTTGCTACTTTATATGTGTGATACCACCAAGTGGAAAAAAAGTCACGGGAACAGCGTTGTGGTCAATGCAGCTTATCGTCACCTCCGTGCCCCAGGATGGGGTCCTACTGCAGACAGGCCGCAGTAGGCCCACCACAGTCCTTTGTGCCTGCAGGTGTGTGAACAACACCTAGGCACCAGGTGATGTACTCCCACACTCTCCCCGCCCCCCTGCCCCCCCCATAATGAGACAGTTAACAGGATATGTGAATTCAGACTGGTTTCTTTTCACTTGCTCTCAGGGAAATGACTGTTCTAGAGGAGGAAAGGTGGGAGCAGTACTCAGCCTAACTGAGCACATTCTGCATTAGTGTGTGGAAGCAAGTTTTTGACACAGCGATGATGCAAAGCTCAAAGGGAGAGAGTAGGGGAGAGGTTGTAGGGGGTAATTTACAACAAATCATCACTGTTTGGGAACGTTGCCCCTGATGCTGCTGCATGTTAAAGCAGCGTCAGTCTGTCTGCTTCGGACTTAGGAAGTCACTGGCTTTTTTGTTCCCTCTTTGTCTAGTGGTGTTTCAGTTGCTGGGGGTTGGGGGCTATGATCCGGTGCAGCCAGAGGACCCAAGTGACGATGGACAGTAGCTCCACACCCGTGCTGTCCCTGCAGGCCCTGCCTGGGAGCTATGTTTGCAGGGAGAGCAGCCTGTGCTGTCACACGTTCACAGTGTCCCTGGTGCCAAAGACTTGGGGGACTTCATCCCTGCTCCAATCCACACTGCATTTAGTCTGCAAACAAAAGCATAGGGACTTATGACCAGATGGGTACTGTTCTGCCAATGGGGACAGGAGGACTGGCTATTTTAAACTGGGACCACGAGTGGGACTGCTCCCTTGTATTTTCTCTAGAAAATACCTAGATACAGAATAAAACACCCAGGCCCCATTCAGCATACTCCCGCAGCCAGATGCACTCACTGAGCCCAAAGGGGGATACTGTCAGTTCTTGCTTCCTATGAGCAATGACGGAAGCTTGCTTATGTGTACTCTCTCTTTTCAACTCTTTTCTAAATAACATGCAGTTTCTATAAGCATCACCATAACTTTTAATATGCCAGTTATACAGGGCAATACTTAAGGAATTCATGTAAAGATGACTGTTGAAAATCCTAAGCCCAATAGATTTTCAAGGGTTTCTTCTTTACGTCGAAGTAAATGCGTTTCCATGCCCTCTGCATTGGACAACAGTTTGACCAGGGTCTTTGCATCCAAACAGACTTCCCTGTTCCGCACCAAACTGCCCCCTTTCATGAAGAGAACCGACAACATTTTCTGTAAAGTAGGTAGGACTGGTGTGGCTTCCGAGCCACCCACGGGGAAATGAGAAAGGACCAGGAAAATCCAGCAGTGGCTCCCTCTAGGAGGAGGGGTCCTTCCTCACTGGGATGACTACTCTAAGGAACGCCAGCAAAATGTCCTTGAGTTGGGGGTTTAAGGGCATCTACTCCACAGTTTTCTACATAGTCCTGTCAAAAAGGGTTTCTCTTTATTCTCTTTTATTATCCTGCCACCACGTTCAACCTTGGGAGACTCTATCAGAGCTCAGATCTGAAAGATTTGATGTTAGAAATGGAACTGCTGACTAAAGGGAAGGAATAGCTGGTGGCTTGAAAAACACAATTGCCACCACCAAGAGTCCTGATCCTCCCCATGTCCTCCACTTTGTCACTGCAGTGAGTAAGGTGGGGCACCTGGCACTGCTGCTGGTCCATATAGGCCCACTAGTGCAGTGGAGCTGGGCCTCATCTGTGCCACGGAGCACAGTCTAGAAGAGATGCACGGCCTAAAAATGGTACAGGGAGCACTGCGACACCCAGGATGTGCCTAAGGCTAGCACAGCTAAGTACCTTAACCGCAGTGATCTCCAATCACGCAAGGACGCCCTCAGCTCCCAATGGGTCATCACCTCTCATGCTGTAGACAGGTAGACAGGTATCCACTTGTCCTTAGTGATGGGGACCAGACCCTACAGAGTGTACTGGAAACCCCTATGCAAATCACTTTCAGGGGTAAACTCCTATTTATTTTTCATCCGAACTGGAAGAATCACATAATCAGATGTCTCTTCCGTACATCTTCATTTAATGAACAAGAAACCTTACAGAAGTTACCACCTGGATACTTAGGACTCAAAAAAGCAACACTCACACAACTGGGGAGTCAAAGTCCTTGCTCAGCCTAACCATACCACTGTGGCCAGAGAACAGGTGTCCGTGGGTGGACCACCACCTGTGTGGGGCATGATCCTCTGAGTCAAATGTTAAGTTGTGAAAATTTGATGGAAAGTATGTACGTTCTCAAATTTCAGTTCTATTCAGTGATGATCCACCTGGTTTGACAATCCTCTGTTAACTGGAAAACTCACCTTCTTCCTCCATACTGTGCGTTTACTAAGTGTCAGATGTGGCGTTAGGCACTGGACGTGCAGCATCTGAAGCAATTTTCTAACAAATATGGACAAAAGGGAGTTTGCCTTATCAGTAACAGCCCTGGGGAGAGCACAGCTGATTTTCTCACTTTCATCTCTCCAACCTCTCCTTTAGTTTGGTTTAGTACTTGTAATTTCTAATTCCACCAAGTTTTCTGAGACTATCTTTATTCTTTCTTTCTTTCTTTCTTTATTTTGAGGAAGATTAGCCCTGAGCTAACTGTTGTCAATCCTCCTCTTTTTGCTGAGGAGGACAGGCCCTCAGCTAACATCCATGCCCATCTTCCACTACTTTATATGTGGGACGCCAACCACAGCATGGCTTGCCAAGTGGTCCCATGTCCTCAGCTAGGAGCCGAACCGGCGAACCCCAGGCTGCCGAAGCGGAACATGTGCACTTAATCGCTGAGCCACCGGGCCGGCCCCTGAGACTATCTTTAATTTTAGCATCTCTCCCCTCTTTCCTTAATTAACATAACCAACATTATAATTGAAAACACTTTTTGTGTGTGTCAGGCTCTAGTCTAGACCGAGGGGATATAAGGATGAGTAAGGTACAGTTTCTTCTCTTGAGAAGCTTATTTAAGCCTAAGATGAACATAAATGTAGGGTTTAAATGAGTACATATATTCACATCCATGAAACCTGTGCAATAAAACCACTATTAATGCTATACAGAATTTCTAAAGCTAGCTAGACCTCGGAGATTACCTAGACATCCCCTTGTCTTACAGATGCTGAAACAGAGTTGAGAAAAGTTAAGAAATTTACCCAAGGTCCCTCAGCTGGCTGTGATAACTTCAGAACCCAGCTCTCCTCATTCTCACTGACTACAGTGACGTGCCTACAATTCAGCGCATTGAACGATATACGTGCTCCAACAAGGTTTCAAGTAAAGGGGTCACTCCAGCGGCTCAGCTGGCCACCAGGCATTGTCAGTCTTACTCATGTAACACATAACCCGACTCTGTCAGAACAGTGGCTTCTCTTTGAAGTCAGGCCACAAATACTCAAACGTGCAGTTGGTAGGCAGTTAACCTTACATCAAAGAATTCTGTGTTCCTCAACTGACTTCTCCTCCCACCTGGTTCAACAGTGAGCAAGTGGCCCAAACCAAATTTCAGACCTATATTTGACAGCAAAGTATTCTTAGAACTTTGAGTGTTTGGCAAAGAAGGATCACTATCCTAACTATTTACTTAAATTGTTACGCCCAGTGCTGTGTAAAAGGAATCCTGGATGAGAAATAGACAAGCCATCTGTCAAGGCCTGTGAAACACAAGAGTGTGGAAAGGGTGGGAGGCAGTCTGGGCCTCCTCCCCGAAACCCTCGAGTCCATCAGAGGAGAGGTAGCCATTCTGCTACCAACTAGTCCACAGGAACAAAAAGGGGACTCTCAGAAGCGGGCAGTTAGGAGGACCAACAGTCAGAACTACAATTTTAGGATGGAACACTCTTATTTATTGGCCCTAGACTTGTTCTGGGGCTCACAGAACTGCTGCGACGGAGATATCAGCAAGCGCAATTCTGTCAGTGAATGAAGCAGGTCAAAGTTCCTCTCATTTGGTTATCACTCCTTAAAATAATAACAACAATGATAATGAAGACCTGGCGTTTCCAAGGATGACAATGTGTAGAACTTTCAGACTTGTTTACTGTTGGTCTAATTTATCTTCTTCTATAAAAAGAAAACAACTCAAATACAAAATCTTAGAAAAATTCCTGCTCAAGGGGATTGGGCAGGGAAGAAAGAGTAAATATGAGAGGTTACATCCAGGAGCCGCTCTTGGAAACACTCCTAGGGCAATGAAGCTTGGCTCTAAGTAAATAAATACCAATCTTCGAACAGTAAATGGCAAAGGATAAGGAAGCAGAGTGGAAAAGGGAAAATGAAAATACTACCTTCCCAACTTCTTTAGACAACGAGGTCAGAGGTCTCTCCTCTGGCACCCACTTTGTGGTCACCAACATCTCTAGCACAAGAAAACATCTCACACAATTTTCTTGAGTAATTATTTCCTTAAATTGATGCCAGGCAAATCATGTTCTTTCTCTAGGGGGAATATACTTTGGGATTCCTGCCACAAATTAAATGGTCTATGAATTTAGAAAAAGATCATTTAAGGACAACCAAAAAAATAATATATACACTGCAAAAAGGAAATACTGAAAGTAAACATGAGTCCTTAGGTTGGACATCCAGGGAGGATGGATGGTGCCAGAAATGACAATACAGACTCCAGTTCTGCATCTCTCTATTTTGAAGTCCAGGTCTACCAAGAGATGTAAAACGAAATTCAGAAAAATAATATAGCAGAGAAAATGAAGTTTTATACGCCCAATTTTTATGCTACAGGTTTCCTTCCCCTGTCTTCAGTTTATAAACAGAAGGATCTGTGTTTTGAATACAAAAGGTCAGTTGTGCACACACATATAATCCCACCAAAACATGAGAAATAAAAACCAAAGCCATTTCAAATATACTTCAAGAAAGGCACCCCAAGGAGTGAGAGCTTGATTCGAATGTGAACAGACCAACCTCTGGACTCCAGGGACAAGTATGTCCTGGTGACTGTGGAGTTCCCAGTGCAGGTGGCCAATGAGTATTTGTTGAATGATGGAATCCCAAAGAATTTTCATGGATGGAGGGCACGTTCCACCATTTCCAACTCCTGCTTTGACCCAGAAATTCAGCCCATCAAGGGACAGTGAAGATTTTTGAGTTTAGCCTAAGTCTACCCTGGAGCCATCCAGTGAGGTCCATCATGGGCCTCATGTATAGGCCCTGGGAGCCAGATGAACCAAGAGGAGCAAACACTCCCAGTGTCCATTTACATAAGGAAAGTGTAGATTCACATTTCTAGGGGTACAATCAGGGCTGAGGAAGAAAAGGATGGTTCTTTCCCTTAGATAATCCTCATCTCTCTCTCCCCTTTCCTCTGATTTAGTCTCTCTGCATTTCTTTCTTTCATAAGGAGGCAGTTCTCTCTCTATCTTTCCATCATGTTCAACAGGGCACTTGCTACCAAATCCTAGAGCTTTGTAGAAAGACCACAAAGATTCACCTTTCGATTAAAAAAAGTCACATCTCATGAAAACACAGATATTGCATGCCAAATACCTAAGATCAAACACTTAGAATTCTAAATAAATAAACCAAAAGAAACCAGACAGGCAAAAAACACCTCTTTGATTTTGTCAAGAAACATCTGAATATTAATAATAGCCATGCTTCTCTCATACTCATAAGGCAAAGCAAATAAACTATAGAGATTCAATAGAGAGAAAAAAATTAATTATGACCCTAAAGCGGCTACTGCTTCATAAGAGCTACGAGAAGTCAAGTCACCTGTAGTCTATTCTTTCTTGTGCTTTAGTTGTAATAGAGGAGAAAACTGACTTGGAAAAGAACATGAGAGAAATTACAAAGGACATATTTTAAATAATTTGGGGGATGTCCTTTCAGGTCTACCATGATGGCAATGTAAAAGAAATATGGTAGACCCTCCTGATTTACAGAGGATACGTTCCAAGACTCCCACTGGATGCCTGAAACTGAGGATAGTACCGAACCCTGTATATACTATGATTTCTCCTATACATACATACCTATGATAGAGCTTAATTTATAAATTAGGCACAGTAAGAGATTAACAATAACTAATAATAAAATAAAATAATTGTAACAATATACTATAATAAAGTTAGTGTAGACCTTAGAAACTTCAGCATACGATTTTTTTTCTTATGAAGTCGAGTACTTTCACCTCTTCACTTAAAGGAAGAACTTCACTGCTTCTCTTTAGCATATCCGAATTGCCAGCATCACTACTCTTGCGCTTTGGGGCCATGACTAAGGAAAATAAGGGTGACTTGAACCACAAGCACTGCAACACCGCGACAGTCAATCTGACAGTCGATCTGATAACTGAGACGGCCACTAAGTGACTAATGGGCAGGTAGTGAATACAGCTTGGACATGCTGGACAATGGGATGATTCTTGTCCAGGGAGGGACAGCAAGCGATTTCATCATGCTACTCAGAATGGTGCGCAATTTAAAACTTCCGAATTTTTTCTGGAATTTTCTATTTAACATTTTTGGACACGGTTGGCCAAGGGTGACTGAAACCACAGGTAAGGGAGGACCACCTTAAGCCACTAAGGCATTTACATGCGCTTTAACATCAGGCTTTACCACTTACTAGTTGTTCACTCATTTGTAATTCCTTTATTCCTTCTCTTGCTCAGTCACTCATCCAACAAATATTTATTAAGCACTTCCCTGGGCTCTGTGATAGGTGTGAGGGATACACGAGTGAATAAAGAGCCGGGGGTAACTTCATCCACTGGAGGAACAGTGCTCAGGAATTATAAGTTTTCCAAAGGCCTGTGAAAATGTTTGAGACCTCAAAATAATTAATTGGCTCCTAAGTGAATAAGAAACTATAAAATTGAAACATAATAAACGTTTAAATGCTTATGAAATGTACCATATCAACCATTTAACTCAACTCATATATATCATATGCACATTCATTTACTTAAATATATATTTATATACTATGATGAAATTGCATATGTTTTAATATATTTGAAATGACATGGGGTGGAGCTTCCAAAAGTAAAAGCCCACAAAAGTCCTCAAATGTCCCCCCATGATGGATGGGACATCCGCCCTCATGGAGTTTACAGTCTAGAGGGGTTGGAGGCCCACACCAACAGCCTCAATCACCTTGTAAAATATCTAAGAAAGTAACCTCTCCGAGCCTCAATTTCCTCATGAAAAAACAACCAACCAAAAACCAGAAACCCTGGCCTTCAGGGTACTTTTGAGGACAAATTTAAAAAAAAAAAAAATGGGAAAGCATTTCATAAGCTCAAAGAGATGAGAAGTAAAAGTTTTAACTGCTTAAATCTTTGTTCCTCCAGGTGGTAAATGTCTCTGAGCATGTTCAGTTCAATACTACACGTGCTGTCTATGCAGGAACCCGGGCTCAGAACAAAGCAAATCTCAACCACCCCCTAAAAATAAGGCTGCTGTGGTGCCCTTCTGCAGCCAAAAGATGTTTCTGGACAGACACACACAAACCAGGATGCTTCATGTGTGGATACAACTTGGTCCATATCAGGAGATTTGAAAGAGGCAGAAGTTTTTTTTTTTAAAAAGCTTATTTTAGTCAAAAAATGAAACCATTTTTCAATTAGCTTCAGCCCTGAGCAGACACCATCATCTAATGAGAAGCTGTAGACTGCTCCTAAACTCAATTTTACTTCCAGCTTTTGTAGACGTTTTATGAAACACCTTAATCCTCCCAGCTGGCAAGGCCAGTAGGTAAAAGGGGAAAATGAACTCAGTTTTGGAAAAAAGGATCACATAGCGCAGTATTGAAATAGATCCTAGGAGGCAATTTGGTTCTATTATCTGCCCTTTTTCTCTTTTCCTTATTGTTCTTCATGGGCACCCTTTTGGGGAGTGGGGTAGGAGAGGGCTCGGGTGGGATATGACCAGGGTTAAAGCAGCCCAGGACACAACATAAAAAATGGAAGGGGGATAACATTTGTAAACTTCTGCCAATAGAAACTGGCTCCTTCAAAGGTGTCAGACAAGCCCCTCCTTCTGGCTTCATGATCTCCTTTGTGTCTCACCGCAGGATGTGTGTTAAGATGACATACAGTGTGTTTAAATAAAACAAGAAAACAAACCAAGAAAAATTTAGCATTATGAAGAAGGAAAATCTCCTAAAAATACAATGACTTCAAACATGAAATCACATTTACAAAATAACATCTTAATGGTTTGGGCATAAGTGACTCAGGAACATATGGATTAAATTTCCTTCAAAATGCATATGACTTTAAAAATTAGGGGGAAACTTGCCGGCAAAATTAACTTGGTTCGTAGAGCAGAGCTCAGAGGGAAAAAAAGTTTGTCAAACTGTACTCACTTTAGTGCCTCTTTTCTGTACTTTCTTTGGTAACAGTCAATTGGCTACAACGGCCATTGCCTAAGAAACTTGAAACAATTTTCTTGGAAATGGTTTAACTCTCTTTCCCTATTTAGGCAAAGTATTCAATAAATTTATAATAAAGGACTTTCCTTCACTCCCAATATCTCAAGCATCAAAAATAGAGGGTTTATGGGGTTGGCCTGGTGGCACTGTGGTTAAGTTCACACGCTCTGCTTCAGTGGCCTGGGGTTTGCCAGTTAAGAGCCCAGGCATGGACCTGTGTGCCGCTTATCAAGCCATGCTGTGGCAGGTGTCCCACATATAAAGCAGAGGAAGATAGGCACAGATGTTAGCTCAGGGCCAACTTTCCTCAAAAAAAAAAAAAAAGGAGGTCTACTTCTATAAAACATGGTGAGCTGCTTTAGGACCAGAGTAAATGGCTACCACATCTTTGTGATAATCGGGTACGGCTGCATTTTCATTTCCTTTTAATCCACATGGAACTAACTTCAAGAAAATACCATGTTTTTTCTGTTTCCAAAGTAAAGATGAAAGTTTTAGACAAAGCCCAAGATAATCAGGCTCTGTTTTACCTGCCCAACGTTTTTTTGTTGTTGTTTCTTCACCACACGAACTTCACACCCGAACACAACCACCACCACCACCAACACTGTAAAACACCTTAGGATTCAGAGGGCTTACTAATTCCAGACACACCCTCAAACATCATCTCATTCCATTCCGGGGGTACAGTCATGACAAGCATTCAACCCATTTTTTAGATGAGGAAACTGATTGCTGAGGTTCAGAGAAAGGTCCTATAGCAACAACCAGCCACTCTGTAAACACCAATTGTACTTACCTGTCTTGGCATCTGTTATTGTTTGGTTCAACCGATTTTTAACAGTCACACTGTGGAGAATGCTTATTTCCTTTATCCGTCCTTACTAGAATCTCTCATTCTTCAAGGACCAGAACAAATACCACATCTTTATGATGTGATCCTTAGACACTCAATCTCCAAGCACACTGGTCTTTTTCATCTGTCAGCTGGTCTAGGCTACAGTGTCCAATTATTCAATCAAACACTAATTGAAGTGCTGTGAAGGCATTTGCTAGATGTGATTAAAAACCACAACCAGGGCCGGCCCGGTAGTGCAGCGGTTAAGTGCACACATTCTGCTTCGGCGGCCTGGGGTTCGCCGGTTCAGATTCCGGGTGCGGACACAGCACCTTGTGGCAAGCCATGCTGTGGCAGGCGTCCCACATATAAAGCAGAGGAAGATGGGCACAGATGTTAGCTCAGGGCCAGTCTTCCTCAGCAAAAAGAGGATTGGCAGCAGTTACCTCAGGGCTAATCTTCCTCAAAACAAAAACAAAAACAAAAACAAGCTGACTTTAAGGGAGATTATCCTAGATAACCTGGGTGGGCCTGATTAGCCTTAAGGGAGCTGAGGCTTCCTTGAAAAAGAAGAAATTTCACCTGTGGACAGCAGCTTTGGCACATGCCTGAGAGGCCCAGCCCACCATTCCTGAAGGCCTGACCTACAGATTTCAGACTTGCCGGTTCAGCCCCCACAACTGCACGGGCCAACTCCTTGCAATGAATCTCTTAATATGGATCTCCTACTGGTTCTGTTTCTCTGGTTCATCAGGTGATGCTCCCCTGTGTTTTCCTATCGTTTATATAATTCTTAAGTCATTTCTAGCTTATTGCTGGTACCGCAACTTTGCTGTAGGCAGGCTCATGTCTCAGATATCTCTGTAGACCACACAGCACTTAGTCTTACATACGAATAAATATTCACTAGAAGAATTAAGTTACGTTATGCAAGAGCAGGACAGAGGTGCTTCATCCTACAGTGAAATAAGTAAACCTAACACAAAATGCTCATGGGGAACTATGACTAGCAAAGGAGAGTCATAGCTTAAGAGGGGAGCTCACCAAGGAGATATTTCTATCACCTACCAACAGGTTACTGTGTTTCTGCTCCTTCTACAGGACAGTCCTGCACACGCAGGGCATGGAACATTCCTAAGTCTGAGGTACTGAATGATGATTCCAACCTCTCCACCCCCGCCCCTGTCATTGTGAAACCAAAAAGCTCTCCCATAGACACATTTCCAAATGCCCCCCTGGGCATACTACACCCATCTCTGATCCAGAACTACCTTCTTAGCATTATAATGATAAAGTTACTCTCTAGCATAGTGGTTCTCAACTGGGGGTGGTTCTGCTCCCCCAGGGGACAACTGCAATGTCTAGATATATTTTTGACTGTCACAACTGGGGGAAGGGTGCACTGGCATCCAGTGGGTAGAGGCCAGCTGCTACTCAACATCCTACAATGCACAGGACAGCCCCTCCCCACCCCAACAAGGAATTATCCAGCTCCAAATGTCAACAGTGCTAAGGTTGAGAAACCCCACTCCAGAACCAACACGCTTGAAAAAGTAGGCTATTTCCAGCAAAGAGGAGAAGGCTCAACTTTGGATCAAAGCAACAAACTGTCTTTAAATTTTCTGTACCATAAACACACCAACAACCTAAATCAAACTGCCTTAGTTTTCAGAAAAGGCATCAAGATAAGTACACAAAAAGGTACAAGATTAGATATGTAAGAAAGCACGGACATGCTTGGTAACTTCTTCCTCCTTCCTTGCCTCGCTTTTCCCATTCTCTTGTCTATTTCTCTCCAGAAAGATCTCTGTTCTTCCCCAATTCCTGACCTAGAGAATTAACTTCTAATGATAAATTAATTTTGACAAAATTCCTTTACCAGAAGAAAATGTGAAAGTCTGAAGAATTTAGTAAGACGGCCTTTTGCCCATACACAGAAATGATTAAAGACTAGACTGCGATTAAATTCTGAGCAGAGTAACATAATTAGCAAATTTATGAATGGGTCTTCTTTCACAGTTCTACTGTCAGGACTAATTACTTGTATTAATTAGAACTGTCAACACATGAATATACTTGTGGAAGCTGCTTCCTATGGTAAAATATGAGACTTGTAAATATCGAGACACTTGGAAAGATGCAAAGACTTCCATTTATTAGCAACTCTAAATGATGTAGAAGCACTGACTGCACAATGAGCCTTGGGAATTGCCTGTAAATAGATTCCTAGTTAATGAATTTGCTATTTGTTCTTCCTTGCGTAGGCATTAGTCTCGGTTTAGCCTTTGGATGAAATATCCGATATATCACTACTTTAGAAGGACTGTAGCAAGAATAAGGAAAGAATTCCGCAAGTTAGCGGAAAACTGGAAAGAGTAGCCAGGATGGTTAAGGTGAGCAGTGACTAGTCTGAGATCCATTTTAAAATAAGTTTTAAGAACTGCTTACATGATAGGGGAAAGATGTCTGTGGGATTAAGAACCAGAGTTTGAACACCAGTTTTAACTCTATGTGACGCTGGGTAAGTAGACAAGTTATTTAGCCTCTCTGGGCCTTGGTTTCCTCATCTGAAAAATGGGGAGAGCGACAGAATTTGTAAAGGGTTGGAGGGAGCCTCAAATGACTTAATACATGTAAAGGGCTTAGACCAGTGCCCAGCACAAGATACGTACTAGCTGTTGTTTTCCTAATAATTATCATCGTCTGGGACGGGGACAGAAACAGAACTGAGCATTCCTAGAATGAGATCTTCGGAGCAACATGCAGCGTGAGAAGGAGCTTTGGAGTCAGAGAGGCCTGGATTCACATCTCAACTCTGTCACTCATTGAGTCTCTTCTAAGCTTCAGCTACACCCTACCTCATGAATTCTTGTGAAAAATAAATGAAAAAGATTGCATGTAATACACTTGCTACGCCTGGCACATAAAAAGGGCTTGCTAAAATATTAGTGCTTAAGTATTCATTACCATTATTATTTATTTGGAGAAATCTCCAAAATTGACTGAAATGGATGCCAAGAGAAAAATTCTGTAAGTGACCTAAGATAAGTGGAAAGAGAAAACAGGCAAGAGGGGAAAGAGAGATAGGCAAGGGGAGGAAGCATATCAAGGGCCTTGTCCGCGCCAGGTGGCCTTCATCTCTCGTCTCAGGTGGCCATCCGCACAGCCCCATGAGGAGGTCTAACTCCCTGGCCACAGAATCCCGCTGAATCATCTGATTACCTTGTTCACTGGTGAAGGAGAGACAGCTGGGATTCCAACTGGGGCCTGACTGACTGCACAGCCCGCACCACGTCGAGGTGTGAAAGTAAGGCTGCACGGGCCTTCGGCACAGACTGAGGGGCACACACATTCCAGGCTCTTACTTTTCCCCTGTCTTCCCTTTACATATATTTAAAAGCACAGCAATCAAATTCTTAACAGGCAGAGCTTGTTCTGGCTGGCTGGCTACACTTCATCTGATAGCAACCATAAAATAATACCATAAAACAATTTTAAATTAAAGTCAGTTAATCAAGTCATTTCAATTTTAATCCCCGTAAGTCCAAACTTGGCAACAGGCCACAAAAGACAGAATTAGTCTCGTTCTGTGTTTTGCTTTACGAGGTCCTTCCAGAACTCGTATTTCTGACAGTATGAAGATGGCCCATCTCATGGATGCTGCAGGGAGCATGTGGGGAACAAATGACGAGAACATCTGCTAAGGTCCCTCCCAATTCAAACATCTTATATTTCTAAACATAGCAAGATGTCAATATTAGAGTTGATTTCCACTGAAAATTCATTTCTGTATAAATATAAAACTAGACAACTAATAAAGTATGATAACTTGATAACCCCTAATTTTGTCTAAAAAATCATATAATACCTCAAAAATCAATCTGGCCAAAACTTTATAGCATCAAAATAATCAACAAGTGAAAAGAAAATCTAGTTGGAGGATGTTTTGGATCCTTTCACGAGAATGCTCAGATAAATACAAGATATGAGAAAATCCCCTGGAGTCCTAATGACATGTTAGAAAGCACGCTGGTTCAGCTGATCCTAGGAGCCTGTTAAAAGTTGTTTTAAAGGATGTATCTCCCCACCTCTACTCTAGTTGCTCACGCTGGGGCCCAGGGCAGGCTACTCCAAAATATCCCACAATAGCATATTGATTATTTTGAATTCAGTTACTCGAGAAGCAAAAAGGGCCTTCTGACCTTCCTGTTTCTGTTTCCCCTGAAAGCGGGAAATAAATCTCCCTTGTGAAAGGGGTTCTCCTGGTGTCCTTATCACCAGAGCCCGGGGATTCAGGACCCAGAAGCCTGTACAGACAAACCTTGTTAATTTACAGTCTCAAGCATAGACTCTGCTTAAATTCCTCACTAGTTACGTATCTCAAATCTAAGTTTCTTTGTCCTGTCATTCCTCAGGAATTTATTGTTTCTTTGTGTAAAAGATATAGGTACTGCCTGCTGTGTTCACTCTCTGAGCGTCTATTCTTTACGATCTCCAATACATGCATATTAAACTGCATTTTTCTCCTGTTGATCTGGTCTTGTGTCAATTTTATTACTAGTCCAGCCACAAGAAGGGAAGAAAGGGGATTTGCCCCACCCTGACGCTCATTGGATGCTTTTCAAAGCAAGTGGAGCTGCCAAAGGATCCTAGTGACAGTCTTCTGAGATAGTGGGGGAACTTTTAGTAATGATCAGAATGTACATTACTGCTCTTCAAAGAACTCTGTTAATTTCTTGATGGCATATTATGCTTAAAAATGAACTCAGGTGATAAAGTAGAAACAGCTCTAAATGGGATTGTAATGATGTGGATTCCAGGACAACCTCAAGGATGGATAGGCCATGTGGCTCTAGCCAACAACAACCTCTCTCTCTAGGGTGCAGTGTGCCAAGGTGGTCAGGACCAGGGCATTTCTAAGGCTCTTACAGAGTTACAATCTTAGGAATAACTACGTTAACAAGAATTGTGTAATTCTTACAAGGCCAAACTGCCACCACAGGGCTCTTAGACTAACATTTTTGCACACTTTCTGAAAGTGTCAGCTGAGCGCTCCTTAAATGGCACAGCCGTGTGCAGTCAGGTTATAATCGTCTCTAATTGGTGCCCTCGTGAATTGCAACTTTCTCAACCA